>NC_134084.1:24588965-24898639 GCF_000715075.1 Nicotiana tabacum
TGTTTTTACAGTTTTTTTTTTCCTAACAGTCTTTCTAATTTTGTGTTTTAACACAGTAGCGATCACAAGCTTAAGGAATTTTATCTAACATTTCTATGTTGAAATATATATTAAACTGTTATCTATATTTTGTATACTGGTTTGGAGACTAAAGCCTTCGTGCATTCTACTCCAATAATTGTTTTGTCCAGTTTAAAGTATAACAAAACTTTACCGGAATAATAAACGTATGGGTTTGAAGTATATAAAAACTTCACCATTGTTACGTGTTGTATGTTTGGTTTGGTATTCAGTTTGAAGATATCAAAACTTCACTGATTTAACAAAGTTCTGTTTTGTTTCCAACTCTACAGAAACATGACGAATGAAAACCAAACTAATGGAAATGTTGCTGGAACGGGTGCTACTGTTATCAGTGTTGCTGCCTCGTCAAGTCGTTCAACTCTTGCTCATGCTATGGCACCAGCAGAAAAACCCGGAAAGTTTTCCGGTATTGACTTTAAACGTTGGCAAATGAAGATGCTCTTCTATCTTACTACGTTAAGTTTGCAGCGATTCATCAAGGAGGATCCTCTGGTCCTGGTTGAAGGCACTCCGGATGACGAAAGATTTGTTGTAACTGAAGCATGGAAACATTCTGATTTCTTGTGCAAAAAACTACATTTTAAGTTGTTTGGAAGATAGCTTGTACAATGTCTATAGTGTTATGGAAACTTCCAAAGCGTTATGGAATGCACTTGAGAAGAAGTACAAGACTGAGGATGTCGGACTTAAGAAGTTCGTGGCTGCAAGGTTTTTGGATTTCAAGATGATTGACACTAGGTCGGTCATAACTCAAGTCCAAGAATTACAAGTCATTGTACATGACCTCCTTGCTGAAGGTATGACCCGAATTGATAATTTTATTAATAAGATTTATCTTGTTATTAATTATGAATTTATTGCTGAAGGTATGGTCATAAATGAGGCCTTTCAAGTCGCCGCTTTCATTGAGAAGTTACCTCCATTGTGGAAGGACTTTAAGAACTATCTAAAACACAAGCGGAAGGAGATGACACTTGAAGACTTGATTGTTCGTTTGAGGATAGAAGAAGACAACAAAAATGCTGAAAAGAAGTCACGTGGAAACTCGACAATAATAAGGGCTAACATTGTTGAGGAGGCGCCACAAAATAAGAAGAGAAAGAAGGCTTCTGGACCAAAGAATTACCCAAGCAAGAAAAAGTTCAAGGGTAATTGCCACAACTGTGGAAAATCTGGGCATAAGGTCGTGGATTGTCGTGCACCAAAGAATGATAAGAAGAAGAAGAATCAAGCTAACATGGTTGAAAATGCTGAAGAAATAGAGGACTTGTGTGCCATGTTGTCTGAATGCAACTTGGTAGGAAATCTTAAAGAATGGTGGATTGATTCTGGAGCCACCCGCCATGTTTGTGCTAACAAGGAGTTATTTTCTTCCTATGCCCCCGCAGGACCCGATGAGACAATTTTCATGAAAAATTCGTCTACAGCCAAAATTGAAGGAGTTGGCAAGATTGCGTTGAAGATGACGTCGGGAAAAATTGTGACTCTAAACCAAGTTCTCCATGTTCCAGAAATTCGCAAGAATCTTGTGTCTACCTCACTTCTTGTCAAGAATGGATTCAAATGTATTTTTGTTTCTAATAGTGTTGTACTAAGTAAGAATGATGTGTATATAGGAAAAGGTTACCTGAATGAGGGCCTTTTTAAGCTAAATATAATAGCAGTTCCTATCAATAAAGTTAATGCTTCTTCTTACTTACTTGAGTCAAACACTTTATGTCATGCACGCTTAGGTCACGTCAACTTCAAAACATTGCGAAAAATGATAAATTTAGAAGTATTGCCAAAATTTGATTGTATTAATTCTAAATGTCAAATATGTGTGGAATCAAAGTATGCTAAGCATCCTTATAAGTCCGTTGAAAGGAATTCAAGTCTTTTAGACTTAATTCACACAGATATTTGCGACATGAAGTCAACACCATCTCGCGGTGGGAAAAAGTATTTTATTACTTTTATTGACGATAGCACGAGATATTGTTATGTTTATCTACTTTATAGTAAAGATGAGGCAATTGATGCTTTCAAGCAATACAAGAGTGAAGTTGAAACACAACTAAACAAAAAGATCAAAATGATAAGAAGTGATAGGGGTGACGAATATGAATCTCCTTTTGAAGAAATATGTTTGGAAAATAGCATTATTCACCAAACAACTGCCCCTTACTCTCCACAATCTAATGGAATTGCGGAGAGAATGAATCAAACGTTGAAAGAGATGATGAATGCGTTGTTGATAAATTCTGGTTTACCACAGAACATGTGGGGGGAAGCTATACTTACAGCTAACCGAATAATCAACTGTGTACCTCATAGTAAAACACAGTCCATTCCTTATGAAAAATGGAAAGGAAGGAAGCTCAGCTTGAAATACTTCAAAGTGTGGGGGTGTTTAGCTAAGGTACAAGTTCCTAAACCTAAAAGGGTTAAGATAGGTCCAAAAATGGTTGATTGTGTAAGATAGGTCCAAAAACGGTTGATTGTGTATTTATTGGATATGTAACCAATAGCAAGGCATATCGTTTTCTGGTTCATAAATCAGAAAATTCTGAGATTCACGTTAATACGATAATAGAATCAGATAATGCTGAATTCTTTGAAACTATTTATCCGTATAAAAAGGAAAGTGAATTGACCTACCAAAAGTCAAAACGACCTCGGGAGGAAATAATAGATGGTATGCCTAATGAGGAAAATCCGAGAAGAAGTAAACGTCAACGGACATCTACTTCATTTGGTCCAGATTTTCTGACTTTCCTGCTAGAAAATGAGCCTCGTACCTTCAAGGAAGCAATGTCTTCCTTAGAAGCACAATATTGGAAAGAAGCTATCAATAGTGAAATAGAATCCATATTGAGCAACCATACCTGGGAATTGGTTGATCTTCCTCCAGGTAATAAAACATTGGGTTCTAAATGGATTTTCAAGAAGAAAATGAAAGACGATGGTACTATTGACAAATACAAGGCAAGACTTGTTGTCAAAGAATTTAGACAGCGAGAAGGTCTTGACTATTTTGACACATACTCGCCAGTAACAAGAATTACATCCATTCGGATGCTAATAGCGTTATCCGCCTTGTATGGTCTTCAAATCCATCAAATGGATGTAAAAACAGCCTTCTTAAATGGTGATCCAGAGGAAGAAATTTACATGAACCAACCTGAAGGGTTTGTGGTTCCGGAAAAAGAAAAGAAGGTGTGTCGACTTGTTAAGTCCCTTTATGGACTAAAACAAGCACCCAAGCAATGGCATGCGAAATTTGACCAAACAATGTTGTCAAATGGCTTTAAGATTAATGAATGTGATAAGTGTGTTTACATTAAGAACGTTCCAAATCATATAGTCATTGTTTGCTTATATGTTGATGATATGCTAATAATGAGCAAAGACATTGCCGACATTCAAGCTATTAAGCGTATGCTTGCTAGTAAGTTTGATATGAAAGACTTAGGAGTTGCCGATGTAATTCTAGGAATTAAAATCTAGAGGACTCCTCAGGGTCTAGCTTTGTCTCAATCACATTATGTGAAAATGGTACTTGAAAAATTCAAACACTTGGAATTTAGAAGTGCAAGAACTCCAATTGACTTAAACCATCATCTTATAAAGAATAAAGTTGAAAGCATGTCTCAATTGGAGTATGCTTGTGTATTGGGAAGCTTAATGTATATCATGAATTGTACACTTCCTGATATAGCTTGTGCAATAAGTAAACTTAGTCGATTCACAAGTAATCCCAACAAACATCACTAGGTGGCAATGAAACGAGTTCTGGGATATTTGGAATATACCCAAGACTACGCTTTGCACTACAATAAATATCCTGTGGTTATCGAAGGATATAGTGATGCAAATTGGATAACCGACTCAACAGAAACAAAGTCCACAAGTGGATATGTTTTTACTGTTGGTGGAGGAGCAATATCTTGGAAGTCTTCCAAACAGACGTGCATCGCTCGCTCTACAATGGAATCAGAGTTTATAGCTTTGGATAAGGCCGGCGAAGAAGCTGAATGGCTTCGAAATTTCTTAGAAGACATTCCGTTCTGGCCAAAACCTTTGGCTCCTATATGCATGCATTGCGATAGTGAGGCTGCAATAGGACGTGCAGGGAACGTTATGTATAACAGAAAGTCTCGTCATATACGACGAAGACATAACACCGTTAGACAACTACTTTCTAGTGGAATTATCACTATTGATTATGTAAGATCAAAGGATAATGTTGCGGATCCGCTTACAAAAGGCTTAACTAGAGAGGGAGTTGAGAAATCATCTAAGGGAATGGGACTATGGCCAAGGAACAGTCAACATGGCGGTAACTCTACCTAGAATTTTGGATATTCCGAGATCTAGGTTCAAGGAGCTCAAACAAAGTTGTGATTGACCGGTTCAACATTGTCAAAGTAAAATCTTTGGTCCCTTCTCGTGATGAAGACAATGTTCAGTAACAAGGATAGAACTTTACACATTCTTTAATGATTACCTAAGTTTGATGTGGTATTTATCAAATAGTGTCAATCTAAAGGATTACACGTTTAGGAATCACCTATGTAAGTGTGAAGTGGAAGCCGCTTCAATGAGAACTCTGTAAGGCCAATTCTCTATGCACTTATGAAACCAGGCGGTGTTCATGGCTGAAACGAACACAACAATAAGAACCAAAAGACGGTTAAGGGTTGATTGTGTGACATATGGCTATCCAGGTATACACTAAAGTTCGACGGTTCAAAGATATCAAATCTACCGATTGACCGAGTATATACGACATATGTTCACTATGGAAAGTTCAAAGGGAAACCTACTTATCCAGATGCAATTAATCCTTACTTGCAAATCACACAGCTTTCATCTATGATCATTCTTGTTACAGCCATTCCCATTCATGTGGGGGATTGTTGGAATTTAAGAATTGGGCTTCAAAGACTTTAAGTATTGGGCTTTAAATTCTAAGAATGTGAATTGGGAAATGGTGGGAAATAAAATGGAGGGAAATGAAAATTTGAATCAAGTGAGCTTTTGTCATGAACTTTGTACCACATTGGTGAAAGACAACTACAATTGTGTGTATAAATATAGGATCACTTCTTAGAGCTCTTAAAAGGAGTTGAAGAGAATGAACCCTCGCGCCGTCGTCGTCGCTCGCTCGGCTCGGCTTCGGCTTTGGATTTGGATTTGTCAATCGATCGATAAGATTATTTTTGGACAAAATTTATTTAATTAATTATTTAGTAATTAATTAAATGCCACAGTTCATTAACGGAATTAAGCTTCCTTTGCTGAACGTTGATTTCCCTCCTGAACAGACACATTTTCCTGAACAGGCATCACACCTTTTCCGATAATTGCCTATAAATTCTGAGGCATGGATTCTTTTTCCATACACTGAAAAAAGATATATAGAACTTCCTTCCTTCTGAAAATCCTGCATTTTTTTCCGCAGAATCTCTTCTAAATTCATAAGTGTGATTTTGCTCCGTTCTTTGGGTTCGTTGGTATCCTGCAGTTTGTATTGCCACTGTTGCATGAAGGTTTATTTTGTTTTATCTTGGAAGGATTTAATCCATTACCTTGGCAACGTGTGAGGGGGTTAAAATTCCTTAAGGACGCACAAGCAAATTGTGGACTCGGAATATTTTTTTATAGTTTACTATTTTTACAGTTTTTTTTCCTAACAGTCTTTCTAATTTTGTGTTTTAACATAGTAGCGATCACAGGGGGAATATCACAAATCTTCAACAGAAAATTTCATCTAACATGCCAGCTTTATTCCTTTTAAAATGGTGAGACTCGGTTGAAGAGGTGGGTGTATGTCACAATTGTATGGGTCAAAATCTGACCAGACAAGAATATGCGTAAAGAGGAACGACAAAAAGTCACTTGGGTCGAAGTCGTATCCATACAACACTATAACAACACGCACCTCAGCCACGTCCAAGGACGTGTATTCAAAATGCTTGAACGACGAATCAGATGTTACGACATTTCAGAGGGTCGACCAGTAACATAGTCAAATGACCTAGGTACTTTGGATAATGACCGTTGGGTAAAGGATAATACCTAGTATATAAACTAAGTGAGAAGAAGAAGAAAAGGGGCTGAAACAAATCCACACACAAAGAAGTTTTCTGAGTAGAGGAGGGATCTTCATCTCTCTCTCCCCACGAAGGAGAAATAAGCAAAGAAGTTCGGATCCTCAATATGTATCGTTAGTCTCATCATATCAAATGTATGGGGTTCAACCTTGTAAAGATCAGTGACCCTTTTTATCCATGTATTCTTCACTATTGCTTAATGTTATGAAAATCACCATCCTCTTCTTATATAATGGGATTCAATCAATGTTATATTAAATCATATGTTTGCTATGTTTGCTTACTCTTATTTTCTATCTTAGATCTAGGGTAAATTATCTTTGGCTATGATTTATCTAAAATCATCTTATTTAATTAGATTTAACGAAAAGCTTAACACTTTTTGGTCGAACAATTTGGCGCCGTCTGTGGGGATTTTATAGCCAAAATTTTAGTTTCCTCTATATCTAAAGTCAGCTAGAGTTGCACTTCCCGGTCGTCGTAGCCTCGCACTCTCATTACAAATACCAACTTGAGAAATTCGTAGGCAAGTTTTTGAAATAACTAAACCAACCAGAGTCAGGTCTCTGCATGAAATCAAAGCTGTTTAATATCTATACAAAATCCACGTCTTGCTGAAGTGATGGGTTTGGCATGTCGCGAGCATGAGCTTTCAAAGTGGAATTATGGCTGTTGCGACCAAAAACACCCACGCAAGTGCACGTGATCGTCAAGTAATAAAGTAGTGAGTAGAGTATCGTTCCCGCAAAAACTTATGATCAACTGTTGACTGATTCAAACCCAACTTCTTTATCTACCCAAGAGATTGTTCATAAGAGAGATATGTAATTGTTTTACTACATAACTATAAAGAATTAATCTAACCAAAGCAAGTAACCAAATAGATAGCAATCACAAGTAACGAACAATAGGAGAAGATATTCCAGGGTCACGGGTGTAATACAATTGTGTTGTGTCCTTGGCTCAAAATGACTAATCAATTTATCTAGGTTATTGATTGACAGGGTTGATATTACTCATAAGAATCTGTCGAGTTCTTACTCGCCTGTTCAAGTCAACTCAATGCCTATATGTCTATGGAATTAAGATTAACAAGAACGCATTTACAATTCCCGTATTCCAACCAAACAAGGCAATTGGGTATATGTCTATCCCAATTGCAAATCGTTTCCCCGAGGCCCGGGTTCTAGAACTTGCTCTATTTAATTCTATATGCAATCTAAAGTTCCCACTTTCGAGTTCAACTGAAGATTCATAGATAGTATTTCACCGTTAGCTATTCAGCAAAATAATTAAGAACAGAATTAAATAAATAACCCAATATGATAACCCAATTTTGTCAAATTAAACTTCAAACAACAACATTCATGTTTTACCCACGACCCTAGAACAATGGGTCTTAGCTGCTCATACTAGGGTTCATCATAAACAAGTTCAATTTCATCACAAACAGCAAAAACAAAAGAAGAAAAGAAGACTTTGATGATCAAAACTCCTCCTTGCCTCTTGCCTTTCTCTCTCCTCCTCTAAACTATGAAAAACTTGATAATTTAACCTTGGGGCGAGCTTGACTTTATGTAGGTTAAGTGGGTTTCTCTCCAGATTTCCAATTTTACCCCTAAATAACGTTTCTCCGGATCGGACACGCGCGAACTATTGCGCGAAGTATGGAGTTCACGCGTGACTTCGCGCGCTTCTCTTGGATTTTAGGCTGAAAAGCTTGCGAACTATTGTGCGAAGTTTGGAAGTTAGCGCGCTTCAGTAGCTCAATTTTGTCCATTTTTCCGTCTCGTCCTTGCGCACACTCGACTCCTAGGGGTTGTTCTTGCTCATAAATCATTCCAATCTCCTCTTGAAAGCATCATTTAGGCTCCTCATCCTGCAATGTATACATATCACAATTAGAGCCTATTTTTCATCAATTAACCATAATATGTCATCGGAATATAATCAAGCGGAAGCATAAACAATAGCTAAATCACCTAGATTTCGCCTATTATCAACACCCCACACTTAATTCATTGCTAGTCCTCGAGCAATCAACTATATTCTCTAGAGAATCCTTCGCTTAACCATTTCCTTTAACGCATTACACCTAGAACAATGTACATGTATTACGCCTAGCAATGAACACTCCTAGCCTCAAAGTCGACTCTCAAGTGCCATGCAATATTCACACTTCCTCAAAATACTTTGCACAGAAGTCAAGACTTGCTTTTCCGTCACGAATCATATGCCCTCACAATTACATCAACAAAACTGAGTTCAATCCACCACATTCAATTCATATATTCACATACATCAAGGAAATCACTTACTCTCACAAAAGAGGTCACATGCATGCAATTGGTACCATACGCTTGCCCTTAATGCAAATCTCTACTAAGGTAGGCTAGTTCGATTCAAAATCAATTAGGACTTTTTCATGGTTGTAATGTGGGCTAAGGGACGGGTAGGATGTATTTAGGAATAGTGACTCAACCCCTAAGCACTTTAACACATCACACGAGAAAATTTCAGCGCAAATTCTTCAACCCACTTCTCATTCATACACAATATCATCCCACAAATACGCCCTCCTTCTTTAAGCACTCTATTAATTCATTCTCACTAGCTAGAGCATGACACAATGTAATCATGTCTTTTTTTTCATTTTATTTTTCTTGTCACTCAATTTCTGCTAATGGTGTATTCGTTTACAACATAAGTGCACCTTTCATCCTTTTATTGGTTCCACTCAAAAGCAACCCCACACTTATTTCCTTCTTACTTCTTTTAGCGCTCTTCTCACAATTAAGGTGCTTTAAGAGGTAAAAGGATCAAAACAATGTCAATTAAGAACAAAAAGGTATAGGCTTGTAACGCGGGTGCCAAACAAAAAGTCTGAAGGCTCAAAAGGGTTAACTAGGGACAAATTTTATTTGTAATAAGCAATTAAGCTCAGAAAAGGTCAAAGAAAGCCTAACATCATTTTTCAAACCGAGCATCACCTCAACTTTCGCTTCAACTCACATACCGGGCAAGTTCTAGACACAAGTACAATACATGGACTACACAAATACTCACCACACATGGCATGTGACTCATTCCAGATCATCTCATCAAGACACTCCATTACAAGCATTCAATTCAGTACAAACATACAAATTAAGGCACTTTCAGTGAGATTCAACAATTAGGACTAAGCGTTACA
The DNA here is from genome assembly GCF_000715075.1 of Nicotiana tabacum. Classification (NCBI taxonomy): domain Eukaryota; kingdom Viridiplantae; phylum Streptophyta; class Magnoliopsida; order Solanales; family Solanaceae; genus Nicotiana; species Nicotiana tabacum. Next base: position 24,598,341 of record NC_134084.1, read on the forward strand.
CTTTAGGGTCTATTGTGTTCCAGTGTGTCAACGCTATGAGTTCTCTTTCAATTTTATAGCTCGTAGCCCATTACCCTAATCTACAAATCAAAAAGAAAAAAAAACAAAAAGAAAAACTACCTATGCCCGGTTCAAGCTAAACCCTTGGAAAAGAACCGCGGCTTAAAGAAAAACCAAGGGGGAATTGCTACACTACCTAAAAAAATTTAAAAAAAATCTTTTTGTCGTTTTCTTTAGACTCACTTCCCTCAAGAAAGTCGTCTAAAAGATCCGTCATCAGGAAGAGCCTATAATTTTTCTTTTCAATTTTTTTTTTAAATTAGTGAAACTACTCCTGCTTAACAAAAACTGTCAAGTCAACATGAGACAAACAAAATAACCCGGCAATTTGTACAATTATATACAACATACAATGAAGGAATCCCCCACCCCACACTTAAAAAGAAGACATGTCTCCATGACTTAAAATTGAAAAGAGCAGTGAGGTAAAGAGACTTCCCTGGAGCTTCACTCTTGATCGGACACGGTTTCGGGGTTCACGTTGCACGCACGCCCCAAAGCTCGCAGCCAACCCATGAACTTTTATTCCGACTTGACTTGTCGGTCAGCTATCGTGTCCACACGAGTGCTCAAATCATGCATGGAAGTGTGTATATCAGCCACCTCCTGTTCCAATGTGGTGGACCGGGATACTCTGGCACTTTTTGAAGAGGATGTTGCGCGTGACAGTGCTGCAGCTGATTTTCTGGGCGCTTGAGCCAGTGTTTCTCCCTCCACATCCATTTGCTCTTCCTCCTTCGAAGCATCCGAACCACTTTCATCCTCTCTACCTACCTCGGCTGCTGAGGCTGCCTCCGTAGTGTTTGGGCCAGGTCGGATCTTGTGGCTTTTTCTTAGCAGTCTGTCCACATGAATGTTTTCAGGCATCTGCACATTTCTGCAAAGCCTAGTCACTAAAGATGGGAAAAAGAAACCGTACTGGCATTGGGGGCATCGGATAAACATCTCGTCGTGGATCACTTTGGCCATGTCGAAGGGAAGACCCTTGATGAAACACCAAATCAACGCCGCCCGGGGTCCATTCATCTCCGTAGTATTTGTGGAGGGGATAAGGCGACTGTTGATCACATACAGCCAGATCTTCGCCTCTTGAGTTAAGACGGATGAATGGAACTTCTCTCCATGTTCTAGCCACTCTACCATTTTTCCTGGTTCGCAAATTTCATCAAAGAAGCGCTCCCACTTGGCATCGGTTGGATTGCGCCCATATTCATAAAAGTCCGTGTTCTCAGGCAGAGGGCCGGACAGTTGATAAGCTGTGCGTATCGCCTTAATGGAAGCATTTATCGCCTTACGGCGCACTGTGACCACATGGTTGACATGCTCGGGTAGATTGGCATAGAATTCTCGTACCACCATTACATTAGCCTCCCTTGGCTCGTCAATGAAAGCTTGCAAACCCCGCTCCATCAACTCATTGAACATGTGGGGGCATCGTTCCTTGACCTTTTGATGTTGATGCCCCTTTCCGCAATTGCCTTCTTAGCCGCCTTCTTTGTAAAACGGGTATGAGCCTCAAGGGAGACAAATTTGTTGTTGTCATAGGAGCGTGCTGGAGCTGCCCTTTGGCGGCTTGATAATGGACCTGTGGCTTGGCGCTTTTTCGTTGGTGCCATAATACCTGCAAAACGTGGACACATTAGCTCAGCCCAACAAAAGTAGTGTGACTTGTTGCGGTTACTCAGACTTCACACGCAAAATTGGTCACAACTACATAATCATGCTCATTGAGGCCTTTCTACAAACACCTTGTGGGCATTAGGCTCTCACAGCTTTTTTTCTAAGGGTCTTGCAACAAGGGCTTCCCACAAAAGTTCATCCATAACCCAATTCAAGTACTACCCACCCCACACTTACAACAAACTAACCCCACAATATATTTTACCAAGTTTGAAACCCAAATCACAAAATACAACTACATTAATGGCTTAAAATACAACAAGAAACTTAAAATCTGAAAATAGAAAGAGAAAAAAAATAAAAAAAATAAAGAAAACTAAAACTAAGGCTCATACCTTGTTAGAATTCGTAAGGTGGGGTGATGCTGCTAATGATTTTAGGGAAGGAGCCCGTGAGATATGAGATGACTGCTGGAAGTTAGGAGAGTTCGGGGGTTTTTTTTTTGTTTGGGAGAGATGATTGTGTTTTGGGGGTATTGGGTTTGGTTTAATAAAAGGGGAAGGGGTATGAACCAATAGCCTATTTAAATTACAAAAATAAAAGAAACAAAAAGAAAAACAAAAAACAAAAAGAAAATAACACGTCTGAAAAGTTCCAGGCTGAGAGGCTCGTCCAGGCGCGCGAACAAGTGCTCGATGTATGTAGTTCCCGCGATACTTCGCGCGTATGGTGAGTCCCAGGCAGAAAGTCTCGCGAACTTCCGCGCGAAGTTTATAGTTCACGCTATACTTCGCGCGTATGGTGAGTCCCAGGCAGAAAGGCTCGCGAACTGCTGCGCGAAGTTTATAGTTCGCGCGATACTTCGCGCATTTCAGTTAGAGTTCAGGCAGAAAGGTTCGCAAACTTCTGCGCGAAGGGAGCGCGAAATGCTCTCCTGGGCATTTATTTTTGCATTTATTGTCACCTACTTTGCTCCTGGTTGATGGTCCTTTCACATGCCCTTCGTCGCCTGCATTTGTTAGTAAGTTAGAGCTCAAAATCAAACACTACTACTATCGTTGGGTTGCCTCCCAACCAGCGCCTTATTTAACGTCGTGGCACGACGATTACACATTCCTTTAAGCATCCTTCAAGTCCACTGAGGTCTTGTGACATACAAAATCACCACCCCAGTAATGTTTTATCCTTTGACCGTTCACCAAGAAAGTGCCAGTGGAACTCATGTCTCTCAACTCCACAGCTCCATGAGGCTTCACGCTGACCACAACAAAAGGGCCCGACCAACGAGATTTAAGCTTTCCGGGAAAAAGCTTCAACCTCGAATTGAACAACAGAACTTCTTGCCTTGGCTCGAACTCTCGATATTGAATGTGCTTGTCATACCACCTCTTAGTCTTTTCTTTATATAATTTGGCATTATCATATGCATGTAATCGAAACTCCTCGAGCTCATCAAGTTGCAGTAACCTCTTCTCTCCAACTAAGTGCCCATCCATTTTTAGCTTCTTTATTGCCCAATAGGCCTTGTGCTCAAGTTCGACGGGCAAGTGACAAGCCTTCCCATACACCAATCTATACGGAGAAGCTACTATGGGAGTTTTGTATGATGTCTGATACGCCCACAATGCGTCGTCTAATTTTCCGACCCAATCTTTTCTATTTGCACTCACCGTTTTCTCAAGAATTTGCTTGATCTCTCTGTTTGAAACCTCCACTTGACCACTCGTCTGGGGATGATAAGCAGTGGAGACCTTGTGCTTGACCCCGTACTTTGCAAGGACATTGTTCAACAGTTTGTTGCAGAAATGTGTACCTCCGTCGCTGATCAACACTCTGGGAGTTCCAAAGCGTGTGAAGATATGTTTCTTGACAAAGCTTACCACTACCTTTGCATCATTAGAGGGAAGAGCAATGGCCTCAACCCACTTAGACACATAATCAACTGCCACCAAGATGTATCTATGGTCGTTCGAGTATGGAAAAGGTCCCATGAAGTCAATTCCCCAAACATCGAAAAGCTCCACTACCAGGATGTTTTACAGCGGCATCTCGTGCTTCTTAGTGATCGTCCCGGTTATTTGGCACCTGTCACACATTTTAACAAAGGTGTGTGCATCCCTAAACAATTTCGGCCAATAGAAACCTGATTGTAACACTTTTTGGGCGGTCCGGTCTCCACCGTGATGACCTCCGTATGACTAGGCATGACAACTATGAAGTATGGCACTCATCCCCTCCTCAAGAACACATCTCCGAACCAATTGGTCTGCACATAGCCTGTATAAGAATGGCTCATCCCACATGTAAAGCCTCACATCATGCAAGAACCTTCGTCTATTGTCTGGTGTCAATTCTGGTGGTGTCACCCCACTTGCAATAAAGTTCACATAATCTGCATACCACGGGACTGTACTTGAGGTGATTGCCAATAACTGCTCATCAGGGAATGTTTCTTTGATTGCATCCCCTTCAGCCACATGGTTCCGGTTTTCTAATCTGGACAAGTGATCAGCCACTTGATTCTATGTTCCTTTACGGTCTCGGATCTCTAAATCAAACTCTTGCAGCAGTAGGACCCACCGAATCAGTCTCAGCTTGGCATCCTTTTTCTCAAACAAGTACCTAATGGTTGAATGATCTGTGTAGACAATGACTTTGGTTCCCACAAGATATGACCGGAACTTGTCAAACGCCCACACCACTGCAAGCAACTCTTTTTCAGTTATGGTGTAGTTTATCTGAGCTGGATTCAGAGTTTTGCTCGCATAGTAAATGGAGTGTAATATCTTATTTCTCCTTTGCCCCAAGACAGCACCAACAGCCACATCGCTAGCATCACACATCAACTCGAATGGCTGCTCCCAATCCGGAGCAATTATGATTGGTGTAGTAACCAATCTTCCTTTCAGCTCCTCGAATGCCTTCAGACAGGTATCATCAAATTTGAAGGCGACATCTTTCTCAAGCAACCTGCACAAGGGAGAGGAAATTTTCGAGAAATCTTTAATGAAACGACGATAAAAACCTGCATGACCCAAGAAACTGCGAATGCCTTTGACAGATATCGGTGGAGGCAATTTTTCAATCGCTTCCACCTTTGCCTTGTCCACCTGCAAACCATCTTTGGACACCTTGTGCCCCAGGACTATACCTTCACGTACCATGAAATGACACTTTTCCCAGTTTAGCACCAAGTTAGTCTCTTCACACCTAGAAAATACTTTATCAAGGTTCATCAAGCAGTTATCAAAAGAGCATCCAAACACAGAAAAATCGTCCATGAACACTTCCACAAACCTTTCAACCATGTTAGTAAAAATGGCCATCATACACCTTTGAAAAGTCGCAGGTGCATTACAAAGACCAAAAGGCATTCGCTTGAACGCATACGTGCCATAAGGACACGTAAAAGTGGTCTTCTCTTGGTCCTCTGGGGCTATAGCAATATGATTATACCCCGAGTAACCTAGCAGTTATCAAAAGAGCATCCAAACACAGAAAAATCGTCCATGAACACTTCCACAAACCTTTCAACCATGTTAGTAAAAATGGCCATCATACACCTTTGAAAAGTCGCAGGTGCATTACAAAGACCAAAAGGCATTCGCTTGAACGCATACGTGCCATAAGGACACGTAAAAGTGGTCTTCTCTTGGTCCTCTGGGGCTATAGCAATATGATTATACCCCGAGTAACCATCTAAAAAGCAATAGTACTTCTGGCCAGCTAATCTATCAAGCATTTGGTCAATAAAGGGAAGGGGAAAATGGTTCTTCCGGGTGGCATTGTTCAATTTTCTGTAATCAATGCAAATTCTCCACCCGGTGACAGTTCTTGTAGGTATCAAATCATTATTCTCATTAGCTACTACAGTCATCCCCCTTTTTTGGGTACACATTGAATGGGGCTTACCCATTTGCTGTCTGAGATAGGGAATACAATACCTGCATCGAGCCACTTAATCACTTCTTTTCTTACCACCTCTTTCATGATTGGATTAAGTCGGCGTTGTTGCTCTACACTGGGCTAGTGTCCATCCTCCATGAGGATTTTGTGCATGCAGAAGGCTGGACTAATGCCCTTAATGTTAGACATAGTCCACCCAAGTGCTCGCTTGTGCTCACGTAGCACTCTCAACAGCTTTTCTTCCTGCAATTTAGACAAGTCAGATGAAACAATAACAGGTAAAGTGTCAGAGTCACCCAAATAAGCGTATTACAGGTGAGGTGGAAGGGGTTTAAGTTCCAATTTTGGGGTTTCCTCAATTGATGGCCTTAGGGGAGGCCCCTCTGGTCTATTCAAAGGCTCGAAGGGGTGTATCCCTTGCAGGTACGCACAAGATGTATCAAGGATGTGCATCATCTCCTCAACCTCCTCATCAGCCCCCAGGTTATCAAGTAACATAAGTGCTTTCTCTAGAGAATCGTCTAGATATACACTAGGATGACGAATCTGCTCATCGGCCTCAACAACAGATATCATTGAGAGCTCCTCATAGTGGCGGGGAAGTTGGATTGCTCTATAGACATTAAAAACTGCTTCCTCGTCATCTACCCGCAAAATCATCTTTCCCTCTCTCACTTTGATATTTGCATCACCGGTAGCTAAGAGAGGTCGCCCCAATATAATCGGAACCAGTTCATCAGCCTCATAGTCAAGGATAATGAAATCAGCCGGGAAGATAAATTTCCCAATCTGCAGCAACACATCTTCAATCACCCTTTCAGGGTGTGCTATCGATCTGTCAGCCAGTTGCAACATCACAGTAGTTGGCCTTGGAGCTCCCAGACCCAATTGTTTGAACAAAGATAGGGGCATCAGATTTATGCTTGCCCCCAAATCACACAGAGCACGACCTACATCCACATTACCAATACGTACAGGAATCGTAAAGCTGCCAGGATCCTTAAGCTTTTGAGGGAGCTTATTTTGGACCCTAGAAGTGCACTCTTCAGTAAGTGCAACTGTCTCAAAGTTAGTTAATCTTCTCTTGTGAGCTACTATATCTTTTATGTATTTAGCATACTTTGGAATTTCCCGAAGCACATCAACGAGTGGAATATTCAATTGAACCTGGCTCAACATAGAGAGGAATTTTGTGAACATGTGATCGTCATTCTTTTTCTGCAATCTCTGGGGAAAAGGTGGTGGTGGTCTAGGGGCCTCCACAGGCTCTGAAACTTCAGCAGCATTCTTTTGCTCTTGAGTCACTTTAGGGATCAACTCTCCCTCAGGTATGGGCTTGTCTTTATTTTTCTTTGGTATTTCCTCTAGCTCCCTCCCGTTTCTAAGTGTAACTGCATTCACTTGAGGGTTCTTTTCTGTATCACTAGGGAGAGCGCCTGCAGGTCTAGTGTTTTGAGTTGTTGCTAACTGCCCCATTTGCCTTTCAAGATTTCTGAAGTTGGTCCTGAGTTGCTGATTGTCAATCAACAACTTCTTTAGTAGATCATTGGTACTTTCTTCCATTTGTTGGGGTGGTCTTTGAGGCTGATTGAAATTCCCTTGGGGTCTATGCTGATTTTGATTCTGCTGATTTCCACCCCATGAGAAGTTGGGATGATTCCTCCAGTTAGGATTGTAAGAATTCCCATATTGTGCATGCTGATTTGGTGGACCTCTGTTCTATTGCCCCACATAATAGATGGATTCTGGATTTGTGGGACACATATCACTCATATGACTGTCACCACAGAGTTCGCAGCAAATATTCATCTGTTGTACGTGTTGCATTGTCTGTGGTTGCTGCATTGTCATCCGAGTCATCTGATTGGCCAACTTTGCAATGTCGGCTCTCATGGCTGATACTTCGTCTAACTCAAGTAACCCAGCTGATTTTTGCTTAACTGCCTTTCGTGAATCACCCTCACCTTGCCAGTTATTATTATTAGCAGTGAAGTTATTCAGCAAGATTTGGATTTCACTGTACGGTCTGGCCATGCAACTACCCCCACAAGCGGAATCAAGATTCATCTTTGAAGCATCATCTAATCCATCTACAAAAGTGTGACCTAATACTTCGTCCGTCTGGCAATGATGAGGACAGTCTCTGAGCATTTTCTTGTACCTTTCCCATGCTTGACGCAGTGTCTCGCCCGCTCGTTGTTCAAACCCAAGAATTTGACTCCTCAATACCTTTGTTTTCTTAGTGGGGAAGAACTTGATTAAGAATTTCCTTGCCAGATCATCCCAAGTGCAGATTGAATTTGCTGGCTCTTTATTCAACCATTCCTTAGCCTCCCCAATCAGTGAAAAGGGGAAAAGTGTTAGCCTGACATAGTCCTTGGAAACGTTCGGATAGTTGTAGGTATCCGTAATTTCCAAGAAATTCTGAATGTGCCTCTGCGGGTCTTCATGAGGTAAACCCACAAACAACCCTGTAGATTGGATCAGCTGCACCATGTATTGTTTCAGCTCAAAGTGCCCAGTGATGTCAGGCTTCACAATAGCCTGAGTCATATTAGCCAGACTGGGCCTTGCGGCTTCAATCACCGCGCGTTCTTCATTACCCGTCATCTCAATTGGCTGTGGTTGAACGTCGATGTCCAACTCTCTTTCAATTCTGGTTCTCGCGTCCACCTTCCTCCTCAACCTGTGAAGTGTTCGCTCAATTTCGAGATCAAAAGGAAGGAGGTTGTTTGCGCTTCTACTTCTTCGCATTCAATAGAAACTCCTGTATTAGCACAAACAAAGTGAACTAACGTTAAAACTCGAATAAATAAGTAATAAAAGCTCAATTCAGTCCAGTAGCTAATTTCTAAATCCCCGGCAATGGCGCCAAAAACTTGTTGCGACCAAAAACACCCACGCAAGTGCACGTGATCGTCAAGTAATAGAGTAGCGAGTAGAGTATCGTTCCCACGAAGACTTATGATCAATTGTTGACTGATTCAAACCCAACTTCTTTATCTACCTAAGAGATTGTTCATAAGAGAGATATGTAATTGTTTTACTACTAAACTATAAAGAATTAATCTAACCAAAGCAAGTAACCAAAGAGATAGCAATCACAAGTAACGAACAATAGGAGAAGATATTCCTGGGTCACAGGTGTAATACAATCGTGTTGTGTCCTTGGCTCAAAATGACTAATCAATTTATCTAGGTTATTGATTGACAGGGTTGATATTACTCATAAGAATCTGCCGAGTTCTTACTCGCCTGTTCAAGTCAAATCAATGCCTATATGTCTATGGAATTAATATTAACAAGAACGCATTTACAATTCCCGTATTCCAACCAAACAAGGCAATTGGGTATATGTCTATCCCAATTGCAAATCGTTTCCCCGGGGCCCGGGTTCTAGAACTTGCTTTATTTAATTCTATATGCAATCTAAAGTTCCTACTTTCGAGTTCAACTGAAGATTCATAGATAGTATTTCACCGTTAGCTATTCAGCAAAATAATTAAGAACAGAATTAAATAAATAACCCAATATGATAACCTAATTTTGTCAAATTAAACTTCAAACAACAACATTCATGTTTTACCCACGACCCCTAGAACAATGGGTCTTAGCTGCTCATACTAGGGTTCATCATAAACAAGTTCAATTTCATCACAAATAACAAAAACAAAAGAAGAAAAGAAGACTTTGATGATCAAAACTCCTCCTTGCCTCTTGCCTTTCTCTCTCCTCCTCTAAACTATGAAAAACTTGATAATTTAACCTTGGGGCGAGCTTGACTTTATGTAGGTTAAGTGGGTTTCTCTCCAGATTTCCAATTTTACCCCTAAATAACGTTTCTCCGGATCGGACACGCACGAACTATTGCGCGAAGTATGGAGTTCGCGCGTGACTTCGCGCGCTTCTCTTGGATTCCAGGCAGAAAAGCTTGCGAACTATTGTGCGAAGTTTGGAAGTTAGCGCGCTTCAGTAGCTCGTATTTGTCCATTTTTTCGTCTCATCCTTGCGCACACTCGACTCCTAGGGGTTGTTCTTGCTCATAAATCATTCCATTCTCCTCTTGAAAGCATCATTTAGGCTCCTCATCCTGCAATGTATACATATCACAATTAGAGCCTATTTTTCATCAATTAACCATAATATGTCATCGGAATATAATCAAGCGGAAGCATAAACAATAGCTAAATCACCTAAATTTCGCCTATTATCAATGGCCACTACGCACTAAGCATGTCCGCAATCCTATCTGCTATATTAATGCTAGATACTGATCTATACTTCATGCACATTGCTCCCTCCCTCTTAGGAAAGGACGATATCCTATTGTGTGATTCTTTGAAATAACAAGCTTGTCCTACCCGTATGTGCGGGGTATAACTTATGTTTCCTTTATTTTTGTGCACCTCGGACCGGGACTCAAGCTCGAGATCCCAACGGACAAAATTAGGTGTCAGCAGCCCAAACTCGACTAACGACAAAGCTAAGCACGGGACTAAATCTGGTCATTCGAGTACAGGACTAAATGAGTCGTTCTACAATGCCCCTCTCATCTCGCCAACCAATCAGTCCCAGGTAACAGACGATTTCATTTGCGTTTAACTTGTTATTTTTCCTTTTTTGGATTGGGATAGGAACACGAGCACTCTCCCAGGTGAGCGAAAGAGAACAAACGCCACCAAAATAACACGCCAGGAAAACGTTCCGCACCATATCGTCCCGCAGGAAACGATCGAGAAAAACCCTCCACACCGTACCATACTGCGAATAACAGACAAATGGTTCAGAACACGCCGGCGTTATTAAGAAACAACCTCTATAACCTGGGATTGGGCAGTGAGCCCATGGAACATACAGTCTCTCCAACAATCTCTCCAACACAGGCAGAACATGAACGCGAAAAGCTTGCCCACATATTCGCCATGGCGATGCTACGCCAATTCAACTGATTAAATACTACGAGCCACGTCCGAATTTCATTCAAAATAATCAAGCCCCAAGGTGCCCAGAAGCCTAAGCAATAAGTCCATCGTCCGTCCCGTCAACGGTCTCTCGGGGCCGACCAATGAAGGGACTAAATAGTCTGGGACTCACCCCGACGCATACCTAAAATATGCAGCAACACATGATATTCTCCAATGAAAGCAAGATTAGATGAACTGGGACTCACCCCGACGCACACATAAATTATGCAGCAATGCATAATACTCTCCAATGAAAGCAAAATTAAACAAACTGGGACGCACCCCGACGCACGCATAAACAATGCGACAATGAGTAATATTCTCCAATAAAAGCAATGCAACAGGAAAGTCTCACCACTCCACCGAGCCCACACGTCGCCAAGCAAAGTTAAAGTTCGACCTCGCTCGAACCATGACGGGTAACAATTCGAGCTCCCCCGAATTTACACCCTTACGGCCATCGGCCATCGCTAAGCGAAAGTAAAATTCGACCTCGTTCGAATCAGCAAAGTTAAAGTTCAACCTTGCTCGAACCATGATGGGTCACAATTCGACCTTGTTCGAATTTACACCCTTATGGCCCCCGGCTATTGCCAAGTGAAAGTAAAATTCGACCTCGTTCGAATCAACAAAGTTAATGTTCGACCTCGCTTGAACCATGACGGGTCACAATTCAACCTCGTTCGAATTTACACACTTATGGCCCCCGGCCATCACCAAGTGAAAGTAAAGTTCAACCTCGTTCGAATTCATAACGGGCCACAATTCGACCTCGTTCGAATTTATACCCTTATGGCCCCCGACGAACACCAAGTGAGTAAAGTTCGATCTCGTTCGAATTCATCGTGGGCCACATTTCGACCTCGTACGAATTTACACCCTTACGGCCCCGGGCCATCGCCAAGTGAAGATAAATTCGACCTCGCTCGAATTAACAAGTTAAAACTGACTCAGCCCAAGTTGGTGAGACAACATTCAACCTCACTCGAATTTACAAGTCAAGACTGACTCCGCCCAAGTTGGCGAGACAAAATTCGACCCCGCTCGAATTAACAAATCAAAACTAACTACGCCCAAGTTGGTGAGACAAAATTCAACCTCGCTCGAATTTACAAGTCAAAACTGACTTCGCCCAAGTTGGCGAGACAAAACTCGACCTCGCTCGAATTAACAAGTCAAAAGCGACTCCGCTCAAAACTGGTATGACAAAATTCAACCTCGATCGAATTAACAAATCCAAATCGACTTCACTCAAATTTGCAAGATGAAATTCGACCCCGCTCGGGTAAACGAGGACAAGTTCAAATTAGCGGGTCGAATTTGATCCCACTCATATCAACTACCAAAAGTCAGGGACTTATTGCGAGAAAAACCAAGAAATTCGAAAAGGAAAAGAGAAGGGGAAGCCAAAAACATACAAACGAAGACAAGCCAACTATTTAATTCGAATAAAAGGTAAGTATCTTACAAAGGGCCAAAAAATGGGGGGCCCACCCATCAACAATAAAAAAAATCTAAGAACAGAAAGCTATAAAAATTTCACTCGGCCTCATATCCACCACCGTCTTCTCCGGCATTGTCATCATCGGAAGGAAGGCCATCTTCAATCTCAGCACCCCCGCCGGCCTCCGGTGTTGTAGGGTTATAACCGCAGGCAAGACGAGCCCCGCGTGCCTTAACCCGAGCATCTTCAAAAGCGGCCTCAGGAACGCTTCCCGCCGTCCACAAACGCTTATATATATCTCGTTGGGCCTCAGCATGGATCCATAGCTTGTATAAACGGCAGGGGACAACAACAGGGGCAGATTCTTGAGGGCGGGCCTAAGCCAACAGTTGTGCCTTCTCGGTCTCGAGAGCCATAACTCGGTCTCCCAGGCTCAAAGCATCCCGATCAAGTTCACCGATCTGCTCCTCAAGCTGTGCCTCCCTCAGTGTGGTCGTCTCCCTCTCGGCTTCCCGCTCAAACCTAAGGACGCGGATAGTATCTTCCAGCGCCGCCGCCCTCGCCAAAGCCACCACTCGAGCTCTATCGGCTCTCTCCAACTCCGTCACCTTCGTTTCTAGCTCAGCCACCTTCTCCGTCCACTCTACACTTAGGTTGGCGAGTCTAGTGGCATTCTGCTCAAGCTCGGCTCGCAAAGACAACACTTTCGCCTGAAGATCCTCGCATTACGCTGCAACACCTTTGCCCACCTCGAGCTCCTCGTCTTTGGCACTAAGAATCTCCTCGAGCTCGCTGCATCTGCAGATAGACCGCATTAGATCCTCGTCCCTTTTCTCCAACTCCTCCCTGACGGATTGAGTACTAGAGTCCGCCCGAAGCTGTTCGTGCATCTCACGGCACTTGATGCGATACCGGCGATACTTCGCAGCGATTTTCAGAAAGACTTCGGCCCGCGTCTCAGCCCTACGAGCACTCTCGATCTCCAGCATGTAAGTCTTAAAAAAAATCAGCAAAAGCAAAGGGCACAAAACAAAGAAAATAGCAAAAGGAAACTCACTCTCAAGGCCATTCTAGCCACACCGCGTGACAAACCAGAATCACTGATCTCCTGAAGAGATCAGTTTTCAGCAGCGGAGCACAGACGGTCAAATTGGGGCACCAAATCCACCGTGTCCTCCAACAGGTTAAAATCTGACGGGATTTCGAGCACACGGGAAGGGCCTTCCGCCCTCACATCGACCCTGGTAATGCCTTCCTCGAACATCCTCATGTCCTCAAGATCTATATTAGAATTGGATTCATAATCATCTATCGCTACTCCCTTCAACCTCTCATCATCTCATTAGCCGAAGATGGGGTACGAGCCTGCCGAGATGTCGATGGGCCACTCGGAACGATCACGGCAGCCTCAGAACTTTGTTCCCCTGCCGCAACAACCTCTTCCACGCCCGTAACGGGCATCACCTCCACACCCAGGCTGGCATCATCGCCGACTTCAGGCACCGCAAAAACGGAGTCGCCCCTCGAGGGCGTTTAACCCAAAGACGCCCACTCCGACACTATCCTCCGCTTCTTTGACGAGGCCTCTTCGCCGTTGCCACGAGAAGGTTTGCCCATTGAACGGACTGTGGGAACCAGAGCCTCCGACCGAGGAACAACCTCCGAACAAACAGGTTCAGTCGCGGACGCGGTCCGCCAAGCAACCAAACTTTGGGCGCCCTCGTCCACAGTTGCCCTTGGTGCGGACCGAGCAGAGGAAACCGGTTGACGGAAAGCGAGGACAGGAGCCCTTACCCTTCTCGCTCCTTTCCGACCTACCAATGATAAAGTTGACCGAACAAAGATATAAGATAAAGAAAAAAACGGAGCAAAAAACAAAGTAACTAAGGCCGAAATAAGCCGATCTACCAGTGGAAGGTTTGCGCCCAAACCTCTAGTGAAAAGGCGCCCATTCGCGGATCCCCATCGTGTGGGGAAGAATCACGCTCACCCATTCGCGAATGTTGGCAACTTACGGAGGAGGTACTCTCTCGGCTGCAAAAAAAAACACTAGACGGGGTCACGAAAAGAAAGACGACCAACGACCATTTTAAAAAAAGCAAAATGATGAAAAAATGATAGTAAAAGGAAAGGAAGACCAACGGGCAAAATTCCACGCCTCAAGAAACTCCGAAGGTTCGATACCACGTGCTCTGTTTGGACGTAGAAGTTCTCTCAAAAACGGCGATTGGCTTTATCATCCATCTTCACCACCAAACCCTTGGTTCCTCGATGACGAAAGTGAAACATTGTGCCCCTAAGAAAATGGGGGCAAAGAGGTGAAGAGAAATTCCCCGATCGGCCAGCTCTGCATACTTGATAAGCGCAAGGAAGAGCTTGTATACCTATGGAGAGAGTTGAGTCGGACACACTTCGTAGAAGCGGCAGAAGTCCACCGCCAAGGAGAGAAGGGGAAGTGTGTATCCAATAACAAATGGGTATGCGTAAAATGCGTAGTAGCCCGGGCGGTGTATATGCACTATATCATGACCCGACGGAACTAGTTCAATATGATCAGGGATCCCCCATTTGGCTTTGAACGTCGTGAGCGCCGCAGCATCCATCGTAGAAAAAATGGCTCCGGCTCATCCCCAGCAGGGCTATTGAAGTCAGTCCTTGCCTTCCCTGGGTGGGGAACCACCTCATCTACCGTCGGAAAACTCTCGTCCTCCGCTAAATCCGCTCCCTCTTCGAGCAGGGGTACATCGTTTTCCGGCACCGGAGCACCAACGGCTCTATCAGGGTTAGAGGATGCACTAGCCATCTCTTTTTTGATTATGAAAATCAGGAATGACAAAGGGAAAAGGTAGCGGCCACAGGAATTCTTGACAGAAAAGGAAATGTGAGAAACTGAAGGAGAAGAAGAAGAGCTGCAAAAGTTTCTCTTGAGTAATCGGGAAGCACAACATTCAAATATTAGGTTTTCCCCTATTTATAGGGATATAAACACCTCAAGTGGGAAAACCAAACGCCGTCATTCTGAAAATGTAAAGGGCACGGGAAACGACGCAATTCATAGGAAACGTGTGCCATAATGACACATGAGAAGTTTTAATGACATTCTGAACTGACATGACAGTCTGATGCAGCTCTTGAAACGTCACGTCGCCACCTCGCCATGAGGTACTCGCCTTTCGCATAAAGTGCTCAGATTTCTCACAACTATCGCATCGACAGAGTCTGCCCATTGAGCTCGCCAAAAGACAACCCCAATAGCCGGAGGGACTAACTGTATGGGTCAAAATTTGACCAGACAAGAATCTGCGTAAAGAGGAACGGCAAAAAGTCACTTGGGTCGAAGCCGTATCCATACAACACTATAACGACACGCACCTCAGCCATGGCCGAGGATGTGTATTCAGAATGATTGAACGACGAATCGGCTGTTAGGACATTTCAGAGGGTCGACCAGTAACATAATCAAATGACCTAAGTACTTTGGATAATGACCGTTGGGTAAAGGATAATACCTAGTATATAAACTAAGTGAGAAGAAGAAGAAAAGGGGCTGAAACAAATCCACATACAAAGAAGTTTTCCGAGTAGAGGAGGGATCTTCATCTCTCTCCCCACGAAGGAGAAAGAAGCAAGGAAGTTCGGATCCTCAATATGTATTGTTAGTCTCATCATATCAAATGTATGGGATTCAACCTTTGTAACCCTTTTTATCCATGTATTCTTCACTATTGCTTAATGTTATGAAAATCATCATCCTCTTCTTATATAATCGGATTCAATCAATGTTATAGTTGAATTTTACGTTTTCAATGTTTGCTTACTCTTATCTTCTATCTTAGATCTAGGGTAAATTATATTTGGCTAGGATTTACCTAAAATCTTCTTATTTAATTAGTTTAACGAAAAGCTTAAAACTTTTTGGTCGAACAACAATAAGGTTTTATCATCTATCATATTTGCTTATGGTATAGACACTTGTTTCAAAATATAATGAAGTTTTCCATAGGTAGAGGTTCCCATTTTCGCTTCATCCTATTTAAATAAAAACAACTCTGAATAACAATGCTGAGAACTTCGACAAACAAAAGGCAAAAAACCTAATAGATAAATGGTGTCAACAAGAAAAGCTGAAGCGCAAACTAACCTAGAGTATCAGCCGAAAAAGCTACAAGGATCAAATGATTAAAGTGTGTACTTCATAATAGTGAGTAGCTGCACAATGAGAGATGCAAAGGACGTTTAATTTAACTACCACAAATCTACACATGCACTAGGCTACTTAACCAGTCATAGTAACCCGGCAAGTGCCTTAAATCTCTTCTTGACAAACCAGTCAACTAGTTAATCTTCCCCATTTTCCTATATTCTCACAATATGAGAGAAAAAGGACATTTAGAAAATTAAACCATTGAAAACAGTTATATAGGTGTTCAAATGACATGGAAATTGAGATATTCATGAAATACTAGCAGCATGTTTACCATCAATAGAGCAGAAGGGCTGTCAAACTGCTATTCAAAGAACATCTCTTCATCACCGGAATAGTTGCTGACATCTGAAAATTCATAGTAATCATCGTCATCTGAGATGAGATCGATGTCAGAAAATCCAGATGGGTAATCCTCATCAAATGATTCACAATCATGCATTCCTGCATCAAGTTCATAATCTTCGGTGGAGTCATGAGGGCGTCTGAGATATATGAGCTGTTGAGAACATCGCTTCCCTACATCCCCTCCTAGATTGACATTAAAACATCGTCTTAAATCAAGTGATTCAAGGTTAGGGCAACCATTAAGAATAGCTTCCAACCCTTCATTTGTCATCTTATTTCCAACAAGTTGAAGGTTGCGCAGTTTAGGCATGTTCTCTGCAATTCCAATTGCCTCTTCATCGTATTCAATGCAGGGATGTCTAAATACCTGGTTGTTCAACTTAAATGACTTCAAAGCACGACAAGAGCGGCCTATAGTTTCAATGGATTCTTTGCTGATTAAGATGTGGTAAAGGTGCAGTTCCTCCAATAATGTACACTTCTTCACTGCCGCACTCAACCCCTCACCTGAGACATTATAGGAGCATAGGAGTCTAAGACGTTTGAGTTGAGGTGACCTGTTGAAAAGATTCAAACTTAATAACTAGAAAGACAGATGCAAAATTTAAAAAGCAGGGATATGAACATACACAGGCATCAAACGATCAAGAAAGGAGCAGTCTCTTAAAAAACTAGTTCAAAAATCACTCGCTTTAATAGATGTTTATTATTGTGCAAACCTGTTTACGCACAATAAGCATGATAATGAATAAACACTCGTAACAGAACTACAAACACAAAAGAAATCTGGTCGAGAGTATATTCTTAAGGCCTTCACTGAAAGACAATCCAGTCTGTCAGATATTATTGTTTCTCTTGCCCATGTTATTAAGACAGATATCAAGATTGATCTTCACCCTACTGTTCTTTATTTTGATTGTTTTCACAGTTAGGTAAAACAAGAAGACAAGGGAGCAAATTTGAACCATGAGTATATTTTTTTTAAAAAAAATGGAAAGGATCATGTCACAGCTGTAGAAGGTTGTGAGGTTGTTCACTTCTCTCTCAAGCTTAAACAATATTAAATGAATCTGGATGGTGTTCACATCTCTCAAAATCAGCTAAACAGTCTGAATAACTTAAACAAAGGCACTATTGCATGTGAAGCCTTATTGAATTAATTTGATTATTCAGGTGTGCAAACCCAATTCCTCTTTTATTTGATTAGAGAAAAAAAGATCAACCCAGCTCTCACCTAGAAGATAAGAGGGTAGGAAAAGGATTACTAGATAAGGGTGATCCTACGCAACTGATCTGAGAGACTTGACCAAAGTACTTTGTTCTCGCTTCTTAGTTGACTTGCAGCATGTAAAATGATAACTTAACACTTACAAAAAAAAAATTGATTAACATACCCGACATGACAGAAAATCTCTTGACCTTAACAGCAAAAAACTAGTTCAGAAAACACTCGCTTTAATAGATGTTTGTTCTTGTGCAAACCTGTTTAAGCACAATAAGCATGATAATGAATAAACACTCGTAACAGAACTACAAACACAAAAGAAATCTGGTCGAGATTGTATTCTTAAGGCCTTCACTGAAAGACAATCCAGTCTATCAGATATTATTGCTTCTCTGGCCCATGTTATTAAGACAGATATCAGGATTGATCTTCACCCTACTGTTCTTTATTTTGATTGTTTTCACAGTTAGGTAAAACAAGAAGACAAGGGAGCAAATTTGAACCATGAGTATATTTTTTTTTTTAAAACGGAAAGGATCATGTTACAGCTGTAGAAGGTTGTGAGGTTGTTCACTTCTCTCTCAAGCTTAAACAATATTAAATGAATCTGGATGGTGTTCACATCTCTCAAAATCAGCTAAACAGTCTGAATAACATAAACAAAGGCACTATTGCATGTGAAGCCTTATTGAATTAATTTGATTATTCAGGTGTGCAAACCCAATTCCTCTTTTATTTGATTAGAGAAAAAAAGATCAACCCAGCTCTCACCTAGAAGATAAGAGGGTAGGAAAAGGATTACTAGATAAGGGTGATCTGAGAGACTTGACCAAAGTACTTTGTTCTCACTTCTTAGTTGACTTGCAGCATGTAAAATGATAACTTAACACTTACAAAAAAAAAAAAATTGATTAACATACCCGACATGACAGAAAATCTCTTGACCTTAACAGCAAAAACCTAGTTCAGAAAACACTCGCTTTAATAGATGTTTGTTATTGTGCAAACCTGTTTAAGCACACTAAGCATGATAATGAATAAACACTCGAAACAGAACTACAAACACAAAAGAAATCTGGTCGAGATTGTATTCTTAAGGCCTTCACTGAAAGGCAATCCAGTCTATCAGATATTATTGTTTCTCTGGCCCATGTTATTAAGACAGATATCAGGATTGATCTTCACCCTACTGTTCTTTATTTTGATTGTTTTCACAGTTAGGTAAAACAAGAAGACAAGGGAGCAAATTTGAACCATGAGTATATTTTTTTTAAAAAAAACGGAAAGGATCATGTTACAGCTGTAGAAGGTTGTGAGGTTGTTCACTTCTCTCTCAAGCTTAAACAATATTAAATGAATCTGGATGGTGTTCACATCTCTCAAAATCAGCTAAATAGTCTGAATAACATAAACAAAGGCACTATTGCATGTGAAGCCTTATTGAATTAATTTGATTATTCAGGTGTGCAAACCCAATTCCTCTTTTATTTGATTAGAGAAAAAAAGATCAACCCAGCTCTCACCTAGAAGATAAGAGGGTAGGAAAAGGATTACTAGATAACGGTGATCCTACGCAACTGATCTGAGAGACTTGACCAAAGTACTTTGTTCTCGCTTCTTAGTTGACTTGCAGCATGTAAAATGATAACTTAACACTTACAAAAAAAAAAAAATTGATTAACATACCCGACATGACAGAAAATCTCTTGAACTTAACAGCAAAAAACTAGTTCAGAAAACACTCGCTTTAATAGATGTTTGTTATTGTGCAAACCTGTTTAAGCACAATAAGCATGATAATGAATAAACACTCGAAACAGAACTACAAACACAAAAGAAATCTGGTCGAGATTGTATTCTTAAGGCCTTCACTGAAAGACAATCCAGTCTATCAGATATTATTGTTTCTCTGGCCCATGTTATTAAGACAGATATCAGGATTGATCTTCACCCTACTGTTCTTTATTTTGATTGTTTTCACAGTTAGGTAAAACAAGAAGACAAGAGAGCAACTTATTAGTGAAACTATCAACTCTATAACTCCCATAAAGTTAAGATCGGTCACTAATCAACCATGGTCACTTTGGAATTGTCTAAAACTGCTACACCAAATCAAGTTAGACTATCAAAGTTTCTAAATGCAAGGCTACAAGTGATGTGGTTCCGACATGGGTATAAGAAGTGAGTGGGAGATATGAGCAAGATCAAACAGCTGAAGATCTACTAGCGGCACTGTCGTCCAACCAGACTACTCGCCGTCCCAAGGAGTGATAAGGCAGAAAGGAAAGATATTCACTAGTCCCCTTTGGGAGGCCATTCTGGAGAGAAGGGAACCCTCATAAGGATACAATCCACTTTCTACTGGGGCAATATGCATCTGACAGTAAATGAAATTGATTCTGGATGTGACACATGCCAAAGAGTCGGGACTGAAAATCCTGGACCATTGCAGCCTTTACCAATACCTCAACAAGCTCGGAAATCAATTAACATGGATTTATTGAAGGTCTTCCTACATAAAAAGGAAAGGATACCATACTTGTGATATGGAAAGATTCAAAAAGTATGGCCATTACTTTGGTCTCAAACACCCCTATACTCAGGTGGTTAGTTACTCCTAGACCACATCAGCAAACTCCATGGACTTCCTGGAGATATAATGACTGACAAAGATAAGATCTTCACTAGTTTGCTTTGACAGCAGCTCTTCAAGGATTGGAAATACACTAAAATACAGTTTGGCTTAGCACCATCAAATAGATGGGCAGACGGAGAAACTTAACAGATGCTTGGAGAATTATCTCAGAGCTATGACAATGCGACACCCCAAGAAATGGATGTCTTGGCTCCCCTTGGCTGAATGGTGGTGCATACCAACTATAATACTGCTCTCTGTTGCACTCCCTTTGAGGCTCTTTATGGCTATCCTCCATTCATCCTCCCATGTATCTCTTGGCCTTCAGCCACCCATTAAGGTACACACAGTATCCCGCACAGGCAAGCCATGAGACAAGTGCTGAGGGAGAACTTGTCGAAAGCACAAGCCAGAATGAAATGCTATGCTGACAAGAGTGAGCGTGAATTCCAGGAGGAGACATGGGGTACCTCAAGCTGCAACCTTACAGAATAAGTTCCATCACCTTGCGCAAGAACTTCAAGCTAAGCTCAAAAGATAGTGGCCTTCTAAACTACTGCTGAGAATAGGCCAGTTGGCTTATAATTGGAGTTATCTACGGGGTCCCAGTACATAATGTATTGCCTATATCACTACTGAAAAAGAAGGTAGGAGCTAACAATACCGTTCATACTAATTTGTCAAACTTGGGAGAAGAAGGACAATTTCCCATTGAACTAGTAGCCAATAGCCATTTCAAAAAGGAGGATGATCAAGAAAAATAGTCGAGCTGCAGTATAGGTGTTGGTGCAATGGTCAAATCTTACACTGAGGAAGGCAACATGAGATGACTGGGATTTCTTGAAGAATCAGTTCTTCCACATTCGTCAATTTGCAGTTTTAAGGTAGATACTGATTCGAAGGGGGTGGAATGTTAGATGAAGTATGTTTAAAAGCATTTCATAAGTGATTAATGTCACAGTTAATAAAACGACAGCGTTTTGGAGCACGAGAGTTTAATTAAAAAGGGGATGACGACGTTTGGACCAGGAAAAGTCTGAATTACACTATTTACTCAAAACTGCATACCAGATCGCACAGCCCACAATTTAAATCCACAATTTGACATCAATAGTGAAGGCTCTTCTTCTTCTTCATTGATACAAATGTCACAAACCAGAAAGAAGGAATCACGTTTACAGCAATCTTGTCGCTCTCTCTGTCAAATTCTCTCTTTCTACTCTTTCTCTCCTCATCTCATTCTAATTCTTTTTCTATCCCCTTTCAATTCAGGTGATGGGTCGAATGGAGGAAGTATGATTGAGCATAGTCTGTTGCTTATTCCTTTGTTTCAATTTATGTAACATTCTTTCCTTTTTGGTCTATCCCTAAAGAATGACAACTTTCTATATCAGAGACAATTTAACTTAAAACCTCTCATTTTACCCTTAATGAGATTATTTATAGCCACATAATTACCACTGACATGTTTTAGACTACAAGTTTCAAAAATCTCCTTTTCTTTCTTAAATTTTGTGCCCAGTCACACGCCTCACGTAAATTGGGACGGAGGGAGTATTATTATCCATTTTTTCCGAATTGTAACGAAATTTCAAGGTAGAGCGGAATCCTGCTTCCCAATTCTAGTTAAAAATTATTCCTAGCATAACAGAAAGGTACCTATAAACTGACTCCAAAATAACAAAATTAAGAATATACAAGAGAGAGAAAAAAGTAAATTAGGGTTAAGAAATGGAACCTTTCAGCAATATAATAGAGCAAACTATCGCTGCCAAAGTACTCAAGATTGATATCAATTAATTGACCCTGGCTACGATCCACTGCTTCACGGCATATCTGTTCCAAGTCACCTTCCAACATGTCCCAGACATTGTCTCGCATGTTGATAACTCGCCACATGGCTGGGTCTTGGCATAATCGCCGCCAAGTTGTACAGACTTTATCTGCATTTCTCAGTATCTCCATCGTCCCCAGCTTCTGTAGTATCGTTGATGTAATCTCCGGCGGTAATTCCAGCCACGGCGGTGCGAATAGATTTTCCATGTCTACTTCCATTTTGGGGTTTTGCTGAGCTGAGGAAAGGTTGAGTTGGTTTTTTTTTTTCTCTCTCTTAAAAATAGTTACCTCTGATATTTTCTTGTTTGTTGTTTTAAAAAAAAAAGTACTAGATAATTTTATATTTAAAAATATTTAATTTTAAACTCATATTTTATTTTAATATAAAATTTATAATCACACAAATTTAAAATTATAAATTGTAAAAGTCTTATATTAATTCAAATATTTTGTGACATGTTTAAGAACACGGATTTCAAAAGTCATTTTTATGAACCCTGCTCAAGAGTTGGCTCATGAGGTCAACTTAACCCGACTCACTAAAAAATAGGTATTTTTTCGTTCTTATATAATATTTGAAATTTATTTATTAAAATGTCTTAATTTTGTATATTACCCATCCTAAATAAGGATTGTTTACAATTTATATATAATTCATTATTAGTGCCTTAAATTAGGGTGATTAGTTACATGTTTTTCTTTTTTTCTCTTATTATCTCCTCTTTTCCTATTATACGCTGCCTCTCTTCACGTACAAGCTATTATTAGTGCATTAAAGAGGGTTTTGTTATATCCGAGTTTATAATCCAAAAATAATCAATTGTGATAACAAGCAAATTAAAACGATTCAATGGTTCTCACACGTCACAAAAAGAAATTTGCCTCATTTGCTGGAAAAACAGTCTATTTACTAAATTGCTGCTGAAACGTGAGTAGTTCCGGAATCAATTGCAACAACCTACACAACATGACACATGGTGAATTTCTGATATTGCAGCAATCTATGTGCAAAACATGACATGCTTGATGCTTCCATAGAACAATGATTAAAAATAAATAGCATTATTTCAAATTTGATACATCTACAATAACATATAAATTAAAAATAATTTTTATACAACTAATCATATAGTATACAACTTATTTATAACTTATCTACAACTTTCATATATTATTTTTACCTAGTTAAATACAACTACAACATCATACAACTTAAATATAATTTTCATACAATTTTATACAAATATGTCTTTTGTATGTATTATGTATATGGTTTGTGTCACGACCCAAAACTCAACCCGTCATGATAGCGCCTATCGTGGAATTAGGTCAGCCTCAACTCAATGTGATCCAAAACCACAATACTAAAATTGAAAACATTTGCGGAAAACTTTTATTGTTTAAAATAAACTGTTTAAATATAAGGCAAAATTCTTAATACGATACAACCAGCCCAAAACCAGGGTGTCACGGAGTACATTAGCGTCTAGAAAAATAGCATAGTCTACTACAATGTTTACTGAATACAACTGAAACACATCTAGAATAGAGAAGGAGGGTCAAGGCCTGCGAACGCCATGCAGATACCTCAACAATCTCCAAAGACTGCAATCTCAATCAGCGACTACCTCTGGGACCAAAAGTACCTAGATCTGCACACAAGGTGCAGGGGGTAACGTGAGTACACCAACTCAGTAAGTAACAAGTCCAAACTGTGGACTGAAAGATAGTGACGAACTCAACCTCATCAGAGATAATAGAAATAACGTACAGAAATGTAGGCATGCTTTCAGTTAAATAGACAGCTCGAAACAGTAAAACAAAGCAGGTATGAATATGGTAAAGGAATACAACTCTTCTACATCTACATGCCAATGTACATGTTGTATGTAATGCACCATGCTGAGTACCTCACCACCTTCCACTCATCATAATCAACCACTCGGTACTGTATATGGCTCATACGGCCCAAGGAAGATCCATCCCGGAATATATATACATCTCTGACAGCAGTCACTCAGTACTGAGGAAGGACAATCCAGCATATGGAGAAGATCCATCCCCAGATAATAACGATAACCTCACAACCACTCGGTACTGTATATAGCTCGCAAGGCCCAGGGAAGGTCTATCCCGAAATATATACATCACTGACTATCAGTCTCCAGTACTGAGGAAAAACAGGCCAATCCAGCCTCATGGAGAAGATCCATCTCCATACCAAGGAAAACAGGCCAATCCAGCCTCATGGAGAAGATCCATCTCCATACCAAGAAAAGATCCATCCCTGAATATAATCAATCGCGCCCACTGTGGGTGTGTAGACTCCGGAGGGGCTCCTACATCCCAAGCGCTATAACAACCCAATGAAGGCATATATCAATAATTTGCTATGGCGTGCAGCCCGACCCATAACTGTCATTCATAATCAGGCTATCGGCCTCTCTCAGTCATCACTCTCCATTCTCACCCACGGGCTCACAGTACCATGAAAAGTAGCCCGGAACAATGATATGATGTGCAAATAAATAGCCACTAAGACCGAGATGTGATATGAAATGCATGAACATGACTGAGTACAGAATATCAATGAAATTAGTGAGATAACAGTAAGAAACAATCACTATGGGTTTCAATAGTATCGGCGTAAAGCCCTAACATGATAACTAGTATGATTTACAGTCCATTTACTTCATCACATGAAGAAAACACATATATCAGCAAGATAGAATCACTAGTCGGTGCCATGGAATGAACCAGATCATAATTCTCATGGTACACGCCCGCACGCCCATCACTTGGCATGCGCGTCACCTCAATACTAATTATATAACATATAGTTCGGGGTTTCGACCCCTCAGAACCAAGTTTGAAAGCGTTACTTACCTCAGACCAAGCAAACTCCTACTCCGCTATGCCTTTGCGTCCCAAATCGAACTCCGAATGCTCTGAATCTAGCCATAAACAATACAATGCAATCAATATAGGCCAAGGAACCAATTTCGCACAAAAAATTATCAATTTAGACCAAAATCCAGAAATTCATCCAAACCCGGCCCCTCGGGCCCACGTCTCGAAATCCGACAAAAATTACAAAACTAGAAATCCCTTTAACTCACGAGTCCATACATACAAGATTTATCAAAATCCGACTCCATTTGGCCCCTCAAATCCTCAATCAAACTCTCCAAAATCTCAAATACTAACCCCTCATTTTCCTTAATCACCACTAATTCTTGATAAAACCACGGGAAATTACTATAAACACGAGTATTAGGGCTCAAATTACTAACCTTAGTGAAAAGCCCCTTGAATCCCTCTTCAAATTGCTCCCAAAGCTCCAAATCCGGATAAAAAATGATGAAGAATGACTCAAAATTCGCAAAGTCCCCCTTTACATTTTGTCCAGCACTTCCGCATCTGCGGTCCTCATGTCGCTTCTACCACGCCGCACCTGTGGAAAATCCATCGCAGGTGCGGTTCCCACTTAAATCTCAAAACCCGCTTCTGCGGTCAAATTCTCGCACATGTGGTCTTACAGGTGCGGTCCACTATTCGCACTTGTGGCTCCTGCCCTCCTCAACTATGGTCGCTTCTGCGGCTGCTCTTTCGCTTCTGCGGTCCCGCACCTATGGTCCCCACCCTGCAGATGCGGTTATGACAGCTAAGTGAAATCTTCAGCATTCCTCAAATTCCAACCTTGTACCGTTAACCACCCAAAATCAACTCGAAGCCCTCGGGACCTCTACCAAACATACCAACAAGTCACATATCAACATACGAAATTAGTCGAACCTTCGGAACACTCAAAACAATATCAAAACACCAAATGACATTAAAACAAATAATAATTAAGAAAATCAAATTCAAAATCAAAGTTTCGAAGTTTTTTGATGGCTTTCAATGGCTAGTGGGGCAACGGACAACGACTGGTTTGATGGTGTTAAGCGACGATATCAAATCTTATTGAATTCCTTTTAAAAAAGAAAAGAAAATGGAGATAAGAAAAGAGAAGCGAATAATAGAGATCCAAAGAAAAAAGAAGTTGGGCATTTAAAAGAAAGGAGAGAGAGAGAGAGATCTGTGGAAGTGGTAGATTTGTGGAATTTGATTTCCACATTAAAAAGCTACAATCACGGATACTGATTTAAAACTTATTTGTATATTTATCAACTTGTAATTAAGTTAAAATCTAAATAGTGAGGATAAATAAGTTTCTAATATAATACATATAAAAAGGATAGTTAGCCCAATAAAAAATTAACAAATTGTGAGTTGGAGCTGGTTGAAACACATGACTTGAAGCTATAAAAGGGAAACAACCACAAGATAGCAGGGCATGAAAGAATTTGTGTCTTTATTTTCTTAGCTAAAGTTTTTGCAGTCTAAAACCTCTTTTTTGTTATAAAATAAAAACTGTAAAGTAAAGAAACCGAAGACAAGTATAGAGAGAGATTGATATATTATTCAACTTTAAACTTATGTACATAATGAACTGAAAACTTCTCTATTTATAGAAGAAAGGAAGCAGATGCGAGGCTTTTCAGGAAGTAGCTGCAAGGCTTTTCAGGTTGCAGCTGCAAGGCTTTTCTTGAGCTTCTTGTAAGCTGTCTGCATGAGCTGCTCGCAACTTGCCTATTTAATAAGAAACTGCTGCAAATCATTTCATTGAATTGCTTGCAACCTACCCGCATCAGCTGCTTGCAGATAAAATTTACTAGAGTACCAAACGGATAATCTTCTTCAGGGAGATTATCTATAGCGGAGTAATAAATGGACATTCACAATAATATTTTCATAACACTCCCCCTTGGATGTTCATTATTAAGTGCCTCGTTAAAACCTTACTAGGAAAAACCCCGTGGAAAAAAGTCCTAGTCAAGGAAAAAGAGTACACTAATAATATACATCGCAAGCTGCCTCATTAAAACCCTTACCAGAAAAACCTAATGGGAAAGAACCTGGGCAAGGAAAAATGAGTACAGTGCATACTTTACTCCCCCTGACAAAGACATTATTTCAAATACCTAAGTCTCCGTATTTCAATCTTGTATAGCATCTTCTTGAAGGTTGCAGTTGGAAAAGACTTGGTGAATAAATCTGCCTGATTTTTAGTTGAACGAATTTGTTACACATCAATATCACCATTTTTGTGAAGATCATGTGCGTAGGATAATTTTAGTGAAATGTGCTTCGTTCTATATCCTTTTATAAATCCTCCCTTCAATTGAGCTATGCATACAACATTGTCTTCGTATAAAATTGTGGGTCTTCTATACATTCCAAACCACATTTTTCTAGAATGAAATGAATCACTGATCTCAACCATACGCATTCCCTACTTGCTCAAATATATAACCTACATCTGCATAACCAACAAGATCTGCACTACCTTTGTTTGCATAAAACAAACTCATATCAAGAGCTCCCTTTAGATATCGCAATATATACTTAATCCAGTTCCAATGTCTTCGTGTAAGAGAAGAGTTATATCTTGCTAGTAAATAAATAGAAATGTTATATCAGGCCCTGTAGCATTAGTAAGATACATAAGTGCATCAATTGCAGTAAGATGGGATATTTCATGATCAAGGTATTCCTCATCTTCTTGTGGAGGTCGAAACGGGTCTTTATTCACTTCAAGTGATCAAATAACTATTGGTGTACTCAATGGATGTGCTTTGTCTATGTAAAAGCATTTTAAGACCCTTTCTATATAGGTAGATAAATGTATAAAGATTCCATCTACTAAATGTTTAATTTGCATACCAAGACAAAGTTTTGTCTTTCCAAGATCTTTCATCTCAAATTCTTTCTTAAGATATTCAATTGCCTTTTTGGAGCTCTTCTAGAGTTCCAATAAGATTTATGTCATCAACATAAACAACAAGTATAACAAATTCTGATGATATTTCATTATAAAAATATATGGAAAAATAATATCACTTATATAACCTTCTTTCAGCAAATATTCACTGAGGCGATTATACCACATGCGCCCAGATTCCTTTAAACCATACAAAGACCTTTGTAATCACATTGAGTACATTTTTTGAGACATTGAACCATATGCTTCTGGCATTTTAAATCCTTCATGGATCTTTATAGAGATATAATCAAAAAAGTCATAGGTTATAAATTGCATTTAAATGGCATGACATCTTTCGATTTCTGGAGTGCAGGTCCGACCCTCACAATCTTTTACAATATTGTGCACTATATTGTATCAAATATATCATCGGCAATCATTTTGTATTTGTTCACAAGTGACATAACTTGTTGAAATCTCATCACTTTCTTTGTTTTCAGGTACTTGAACTTCTCCTGGAGTTTCATGAAATGTTATGTCATGAGCTCTTCTAGAGCTCATTTCCTCCTCATTATGATCATGTTGATCATTTTCTCCTATCATTTTTCAAGGATTATTATCTTTGGAACAGATCGATCTACTATGTTTCATGTATGCAGTGACTCTATCCTTTAGAGACTTTAATTTTAGTAGGAGCATTTGCAACTGAAATATAATATTTAATTTTGGATCACCAAATGCTTCTGGCATTTGACTTGAATTATCTTCTAAATGAGGATCATATCAATGATAATTCGATTCATATATCATATTTTTCAGTTGCTTATCCCGTCCCCAAATGTTAGAAAAACTAACATATATCCTCAATTCTTCTTTGGGGAACCTATCTTTATACATTGTGGTAGAGAAGTTAATCATATACCACACATCAAAAGCTATTAGATAATAAAAATATTTAGTTTCTGATCCTAAACCACTTGTGAAAGGAGGACTTATCATATCTTTTTGGTCTGATGCATACACGTGCTGCTGTATGTATTTTAGAAAATCATAGACCTACACAAGAAGTTTTGTTCTCATAAGCAATAGTTTAGATAATAATAGGAGGTATTCAACGCTAAACCAGCTTGGATATAAACCAGCATTATCAAGATGAACTATCTTGATTTCATAATCTGAAAATTTTTCTCTTAATTGAGAAAAGCAATTTCAAATGTCAAACTTCAGGTTGACAATAAACACATATATAACCATCTCATATATGAATCTATAAGTGATTCACATGATAGTTGAATGAGCCCATGTTCTCCTTTTATATATATTTCAGAATTTAGAGATCTTAGTCCCAACTTTAGCTGGTATAATCAATGTATTATGAGAACAAGCAACACAAGAGAATTCTTGAAGATCTTCTAGTTCTTCAGTATGCTTATCTGAATTCTCAAATAGCTCATTTAAATGTGATGACCCAAGAGGTCATCACTTATTTTAGAAACAAATTCTATGTTCCGAGGCCTTAAAGCCTCCTATTTTACCTCACCTCGATTTGCATGCGTGGTCCGGACGTATATCCGGAAAGCTTTTATGTGAAAATATGAGAAATAGAAATTTCTAGAGTTAAAATTTGATTACGGTTGACTTTGGTCAACATTTTGAGCAAACGAACTTGGATCTATGTTCCGATAATCCCGGAGGGTCCGTAGGAAAATATGAAACTTGGGCGTATGCCCAGAATCGAATTCCGAGATCCCAAGCCCGAGAAAATTTTTGAAAGAAATTATTTTGCTGAATTATTTATGAAATAAAGAAAAAAATTAATGTGTGAAACCATTGGTATCGGACCCGTATTTTGGTTTCGAAGCCCGGTACAAACTTGTTATAATATTTAAATGATAACTGTAAAATTTGGTAAAAAAAAATGGAGTTTATTTGATGTGATTTGGACCTCCGGTTGAAGAGTTATGAACTTTAAGTGTTCTTGATGAAAATGATGGGTTTTGAGGTTTAATTCATAGTTTTACATGTTATTTTCATGATTTTATTGCACGAGCAAGTCCGTATGATGTTTTTGGGTTAGTGTACATGTTTGGTTTGGAGCCTCGAGGGATCGAGTGAGTTTTGAATAGGCCTCGGAGTGAAATTTGGACTTAGAAAGTTGCAAGTTTTTAGCTGGTATGTTGCAGGTCTGCAGACTTCACAAATGCGAAGCCTAGCTCGCAAATGCGAGCCCGCAAATGCGAAAGTCTATTGCAAATGTGAAAAGACTTGGTCTGCCTTGGGGTCGCAAATGCAACGTACTCATCTCAAAAGCGATGTCGCAAATGCGAAAGGCCCATCACATTTGCGAAGTGGCCTGGAATCCCTCAGTGTCTATTAATCATTTCTAACTTGTTTCTATTAATCTTTAACATCTTTTCTTATGATTTCAACTCAAAATCAAAGGTTTTCATGGAGAAATTGGGTGTTTTGGGTGGAACATAAGTTTTTCAAATTTTGGGGATTTGGACCTCGATTTGAGGTCTGATTTCAAAATAAATTGTATATTTGGGTTTGTGGGGGAATGGGTAATCAGTTTTTGGTTCAAACCTCGGGTTTTGACCATGTGGGCCGGGGGGCAATTTTTGACCTTTTGGGAAAAAGTTTAGAATACCTATTTTCATGCATTGGAATTGATTCATTTAAAATTTATTGATATAGTTAAGTAACTTGTGGCTAGATACGAGCAAATTGGTGGTGGAATCAAGAGGTAAAGCGATAGTTGAGGCTTGAATTGTGTTCGTGGCATCGAGGTAAGTGTTTGGTCTAACCTTAGCTTGATGGATTAGGAGTTGTGTCTTATTTGCTATATGTTAATTGTAGAGTACGATGTATAGGCATGGTGACGAGTATCTATACGCTAGTGTCAAGCATGCCTGTGAGTCTTGTGTTGTAATTTTTATGACTCCGTCGTGGTTTATTCGTGCTTCATATGAGAATTATTTTATTGTTCCCTTGCCGGGATGTTGTTGTGATATTATTGTTCCCTTCCCGAGATGTTGTTTAGTATTGTTCCCTTGCCGGAATATTGTTAAAATATTGTTGTTCCCTTGTCGGGATGTTGTTGCTACATTATTGTTCCCTTGCGGGGATGTTGTTGTTATCCTATTGTTCCCATGCCAGGACTTTTTTATGATCGGTAATATATAAAATGGGAGCGGGTTAGACGCCTGCAATGGTAATACATGAAATGGGAGTTGCACGCCTGTAACGGTACTATATGAAATAGGAGGGGGTTGCACTCCTGCAACAGTACTATATGAAATGGGAACAGATTGGATGCCTACAACGGTACTATATGAAATGGGATCAGGTTGCACGCCTGCAACGGTATTACATGTGTACTTGTTTTTCTTATTTCCTTATCTTTTGTTGGTAATTGATTCATGTAATTTTCTGCTTTCATTTTCGCTGTATATGATTTAACTGCATAGGTTTATTTGGTAGTCTGGTCCTAGCCTCATCACTACTTTGCCGAGGTTAGGCTAGGCACTTACCAGCACATGGGGTCGGTTGTGCTGATACACTCTGCACTGTGTGCAAATACTGATACCGGAGCGTTTGGACCGTAGTGAGGGTGCTGCCTTTAGTCCACTCAGACGACCCGAGGTAGTCATGCAGACGTCCGCGGGCCTTGGCGTCTCCTCCTATTACTTCTCTTTCTGTATTTACTTATTCGGAGACAGATTTGTGTAATTTCATTCTGACCTTATTTGTAGTATTCTTAGATAGTCCGCGACTTGTGACACCAAATTCTGGGTAGTACTGTATTTCAAATTATGTAGCAGTGTTTGGTTGAATTAATAAGTTTTCGTCTTCCGCATTTTCGGTTATTTAATTTATTCCGCTATTTAATCACTTATTATTTTAAATTGTTGAACATGTTTAATAAAAAGGGTAAAGATTTTATAATATTCGGCTTGCCTAGCTTCCACGAGTAGGCGCCATCACGGCTCCCGAGGGTGAAAAATCCGGGTCGGGACATTAAAAATGGCAAATGAAAACTTCAAGTTTATCATGGCATATGATATCTCTTAGTAAACTTCTGGTTTACTATGGCACACACTTTTGTATTAGTAAATTTCTGATTTATTGTGGCTACTTTTGTATCAGCAAATTTTTGGTTTACTGTAACTGTTTTTGCCTTAGTAAAACTTCTGGTTTACTGTGATACATGATATAGTACAAATTGAAGAATAAGGTAGGTAACTTCTCATGTACATATTATTTTACCCCTATGATTGTGGAAACATGAAGATTTTTAATCTTTTAATCAGTTGTAGTCTCAATATGATAGTCATTTGTATTGGTAAATTTCGGGTTTACTACAACTTTTTTTTTTTGACCATAATCATATAATATGAATGACATATTTGTATATAAATTCGTCGAGAGCCTTCATTTATTATCCACAATCTAATATTATTCGGACACTACTGGTGTCATTTGTCTTCTAGACAAATAGTTAGCTCTTCATGAGTTTTTGATACATTTTGTACTATCAAATATTGCTCAGACACTTCTAGTATTATGAGAGAAAATCATAACCAAATGAACAATATAAAGATAATTCTAAATTTATAAATGTTATAAATTAAGAATTTCAGTATTTTTATCAACTTTGTGACAAATGTCTCTTTCAAGGAGAAACGCCATTAACATCTGAATATTTTATATCAAAGCGGCAACCACATAGTCATTACATCCTTTAGGAAAAAATACATGAGTTGTTATTTTCTTCGGGTAGTTAATAATAACTAACCATAATATATCAATGTGGTTATAATAGAAAGTATCTACACGAATCCTTTTGCCTTAGAATGAAAAAATTTCAAAGATGTTTGACGTACAACATGTACATGAAACAATGATCTCTATGCCACAAAAATAATATTTATATCTTTTATTATTTTACTTTTTCAGAAGATGAATTGTGATATTTCTTCATTCATATCAGGGAATGAAAATATGCTTCAAAATATCTTCTTACTTCAGGGGAAAAATTTAATTGTTTTACTACTTCAGGAGCAAATTAAAATGCAAAATGTTGGGTATATATTCTCTCAATCATATTACCTCTTCTGGAGGTGAAATGTAATATATTTACATCAAGAGCGCATTCATATTTACGAACTTTATTAATATTGTCACAATCACTTCAGAGAATGGATTAATATTTATCAAAAGTTCTCATCCTTCAAGAAACTGAACATAATTATCTGAACGTACATAAATCACACCAAATTGTGTGATGGCTTAGAACCTCTTTTAAGATAATGCTGCTTCAGGAGCAAATCGAGGCATGCATGTAGAATAAAAAATATTTTTCTAGCTTGTCTTCAATTGTAACCATAGAAAGCCAAAAGTACTACTTCTGGTAGTCATAGACATATACTACTTCTGGTGATTGCCAAATTCAGTTATGAAATATAGTCACTTCTAGTGGTCGTACTATGATAGAGTTCAAATGAACCATGAAATTAAATCATAACGAGATTTAAGAAATATTGTCACTACCGATGGTTAAATATTTCGTGCAAAACTCTGTTGGAGTTAGAAACCAAAGAAAAGATTGAGTTAAATATTGCATATATGAGTCATTGCGAACTAACCTTCCTGTAGGATATTTGCATCATGCTTTTGATGACTTTGGTGCCAAAATATTTTGTGAAAATGTGATGAAGTGCTATAAGTCACGTTCTTTACCGTGATATACCGTAATAAAATTTTCACGATTAACAAGAAAGTACACAAGTAGTTGCTTGAAAGGTTAGCTAATAGGTAATAAAATTACAAAATCAAACCTTCTCCCAATAAAAGATTTCGTGGGGAGAGAGTCCCGAACAGTAGCTTTGTAATACTATGCCATGTTAATAGAAAAACAACATATGCATCTCTTTCTCTCAACCGATGCATCAGAAAAAGGATATCGTGCCTTTGAAATGGAAAAGTTAAATTCAAAGTAAGTACTCAAGAGGTAGAGTCTCGTGTTGATAACGTGTTATAAAATAAAAACTATAAAGTAAAGAAATCGAAGACAAGTATAGAGAAAGATTGATATATTATTCAACTTCAAACTCATGTACATAGTGAACTGAAAATTTCTCTATTTATAGAAGAAAAGAAGCAGCTGCAAGGCTTTTCAGAAAGCAGCTGCAAGGCTTTTCAGGAAGCAGCTGCGACTTTTCTTGAGCTGCTTGTAAGTTGTCTGCATGAGTTGCTCGCAACCTACCTGTTTAATAAGAAGCTGCTGCAAATCATTTCATTGAGTTGCTTGCAACCTGCCTGCATCAGCTGCTTGCAGATAAACTTCAATAGAGTACCAAACGGATAATGTTCTTTAGGAAAATTATCTATAGCGGAGTAATAAATGGACATCCACAATAATATTTTCATAACATTTTTCTTTTAATCTAGTTCCCTTTCTCTTGTTCTATACAACGTTGGAATTACTAGAAATCATCTCTACCTTCTTCAATAATTATAAATTTATTACATTGGTGCTTTCCTTATAAATTGTGTGATGAGTCAAATTATGTCACATAAATTAAAATATATAGAATATCTTTACTTCGCGTAAATTGCCTATATGTTTACCTTAAAAATTGGATAACAATTAAACTTATGATATGGTTTTAAGGATACGTGATTTCACCTAATACCAATTGATGAATATAAAGATTAATAATAGAAATTAACAATGAGACAAAGCAAACTAGTGTTGAAACGTAATTCAGCCCTCGAGCTTGAGTGCCCTCGAACTGGTCGGTACCCGAATAGTTAAGAAATAAGCAAACTGATGAACAAGAATATAAACTAGACAGAAAGTATTGTATTGCTTTGATATGCGTCAATGTAAAGTGATTACAAAATGATTAGAACCCTCTTTATATAGTAGAGGAATCCTATCTATGGTATAATTATAATTACGAAAGTAAATCCCATGATTAGCTAGATAACCGTCCTTGGTTTGATCCGTTCTGATATTTCCGCCATGATCTCCGACCACTCACGGATATCTTGCCTTTATGTTATTATGCTACATTCGATCTTACTTGATGTCTGTCTTATTTGGTCTCAATCACTACCGGCCTCGATCTTGATAGGTACCTCGAATCCCGAACTCGGTATCTAATCTTCGTGCCTCGGTGCCCAGTCTTCGATCCTTCACCCCGATCCCGGTAAATCAGTAAAATTGGGTGGGCCCGATTTTAGCCATATACAGATAGTCCCCTCATTTTTTGGAGTGTAATGACAATAAACGAATTGAGGCTTCGAACTTGCCCTCGATTTACCATGACGTAAGCATTGTGATGTAAGCAGCAAAGGTGACCGAAACATACCATCGATTTGTATATTGAGGCATTAAATGCCTTCAGTTATTGTCGGCCATTATCGGTTCTGAACCGTCATCTTCATCCTATGAATGCGTTTTCCTTCTCTTTTCCCAAACTTTACTCTTAATCTCTGCTCTGACCTTCAAAGCTTTTTACATCTTTTAAGTTTTCCCATCCTGCATAATCTCCAGGTTTTGTTATCAACCTTCTCTCAAAACACCAAGTCTTATTCTCTTCTTCATTCTTTAAACTCAAATCCAAAATGGCGAAAACATCCAAAACTATGCTGCAGAAGGAAAAAGCTTCCTCGTATCAGCCGGCTGATGAACAACCAGTGGCGGAGCCACTCCCCGAAGAATTCTTTCCTCCGCCGTGTGTCCTTGACTCCAATTTCAAAGTTAAAAAGACCTGCTCAGTTCCGGGCCAATGTGAGCCGATGTCAAGGTATATATGCACAATCACCAGTGGCCTTTTGAAGCAAGTTAAAAAGGACTACAACTGGGTAGACAAGCATGTGGTGGTGCCCTCGCCCGAAGAGTCGATCACTACGCATGTGTAATGACCCGACCGGTTGTTTTGAGAATTTACATCGCGATCCCCTATTTATTGCTTCCCCCGTGTTTGTTTCTACTATTTTGATTTGTCGTGATGATTCGTTTAGAGTTTCGGAGTGTTTTGGGACATTTAGTACCTAAATAAGAGTTTAAGCTTTAGAATTTGGACCGTAGTCGGAGCAGTGTGAAAACGGCCTCAGAATGGAATTCTGTCAATTCCGTTAGCTTCGTTGAGCAATTTTGGGCTTAGGAGCGTGTTCGGATTGTGTTTTGGAGGTCCGTATTTTATTTAGGCTTGAAATGCCGAAAGTTAATTTTTTGGAGTTTTCGAATCGGTAGTGAAATTTTGATATTGGAGTTGGAATCCGATTCCGAAAGTTGCAATAGATCCATAGTGTTGAATATGACTTGTGTGCAAAATTTGGGGTCAATCGGAGGAGGTTTGGTTGGTATCGACATCAGTTGTCAAATTTGGAAGTTTCAAGTTCATTAAGTTTGGATTGGAGGGTCATTTGTATTTTTAGCGTTGTTTGATGCGATTTGATGGCTCGACTAAGTTCATATGGTGTTTTAGGACTTGTTGGTATGTTTTGTTGAGGTCCCGGGTTGATTTCGGGTGGTTAACGGACCCTTAGACTTAAGAAGAAGATTGTAGAAATTGTTGAAGTCTCCAACTCTAGTTTCCTTTCGCGTTCACGAAGAGGAGCTGGTGCGGGTGGAAATTTAACGCTTCGCGTTCACGATGTTGGTCCCGCATTCGCGAAGCTGAGAGGTCATATGCCTACGCGTTCGCGAAGAGGGTAACACGTTCGCGTAGGAGTGAGAGAGTGGCTATCGCGTTCGCGACAGGGTCATCGCATTCGCGATGAAGGAATTCTGGTCCAAGTCAAGTTGTGCTTCGCGAACGTGAAGAAGAATTTACCTGGGCATATTATAAAGTTTCAAAATCGAGGGTTAGCCATTTTTATCAAAACTAGAGTTTGGGAGCTCGGATTTGGACGAGATTTTGAAAGGGTTTTAGAGATATCAATTGAGTAATAATTATACACTTGATTTTGGTTACATCACACTAATCTATCATTAATTTTATTATTTAATTTCGGATTTGGGGTGAAAATTGGGAAAAATGGAAAAGAGTTCTTCAACTAAGATTTCGAGTGTTGATTGGGATTTTGACATCGGATTTGGATAATTTTGGTATGAGTGAACTCGTGAGTGAATGGGGATTCATAATCTATAACTTTACCTAATTCCGAGATGTGGGTCCCGGGAGGATTTTTGGGCGCTTTTATATTTTCTTGCCTTAGCTTCGATTTCATTAGCTAAATTAGTTGTTTGTAGTTTTATTTACGTTATGACATTAATTTTATTAGATTTGGGCCTCCCGGAGTTCGATACTCATGGCAAGAGCGTGATTTCGAATTGATTTATAGCCGGTTCGAGGTAAGTGGCTTGCTTAACCTTGTGTGGGGGGAACTCCTCTTAGAATTTTGGTGTTGTTGTTATATGACTGCCGTGTACGTGAGGTGACGAGCACGTACACGTGCTAATTGTTGAGAAACCCCGTCTTTATTAATTAAATATCTGTGTTTTTCTTGTAATTGATCAATACTTATACTTGCAACCTCTTGTTTAGCTTAGGAAAAGCATGCTTATGTGTTCTAATTGTCTTGCCTGCTTTAACTGCTTACTTGTATTCTATGCAGCATGTTTAGAGTAGAATTCTTGTTATTCGTGGATAGTACTGTAGATTCTTTCTTGATACTGTTGTTTGTTTACTTTGGGACTACGGGACGATATCCCAGGAGATCCCCCTTCATGTTTACTTTGGGACTACGGATTGGTATTTCGAGAGATCCCCCTGTACGTTTATATTTGGAACTACGGGACGACACCCGGGAGATTCCCCTATACTTGATATTTACTTTGGGACTACGGATTGGTATTCCGGGAGATCCTCTGCACTTTTACGTTTGGGGCTACGGGATGATATCCTGGGAGATCCCCTGTTGCTATCTCGGTGTACTGAGTTACATTCTTCCTGTGATTTTATTCTCTATTAATTGTTAGTGCTTTAATTATACAGTCACATTTCATACTGTTTTACCTTGTTTTATGTATATAACCAGTAGGTCCCTGACCTTCCTCGTCACTACTCGACCGAGGTTAGACTTGGCACTTACTGGGTACCGCTGTGGTGTACTCATGCCCTTTCCTGCACATGTTTTTGTGTGCAGATCCAGGTTCTTCGACTCAATCCTACAATCCTTGAGGCGAGGCAATTCTTCAGAGACTTCGAGGTATATCTGCCGTATCCGCAGACCTAGGAGTCCATCTCTATTCTTCCCTTTAGCTTTAGACTTCCTGTATTTACTTTTGATTAGACATTCTGGAGTTAGAACACTATGTAGTTATTCTACAACTTATGATTTCATGAGATTCCGGATTTTTGGAGTTTGATTTTGTTCTAAGAGTATGTATTGTATATGCCGAGCGGCATCTTTAAACTCTTTATTTATGTTTTTTACTCGTAACTTGCCAGTTTCGTATTTCATTTACTTTTTTCACAAATTGTTAGGCTTACCTAGTCATAAAGACTAGGTACCGTCATGACAATTCACGGAGGGAGAACTAGGGTCGTGATAAGTTGGTATCAGAGCTCTAGGTTTATAGGAGTCATGAATCACAAGCCAGTTTATTAGAGTCCCGCGGATCAATATGGAGACGTCTGTACTTATATACGAGAGGCTATGTAACTATTAGGAAAATTCAACTTCATTTGATTTCCTTGTCGTGCGAGATTTTTTATATCAAAATTCTAAACCTCTGTCTTCTATTCTCTCACAGATGGTAAGGACACGTGCTACCGGAGATGACCAGGCACTCGAGCCCCCTACTAAAGCCACCAAAGGTCGGGGCCGGGGTAGAGGTCGAGGATGCGCCCGTGGTGCAGCCATAGCACCCATGCGAGTTGCCACAAAGGAGCTACTAGCAGCTCCAGTCGGAGCCCAGGCACCTAATATGCCTATTACTACTATTATTCCAGCTCTTCAGGAGACCCTTGCACAATTCGTGAGCATGTACACCACTCTAGCTCAGGCAGGGTTGATTCCCCTTGCTGCAGCCACATCCCAGGCTGGGGGAGAAGCACATGCTCTGTTCACCCGTACTCCTGAGTAGCGGGTTCAGGTTGATCAGATCCCAAAGGTTATACTGGTATCACCTATAGCCCCAATTCAGCCCGATGACAGGGCAGTAGCTTCAGAGGATGATCAGTAGAGGCTTGAGAGGTTCAAGAAGTACAAGCCTCCTATATTCAGTGGTTTAGCATCAGATGATGCCCTGGAATTTCTAGAGGAGTGCTACCGTATCCTCCGTACTATGGGTATATCATTCACTGCCTTTCAACTTCGAGGAGCAACCTATCAGTGGTGGCGTACTTATGAGTTGGACAGCCCAGCTGAGGTAGCTTCCCTTACATAGACCCAATTTTTAGATATGTTTTTGACGGAGTATGTTCCTTAGAGCCTCAGGGACGCATGACGCGGAGAGTTTGAGCATTTGCACCAGGGTACTATGACTGTTTCAGAGTATGATGTCCTTTTCACTGACTTAGGTAGGCATCCACCAGCCTTGGTTTCTATAGGTCGTGAGAGAGTTCGCTTGTTTATTGAGGGGCTCATTCCCAACATCAGGTCTAGCATGGCTTGGTAGTTGGAGATAGATATCTCTTATCAGCAGGTGGTGAGCATTGCTAAGAGAGTAGAGGGTATGCATGCTCGGGATAGAGAGGAGAGGGAGGCCAAGAGGTCTCGAGAGTCGGGCCACTATTCTGGTGCCCATGCTCTAGCTGCAGTTCGTCATGGTAGGGGTTATATAGGTCTCCCCATTCATTTATCTCTTCTAGTAGCCAGTGGTATTCCAGCTCCTCCTAGACCTCAGGAGCATTATTATGCACCTCCAGTATCTAGTGCGCCTCCTGTACGGGGTGCTTTCAATGGTCAGTCCAGCAGACCTAGCCCAAGCCACTCACAGCCTCCACATCCTCCAGAGCTTGTTTTGAGTGTAGCGACACCCACCATATGGTGAGGGATTGCCCTAGACTTAGGAGGGGTGCACCTCCACAGACTTCTTAGCCATGGTGTGCTCCACCAGGTCCTCAGGCTATGATTACAGCACCAGTTGCCACCCTGCCTGCCCAGCCAGCTAGAGGTGGAGGTGGGGAGGTAGAGGTCGCCTTAGAGGGGTGGTTAGGCCAGATACTATGCCCTTCCTGCCCGCACTAAGGCTATTGCCTCCGATTCTATCATCACGGGTATTGTTCCGGTCTGTCATAGAGATGCATCGATTCTATTCGATCCAGGCTCCACTTATTCTTATATGTCCTCTTATTTTTCCCCACATTTGGGCAGATCTCGGGATTTTTTGAGTTTCCATATTTATGTTTCTACTCCTATTGGAGATTCTTTTATTGTGGACCGCATTTATTGGTCGTGTTTGGTTGCTCTTAGTGATTTTGAGACCAGAGCCAATTTATTATTGCTCAGCATGGTAGATTTTGATGTTATCTTGGGCATGGACTGATTGTCGCCCCATTACGCTATTCTTGATTGTCACGCCAAAACCGTGACCTGTTATGCCAAGTATGTCGCGAGTAGAGTGGAGGGGTATATTAGATCACACTCCCAGTAGAGTTATTTTATTCCTTAAGGCTCCGCGACTGGTTGAGAAGGGGTGTGATGCGTATCTGGCTTATGTGAGAGATGTTAGTATTGATACCCCTACAATTGATTCAGTTCCAGTAGTATGGGACTTCCCTGATGTGTTTCTAGCTGATCTTCCGGGTATGCCACCTGACAGAGATATTAATTTCGGCATTGATTTGTTACAGGGCACTCAGCCCATTTCTATTTCTCCTTATCGTATGGCTCCTCCTGAGTTGAAAAAGTTGAAGGAGCAGTTGCAGGAATTGCTTGACAAAGGTTTTATTCGGCCTAGTGTATCACCTTGGGGTGCTCCTGTCTTGTTTGTGAATAAAAAGGATGGTTCTATGTGTATGTGCATTGATTATCGCCAGTTGAACAAAGTTATAGTAAAGAACCAGTATCATTTGCCTCGCATTGATGATCTGTTTGACCAGTTATAGGGTGCACGAGTGTTTTCTAAGATTGACTTGTGTTCAGGTTATCATCAATTGAAGATTCGGGAGCCAGATATCCCGAGGACTAGTTTCAAAACTCGGTATGGTCATTACAAGTTCCTTGTTATGTCATTTGGGCTGATCAATGCCCCAACGGCCTTTATGCATTTAGTGCACAGCGTGTTCTGGCCATATCTAGACTCGTTCGTCATTGTCTTTATTGATGATATTCTGGTATACTCCCGAAGTCGGGAAGATCATAAGCA
Organism: Nicotiana tabacum; assembly: GCF_000715075.1. Classification (NCBI taxonomy): domain Eukaryota; kingdom Viridiplantae; phylum Streptophyta; class Magnoliopsida; order Solanales; family Solanaceae; genus Nicotiana; species Nicotiana tabacum. The sequence continues at coordinate 24,639,725 of NC_134084.1, forward strand.
GCACCTGAGGACAGTGCTTCAGACTTTGAGAAAAAAGAAACTATATGCAAAGTTCTCAAAATATGAGTTTTGGTTGGATTCCGTGGCATTCTTGGGTCACGTGGTATCGAGTGAAGGAATCAAGGTGGATTCGAAGAAAGTAGAAGTGGTGTAGAGTTGGCCCAGACCAACCTAAGCTACAGAAATCCGTAGTTTTATTGGCTTGGCGAGTTACTAATGTCGATTTGTTGAGGATTTTCATCTATTGTAGCACCTATGACTAGGCTGACCCAAAAGGGTGCTCCGTTCCAGTGGACGAAAGAGTGTGAGGAGAGCTTCCAGAAGCTCAAGACAGCTTTGACCACAGCCCCAGTATTGATATTGCCTACAGGTTTTGGGTCTTATACTATCTACTGTGATGCCTCGAGGATTGGCCTTGAGCGGTATTGATCCAGGACTGTAGGGTGATTGCCTACGCGTCCAGACAGTTGAAAGTACATGAGAATAATTATCCCATCCATGATCTCGAGTTAGCTGTTATTGTTTACGCCTTGAAGATCTGGCACCATTATTTGTACGGTGTTCCTTATGAGATTTATACTGATCATCGTAGAATGCAGCATATGTTCAAGCAGAAGGACCTTAATTTGCTCTAGAGGAGGTGGGTAGAGCTGCTGAAGGACTATGATATCAGTATCTTGTATCACTCGGGCAAGGCCAATGTGGTGGCCGATACTTTGAGTCGCCGAACGAAAAGTTTAGGGAGTTTGGCTTATCTACCGGCAGCGGAGAGGCCTATGACGATGGATGTTCAGGCCTTAGCCAGCTAGTTTGTGAGATTGGATCTTTCGAAGCCCAGTCGGGTTCTAGCTTGTATGATTTCTCGATCTTCCTTGTTCGATCGTATTTGATAGCATCCGTATGATGACCCTCATTTTCTTGTCCTCAAGGACAAGGTTCTACATGGTGATGCCAGAGATGTGACCATTGGTGATGACAAGGTATTGAGGATGTAGGGTCAGATTTGTGTACCCAATGTTGATGGGCTTCGGGAGTTGATTCTAGAGGAGGCCCATAGTTCACGGTATTCCATCCATCTGGGTGCCACAAAGATGTACCAGGATTTGAGACAGCACTATTGGTGGAGGCGATTGAAGAAAGTTATAGTTGGGTTTGTAGCTTGGTGCCTTAATTGTCAGTAGGTAAAGTATTAGCACCAGAGAGTGGGTGGTTTGCTTCAGCAGATAGAAATTTCGTAGTGGAAGTGGAAGCGAATCACCATGGACTTCGTAGTTGGACTCCCTAAACTTCGAGGAAGTTCGATGCTATTTGGGTGATTATGGATCGGTTGACCAAGTCTGCGCGCACTTCATTCCTATGTGTACTACCTACTCTTCAGAGCGGTTGGCTGAGATTTATATCTAGGAGATTGTTCGACTTTATGATATTTTAGTTTCCATCATTTCAGATAGAGGTACTCAGTTTACATCACGGTTCTATAGGGCCGTACAACATGAGTTGGGTACTCGAGTGGAGTTGAGCAGAACAATTATCAGTCCAGCATTCAGATGGCACCGTATGAGGCTTTGTACAGTAGGCGGTGTAGATCCCTAGTGGGTTGGTTTGAGCCAGGTGAGGCTAGATTATTTGGCACAGACCTGGTTCAGGATGCCTTGGAGAAGGTTAAGGTGATTTAGGATAGACTTCACACAGCCCAGTCCAGATAGAAGAGTTATGCGGACCGGAATGTTCATGATGTTTTCTATATGGTGGGAGATGGGGTCTTGCTCCGAGTTTCACCTATGAAGGGCGTTATGAGATTTGGGAAGGAGGGGAAATTGTGTCCAAGGTTTATTGGTCATTTCGAGGTATTGAGATGTGTTGGAGGGGGTTGCTTATGAGCTTGTCTTACCTCCCAGCTTGGTAGGAGTTCATTTGGTATTTCATGTTTCGATTCTCCGAAGGTATCACGGTGATCCGTCGCATGTGTTGGATTTCAGTTCAGTCCAGTTGGACAAAGATCTATCCTATGTTGAAGAGCCAGTGGCGATATTAGACAGGCAGGTTCGAAAGTTGAGGTCAAAGAACATTGCATCAGTGAAGGTTTAGTGGAGGGATTAGCCGGTCGACGAGGCGACGCGGGAGACCGAGCAGGATATATGCAGTCGTTACCCTCATCTTTTCACCACTTCAGGTTTAGTGGGGAGGATGTAACGACCTGGCCGGTCGTTTTGATAATTTACACCTCGATCCCCTATTAACTGCTTCCCCCATGTTTGTTTCTGCTATTTTGATTTGTCGAGATGATTTGTTTTGAGTTTCGGAGTATTTTGGGACACTTAGTCCCTAAATGAGAGTTTAAGCTTTAGAATTTGGACCGTAGTTGGAGCAGTGTGAAGATGGCCTCGGAATAGAATTCCGTCAATTCGTTAGCTCCGTTGAGAGATTTTGGATTTAGGGGCATGTTCGGATTGTGTTTTGGAGTTCTGTAGTTTATTTAGGCTTGAAATGCCGAAAGTTGATTTTTTGGAGTTTTTGGATCGGTAGTGAAATTTTGATATCGGAATCGGAATCCGATTCCGAAAGTTGGAATAGGCCTGTAGTGTGTAATATGACTTGTGTGCAAAATTTGGGGTCAATCGGAGGAGGTTTGGTTGGTTTCGGCATCGGTTGTCGAATTTAGAAGTTTCAAGTTCATTAAGTTTGGATTGGAGTGTGATTTATGTTTTAAGCATTGTTTGATGTGATTTGAGGGATCGACTAAGTTCATATGGTGTTTTAGGACTTGTTTGTATGTTTGGTTGAGGTCCTGGGGGCCTCGGGTTGATTTCAGGTGGTTAACGGACCCTTAGACTTAAGAAGAAGATTGCAGAAGTTGCTGAAGTCTCCAGCTCGGGTTTTCTTCTTCGCGTTCGCGAGTGGGGTCTCGCATTCGCAAAGAGGAGCTGGGGCAGGTGGAAATTTAACGCTTCGTGTTCGCGATGTTGGTCCCGTGTTCGCAAAGCTGAGAGGTCATATGCATACACGTTCGCGAAGAGGGTCCCCCGTTCGCGTAGGAGTGAGAGAGTGTCTATCGCGCTCGTGATAGGGTCATTGCTTCCATGATGAAGGAATTCTGGGTCAAGTCAAGTTTTGCTTAACGAGCGCGAGGGGCCTTCCGCATTCACGAAGAAGGATTTACCTGGGCAGATTATAAAGTTTCAAAATCGAGGGTTAGCAAATTTTATCAAAACTAGAGTTTGGGAGCTCGAATTTGGACGAGATTTTGAGGGGTTTTCAGAGATATCAATTGGGTAATGATTCTACACTTAATTTTGGTTATATCCCACTAATCTATCATTAATTGTATTATTTAATTTCGGATTTAGGGTGAAAAATTAGGAAAAATGGAAAAGAGTTCTTCAACTAATATTTTGAGTTTCGATTGGGATTTTGACATCGGATTTGGATAATTTTGGTACGAGTGAACTCGTGAGTGAATGGGGGTTCATAATCCGTAACTTTTACCCGATTGCGAGACGTGGGCCCGAGGAGGATTTTTGGGCATTTTTCTATTTTCTTGCCTTAGATTCGATTTCATTAGCTAAATTAGTTGTTTGTAGTTTTATTTACGTTATGATATTAATTTGATTAGATTTGGGCCACCCGGAGTTGGATACTCATGGCAAGAGCGTGATTTCAGATTAATTGTGAGCAGGTTTGAGGTAAGTGGCTTGCCTAACCTAGTGTGGGGGAACTCCCCTTAGGATTTTGGTCTTGTTGTTATATGAGTGCCATATGCGTGAGGTGACGAGTGTGTACACGTGCTAATTGTTGAGAAACCCCGTCTTTATTAAGTAAATATCTCTGTTTTTCTTGTAATTGAGCAATACATGTACTTGAAGCCTCTTGTTTAGCTTAGGAAAAGCATGCTTATGTGTTCTAATTGTCTTACCTGCTTTAACTGCTTACTTGTATTCTAAGCAGCATGTTTAGAGTAGAATTCATGTTATTCGCGGATAGTACTATAGATTCTTTCTTGATACTATTGGGACTACGGGACGATATCCCGGGATATCCCCCTTCATGTTTACTTTGGGACTACAGATCGGTATTCTGAGATATCTGATCGCTGCCAACTCCGCACTACTACAAAGTAGGAAGAGAGGGTCGCAATAGCTTTTACTCGATATGAGGGTCGGGATCGAATACCTCAGGAGCTAGGAAGGGAGTTGAGTATCTTTCTAGACTAGAGTCGTGTAATTGTTCCAAATGTCACTTCCAAACATCTTTTAATTTTTCTTTAACAAACTAATATTATCAACTACTAATTAGAACTAAATTATGCTAATGAGAAAATTGCTAGAGTTGTATCTAATGGGTAGAAAGGCACAAGGGTAGTGACTTTTACCTAGGTGGCTAATTGGTGGGTAAATGCTTCTAAGGTTCGATTGACATGATTGGGGAAATATGCTATAATCGTTGCACAATTTTACCCACTCTCACATCTCTTGGTAGAGAGAGTGATTTTGCCAAATTGACTCTCTCGACACCAAATGGGTAGGCAAATTAGCTCAAATAACTAGGTTTCAAGTCGGGTAATTACCCTCTCAAGGTTTAACCCTTTAGTTGGGACTATCAATTCTCTTGAGTCCATCTCAATTCCTTGTTGGGTCAATTTTGGAGACTTAGGCTCTCTTTCTCAAGAAGAGCCAAGTAAACTTAGCACAAACCAGTGTTTGCAACCACCAATTCAAAGATTAAACCATAAAATTAACCAAATAGCAAACACCCATAGTCAATCTAACCCTAGATGGCAACACCCATCAATTACCCACACTAGGGTTGAGCCACAGCCCTAGCTAATGGGTTTAGCTACTCATGCTTGAAGAAGAAAATAGGGAAATAGATGAAGAACAAGACATATTAATTAAAAGCTAATGTAAATACAAAGAATCTATCATTAAATCTTAGTTAAAATGCCAAAAATGGCTACACAATAGCTTCTCACGAGTGCAACTTTGTTCTGGAAATAACTGATACCTTAAAATGGAAAAATGTTCTATTTATACTAAGCTGGAAAAACTGGACAAAAATGCCCATGCGGGGTTAGTGCAGACCGCACAGAATGGACTGCGGCTGCACTAGGCTCTTGGACTTGAAGTCTTGGCTCTCTGAACTCAGGCTCCGCAGACCGCGCAGAATGGACCGTGGCCGCGGAGGCAACTAGCGCGGTCCGCACAAACATGACCGCGGACTGCATGGGTTTGAAGTTGGCACTGGACATCTCTCTGATCTTTTCCTCTGCGGACAACACAAAATGGTAGTGCGGCCGCGGAGCCTTCAGTGTGAACCGCGCAAGATCGATTGCGACCGTACTGTCTTGAAGCTTGATTTGCCAGTTCTCTGAATCCCCTAGTGCGGACCGCACAAAGTGTAGCCTGTTTGTCCTTAGTTTGCCTTGTCTTTGGTACTTGAGCAGGTTTCACTCCTTTTGAGCCGATCTTTGACATTTTGTCACTTTGTCGATCAAACCTACAATCAAGCATAATTTATGAGCCTTTTGGGACTATTTTGTAAGAATTTATAATCAAAGCGTAAGCAAGAAGGAGCATGAAACACGTCAAAATCCCTCGTTATCAACTCCCCCAAACTTAAGTTTTTGCTTGCCCTCAAGCAAACAAAATAGGACCCACCCCTTAAGGAAAAAGCCAAGTATTTCCAGCTATCCTAAAGTAGCCTCAACTAGCATCAATTGGGACTAACAATTGCCCTCAATACAAATGGATCATTAACAATATTTAACCTTTGAAAAACCATGGATCAAGTGTGACACAAGAGCATCAAGAGTTGACTCATTACATTAAAGAGTTCTCTCAATTACTTTGGTCATTGTGGAACCAAAACTCACACATCCTCAACTCTCCCTAAGCAAACTTCACCTTTTAGAGTATTGGCACACAAACCGAGGTTAATGGGAATTCATTCATCTCTCTCAAGAAAAGGTCTCAACTCCAGCTTTAAGTACCATATGCTTGCCCCTTATGTAAGTATCCACTAATGTAAGCTTCATTCAACTCAAGATCATATAGGGCTTTTATAGAGTCATTGTGAAGGCTTTTGGTTCAGGGTAGGAAATGTTTTGTTCAAGTGGGTTCCATCTTCCCTTAAGCACTTCTTTTGATTGATTTGGCACAATTTTCTTGACTCGTTGAGTCTTCTCACTTCTTTCTAAGGGGTTAGAGAGACACACTGTCGCTCTTTCTTATGCAATTCAAAACGTTTCTCCTTTTTCAACTTTCCACACCTTTCTTTCTTTTGCTTCTTTTGAATTCCTTTTTATCTTTTTCACATTGAGTTTTCTTTTTGTCTTTTTCTTTTCTTTATTTTTCATTGCCTTTCCTTTTCTTCACTTTTATACCTTTTGCCACTCTGTTCCCTTCCTCGTCTCTCCCCTCAAACTTATACTTTTGCCATGTGCTCAAGAAAAGTGAAAGAAAAAGGTATATGCTCAAAAGGGTTTTGCCCCATCACTTTTGTACCTTTTGCCACGGGTATAGGCTTGTATCATGGTTTCTGAAAGAAAAAGGTTTAAGGCTCAAAAGGGTTTACCAAGGATCATATCATTGGTAGGATATGGACTTGTTCGACTATTATTTGGATCAAGGAGAGCCTATAATCACTTCTCAAGTCAAATTTCACCTAAGATTTCGCCTCAACAAACATTCAGGGCAAGTTCTTGACCAATGGCTTGGGACTTGGACTCGCAATTCGATTTCTCACCACACAAGCTAAAGTATTGATAAAGACATAGAGTCGGGAGCCCACAACAACCTTAGACACGATTTGAGCACACAATGGTCCTGAAAGACCACTTGATGATTATCGGTCAACACAAGAGTCTCAAGGTCACGACTTTCACCATCCTAAACACAACATTTTGTCTTTGACCATGGGATCAAAGGCATATGTGCTAGGCCCAAGTGAAGCTTTGCTTGAGGTACCCTTAATTATAAACTACCAAAAACAAAACAAAAACGGACTCAAACCTTTAAGAAGGTTGCCACGCCATCCATCATCGGGAAGTGCCACCCGGTTCACACAATACTCCACGTTTGGAAAGAATCGTGGCATTAAGAAAACCAAAGGCTTATTGAAAGCGTCAAAAACGAAACAAAAAGCTACGAATATAATTAAGAGCTAAAAACGAAAGATTTTGCGAAAAATAGAAAGAATATATACAATAGAGGAATTGAATTATACAACAGGGAATGAATATATACAATGATATAACTTTATATATAGACCAAATGAAAGATAAAAAGTGCGATAAAAGTAACTAAATGTAAGATTATATACAGACCAAATGAAAATCAAGAAAGCATAAACTAAATCAGTATATATACAATCATCCAAAGATAAAGGGCGCACCCCCTCAAATAAAAGCTGGCATTGTAACCAATGCCAACTAAATCAAATAAGCACCAAAAATAAACTAGAGGAAGGATATGAAGACTCCCTAAGCCATGTTTGTCTGCATTGGATCATGGGCGGTCTCTGGGTCCTCTATATGCTCGGGAACCTCAGACTGGTTCCCGGTATCCTGCTGCTAAGTTGTTGGGAGCTGGGCCTAGACAGGCTGTGTATCAGATACATCCTGTGGCTGACTGGAGGAAGCCTTCAGTGGGTCCACTAACTGGATGACGGCATCATTTGCGCTCGGGATCATCCTCCTCCTCTTCGGAGGTCGATGTGACTGCTCCTACTGTGGCTCTGCTGCTGGAGCTGGGTCCTCAAACAACAACTCTAAAGGATGCTGGTCTGCCTTTAGTCTATCCACATCAGCCCTCAGCTCTTTCACGGACTCCTTGGAAGCCCTTGTCTTGCGCAGCATCTTGTGCTCCTTGGAAAGCTCCTTTAGAGCATTGCCATGTGAATCCACTGTCTTTGCCAAATTAGCCTGGGTACTGAGGATCTTCTCCTGGTTTTCAATTATCTTCTTCAAGGCATCCTCTATAGACTGTAGGACCTGTGCTAGCTGAGGGGCCGACTGAGCTGCAATGGTGGAGGTCAAGGTAGACAACTTGGATGACGTAGTATACATCCAGTTGTTTAAACTCTGAAGCGTCTGGTCCAGCCGGTGGGCAGTGATATGATGGGCCCGAGTAGATGGAATCTCTGGGCCCGATGATGTGGAAGGACCTGGAGGAATATCTGAAATGGAGGGTCTGGGAGGCATCTTAGTAGAGGTGGAGGCAGGCTCAATGGGGGCCTCTACCACAACTGGCTCTTCAGACTGGCCAGTTGGGGCAGAAGCGGGTGCCTTGTAGTTCTTGTCCTTGGGTTTGTCTGGTCCCCTCAGACCATACCATGAGAATGGGGTTGTAGCCTTTACCTTGATGTCAAACCGCCTCTTTTCTACCTTCAAGTCTTTGAAGTACATGGTCAGGGTGTTGGGGAAAGGGTAGTTCCTGTCAGTCTCAGTACCCACAAGAGAGATGATGCGGGACATCACATTCCCCACATTGATGGGGTACCCTGCCATGATGGAAGCAACTAGGATAGCCCGATGGAAAGGTAGAGTCTGATCATGGGAAGTGGGGTATAATCGGCTGCATACAAACGTCTCCCAACCCCTCACCTCAAAGTTAAAAGTCCTCCATAGTATCTTTACCCCAACAGTCAACCACTCCGGAATGGTACCTAGGATTGCCAGGTACTGATCTAACCATGGACGGACCTCCTCGCCCATCTCCAGCTTTGCCATATAGAGGGTCTTATCCTCTTTATTGAACCCCAAATACTCATTTAGCGACTTCCCGTCGAACAACACATTTTTGTTTCGAACCTTGGTCACTTTGGAACCCTTGACGATGTGGGATACATTATAGTAAAACTCCTTGACCAAGTGTTCATTTGCCTCCACGCAGCCACTCTTGTTCTAAAATGTCTATTCATATCAGGGTTTAGGGGTAGAAGATCTCTATCTACGAAACTCCTCTCCAAAATCAGTTTTCACACCGGCCACCACTCCCTGAATTTGTGGTATGGTACTTGGCTTACAAACCTATCCTCCTAGACATCGGGTTTCCTAGTACGGGCAATTCCACCAACCTGAGATTCACCCCCCTTAGGTACCTCCTCATCTCCCTCATCACCTCCGCCTGCACTCTCCCCGGATAATGAAGCTGTGGGGGAGGTGGAGTACTCGCCACTGCCGGCTTCTGAGCACTCAAACGACTCAGAAGGTATATGCTCTGGAGCTTGGGCAATGGGTGATTGTGGAGGGGAATCATTAGTCAATCCGAAGTTGGAGACGAAATAAGTTGGAAATGAGTCGAAGGAGATGTCTTGGGAAGGCAAGTACTCACTCCCCGATTGATCACAGGCTCTGTCAGATGCCTTAATTTCTTTTCTCATGTTCTTTATGTTTTTTCTAGCCTGAGAGTGAGTTTTACCAACCTTTGCTTCCCTCCCGGGGAGGAATCACCTCGGCCGGTTTGTTTTGAGCCTTTTACTCGTTGTTTAACCATTATATGCAAGCACAAGCATCTAACATTGTTAGTATCAACAGAGACAGTGAGACATCAGTGCAATAAGAATTGCAGAATAGAAACAGACAGTTGCAGACACAGTTGCAGAAACAGGCCAGTGCGGACCGCACAAAAAGGAGTGTGGCCGCACTGGGGTCATCGTGGACCGCACAGAAACAACCGCTGTCCACACAAGGGTGGGACTCAGAATACCCCCCTCTAAATATGACCACCGCGGACCGCACAAACTGGTACCGCGGCTGCGGTGGGCCAGTGCATACCGCAAAAAATGCAGTGCGGCCGCACTGGGCTTAAGGTCACCTTGCATAAGTTCATCACTACGGTCCGCACAAAGTGGTACTGCGGACCGCACAAGGGAACCACTGACCACACAAACATGACCGTTGTCCGCGAAGGGTGCCCAAATATGGCACTGAGTTAGGGTTCAAGATTTTTGCTTTTAAGCCTAAATTTGTCCCTAATTGATGTTTTCATATGTTTACCCAGTCCATTTTGTACTACCTAAGCCAACTTAAACTAATGATTAACTAATCTAGTGAAGAAAATACGAGAGATGGAAGAAATGCATGCTAAGAAAAAAATGAAAAATTAACTGTAATGAACAAAATTAACAAGCAAAGGGGAAGATTAATGTACCAGGTTGTAAGAGGAATGTAAACAAGGCAATGAAAACAAGAAATCACGGTCAAGGCTCAAGCTGAACAGTGTTTAGTCTCTAGGAGTGTAAAATTTGCAAAAAGTGTAAACAGGGGTCCCTGGGGTCTATTTATAGAAAAACTACTGGGACTCATACTCACCTACCAGCGTAGCCACACAAAATGGACCGGCGGTCCGCGCAGGGTTTTGTTTAGAAAAAGTCTGAGAAGGTAACCTTTGTGGTCCGCACAAAACAGACCGCGGCCATAGATGTCCACCGCGGTCCACACAAAATGTAATGCGGCCGCGGTGGCAGACTTCAGAGAGTCCTCACATTGGTCACACCAGTGCGGACCACATAAAGTGTAGTGCGGCCGCACTAGCAACTTCAAAGACTTGTTCAATTTTTCCATCATGTTTTCCACTGCATCAATACAATCCCTGCACATCTCACAACCAATTAGCATAAAAATCAATCCTACACTACAAAGAAAATCAAAGAAAACAATAAGAAAAAGACATGGGTTGCCTCCCAAGAAGCGTCTGATTTAACATCGCGGTACGACGCATGTTACCACATCACTTGAGATGAATAAGCGCCACCACGTTGCTGTCATCAAACTTTCCAAGATAATGCTTGACCCGGTGCCCATTAACTCTAAAGACTTCACCATTTTTGTTTTTCAAATCAAGAGCACCAAAAGGGGTCACAAACACAACTTCAAACGGTCCACTCCATTTGGATTTGAGCTTTCCCGGAAACAGATGTATCTGAGAGTTGAACAAGAGAACCAAATCACCTATATTGAACTCCTTTCCACGAGCATATTTGTCATAAGGGTACTTCATCTTGCACTTATACAAGGACGAACTGGAGTAGGTATGGAATCTAAATTCATCGAGTTCATTGAGTTGTTCAACACGCAGATTAGCTACAACATCCCATTCAAGGTTCAACTTCCTCAAAGCCTACATGGCCTTGTGCTCTAGCTCAACTGGAAGATGGCATGCTTTCCCAAACACCAACCGATACGCAGTTATACCAATCGGGGTTTTGTAAGCCGTCCGATAAGCCCATAAAGCATCATCCAACTTCTTCGACCAATCGGTCCTATTTGTATTGACCATCTTTGATAAGATACTTTTGACTTCTCTGTTGGAGACTTCCATTTGACCACTAGCTTGAGGATGATAAGGGGCCGAAACCTTATGATTGACACTGTACTTGGAAAGCAATGTGTCGAAAGCTTTATTGCAAAAGTCAGACCCCCCATCACTAATAATCGCACGAGAAGTGCCAAACCTTGTGAAGATGCTCTTTTTAAGAAATGCAACAACACTCCGGGCTTCATTGTTAGGCAAAGCCATGGCTTCAACCCATTTTGAGACATAGTCAACCGCCAAGAGAATGTAAGTATTCCCACAAGAGATAACAAATGGACCCATGAAATCGATGCCCCAAACATCAAAGATATCCACTTCAAGAATGGTATTGAGAGGCATCTCATCCCTTTTTGAAATTCCGCCCGCTCTTTGGCAATCGTCACACCTCTTTGCAAAATCACCCGCATCTTTGAACAAGGTGGGACAATAGAATCCACAACTAAGAACTTTCGAGGAGGTCCTCACCCCACCATGATGGCCACCAAAGGGTGAAGAATTGCAAGCCTCTAAGATACTCAATTGTTCTTCCTCCGGGACACATCTACGAATCACACCATCCGTGCAAATCTTGAACAAATATGGTTCGTCCCAATAAAATTCCAAGTTGTCCCACTTGAGCTTCTTCCTTTGGTTAGAAGAGAGCTCAAACGGGATTATTCCGGTCACAAGGTAATTGGTAACATCGGTAAACTATGGCATATAATTCATTGACACCGCAAGGAGTTGTTCGTCGGGAAATGAATCATTTATCTCAAGGCCATCACAAGGCCTCCCTGTAAGCACGTGATTTTTGCCCTATATGAGAAATACTCCCAAAAAATGCAAAATAAAATGATTTTCCATTGTGTGCAATTTTGAGTATTTTTGTGATATTTTTGGATATTTATTTGTAGTTGCCTGTGTTTGCTTATTTGTTAAATTAATAAAAAATATAAAAATATGTCGCATTTTGCATGTAGGATTTAATTCTACAATTGTTAGTAATTAAATGAGTTTTACAAAAATTAAAAATTACAAAAATAGGCATTTTTTGCATTTTTAGCATTTAATGTCCAAATGAACAATTTTATGCTTAATTATTATTTAACTGTGCGTTAATTGTTATTGAGAGTTAATTTGCGCTTTTATAACTTAATTTAGTTCTTAATAATAATTTAAGTACTTTTATAATTTAGTTTTAGAAAATAAAAGAAGAAAAGAGAACAAAAATACAAAAGAAAATCGGATTGGGCCACTTCTTCAATTGTAAGCCAAAGGCCCAAAATATTGCCCAATCTTCTCCATGACCCAGTCCACTTCAGATCGGGTCGACCCGGTCCGCCCCATTAACCCATTAACCCAAGACCCACTCTTCATTTTTGTCCTAACACAAAACAAAACAAAACACAAAAAAAAAAACCCTAAAAACCTAAACTAAACTATCCGCCCCCACCCTATCATCTTCTTCCTAAAGAAGAAGAAGAGAAAAACCCTACGGACTCCGACCAAAAGTCCCACACCCTCATGACCATTATCAGCCACCCATCGACTCCCTCCGTCCATCCCGTCCAGCTTCTCCGTCGACCACTGCTCGTCGCAACACCCGAAACCCACCAGCCCGTCGAACACTACCCAAACACCGTCCAAACACCATCTACGGCCATAACCAGTCGACGACCAAACGACCCAAACCATCACCCTCGTCCCCAGCTGCTCGTCGCAGCTGCTGCTGCGTCGTCACTATCCCGTCGCCCCAGCTCCCTCTCCATCTTCACGTCAGTCAACCACGTCTTCAGCTCCACCAAGACAGCCATGGCTGCTGCACCATCTTGTCCGAAAACCACCAGTCCAAACACCACCCCCACGACCCCTCGTTCTTTTGAAGCAGCAACAATCACTGCTGCGTCGTCAACCACCATTGCATCGCCTCAATATCGAGCAGCTGTCCGTCGACCTCCCCGTCGACTTGTCGTCGTTGCTTCTCTGTTTCCTCCATTTGATGCTGCGTCGACTGCTGCTGCTGTGTCGACTGCCGCTACTGTCTCGACGTGCTTCTTAAAGTCAAGTTCGTCGTCGAGTTAGTCGTTGAGTCCGGACAGATTTATTCCCATTTGAGGTTCGTCGAAACAGTCCATACAATCGAGTTCGTCGTTGTTCATCTCTGGTTAGTAGTTTTTTAGTTTTATTTTTGTCCGTATTTTGTTTTGATTTTTTCGAATCTAAAATCGGCAAATGTTTGTTTTGTTCATGTCTATGGTTAGGTATTTGATTTTTTGTTTTGTTCATGTTCATGTGTTTTTGTTGAATTAATTTTCAGATTTCAAATGGAAGTTAATTAGTTATTTTTCATGTTTATTTCATGTTTGTATTGTTGTTTAAGTGAATATTTGTTAGTTTAATGTTTGTTAGATTCAAAGTGAAATTTAATTGGTTATTTCTTCAATTTGTTTCATGTTGTTATGCATTTTCCAGAAATTATTAATGTTGTTTGAGTCATGTGAATCCGTCATTGTTTGTTGCTAAAAATAGATTTAATTCATGTCCATCTTTGTTTGAAGTTCATGTTTAAATCCAGTGATTTAATGTGAGTTTATGTTTGTCTTTGATTTGTTAATTTAGTTTGAATCATGTGTTTTGTTGTTCGTATTGTTGTGTTCTTGCTCATACATTCATGGTCTAAATTAACCAGGATTGGTTCCCGATATGGTTAATTCATTCCATTAATTTTAAGTTGTGTTGTTCATCGTGTACATATAATTGTTGTTGAAGATTGTTGAGAAATTGGTCATCTTGACTATATTTTGGTTGAGTTATGATTAATTGATTGTCTAGAGCAGAGGGGTAATTTGGTAAATTGCATTGCATTCGGGGGTAGATTTGTAATTGCAATAAGGTCGAAGGGGTAGTTTGGTAATTGAATATTATTTTGATTCTTTATGTTAAGCATGGGGGACAAAATATAATGGGGTGAGGTTTTTTATGTACTTGTTTAATATAATGGGGGACAAGACAAAACATAATGGGGAGGAATCTTGTACTTATTTAATATAAGCATGGGAGACAAATTATAATGGGATTGGGTGGATGTACTTATTTAATGTAGGCATGGGGGACAAAATTTAAAATAAAGAAGACATTTAATAGTGGGCCAAAGCATGCCATTGGGGGAATAATTTTGGGGTTGGGAATGGAAGACTTGTCTTGCTATATATAGAGTCATTCTTGACTTGAAAGAGGGAGGATTTTTTTAGAGAGTTTTTAGGACTTGAACATTGAGAGAAAAAAAGAGAGAAGTTTTTTGGGGACTAGAACTTGAAGATTGAGAGAAAAAGGGTGGAGAGTTGACAGATTGTTTTTACACTTGAGAGTTGACATACTTTTATACTCGAGAGAGTTTGTGATAGTAAAAGAGAAAGACAATTTGAACTTTCACTCGAACAATTCTGTTTGCTTTTCTTCGAGTGTTATTCAAAAGTCAGAAACTACTGCATCTCGTATCTTTTCTCTCTTCTGCTTTGACTGCGATTGTACTTTTGCACTGCTGAGTTTTCAATCTGTCACTGGGTCATTCTACTGGTTGTTACTGGTTTTGCGGTGTTGTTGAACCTGATGTTGCTGTGTTACTACTGCTGCTGACTCCTACTTCTTTTGTTCCTGTACTGCTGTTTCCAGGTACACATTTGTACACTCTCGGCTTGAAGAGAAAAATGAAATATTAATCAGGCTTTGTTCCTGTTGAATTCCTCCTGTTGGATTTGTGTTTGAATATTAATTTTCCTCTCTTGGTATAAAAATGTAGTTGATTGATTAAAGGAGCAATGATGTCGCATATGTATAACTTCTTCATCTAATAATGTTAGTTTACATTAATCGAAGAATAGTTAATCTGTTTTGATATTATTGTGTATTTATCTCATGTTCTAGCAAATAATAGAATGTGGAATGAAAGCAGTTTTTCCTTGTACAAACGCGATCGCAATTTTCCGTTCACATTAGCCGTAACTTAATAACTAATAAGTTGCGTTTTTCAGCATGTAAATAATTAGGAGATTTTTCTTTTATTTTAGAGACGAACTTAATAGAAAAATGTAGTCACTATAGGTTTATCTTTTAAAAATAAAAATAAGACGAGCCTCGCCAAATAAATCACAAAATCGTCGGGGCCCTCAATAAAATGCATCACCATTGACTAGACTTTGGATTTGGCCGTTTAATGAACCTTCACAGCCTCTTCCTAAAATAACAATACGTTAGACTCTTTAGGACGCGCCTTAATAAATCTTACCTTCTTAAACTCGGGTGCACATTCATGTGACCCAAATCCAATTCTCAACGGAGTCGAAATGTGCTTCTAATCACGGGTACATTGATTGTGACGTGGTTCGAGATGCGTGTCCATGACGTTGCAAATTCCTTTAAAAAATAAGAATGAGATGAGCCTCGCCAAATAAAATACAAAATTACAGGGCCCTCAGTAAAGATTTGCTTTCAAATTGCTTAGATTTCGGGATGGACCGTTTAGCAAAATTCCACGGTCCTACCCAAAATAAATACGCTAGTCGCTTTAGGCGTGCCTTTAATAATTTAATTTCCTTAAACTCGGGTACACATTGATGTGACCCAAATCCAAATCTCAACGGAGTCAAAGTGTGTCGACGACCACGGGTACATTGATTGTAACGTAGTTCGAGATACATTTTCACAACGTTGCAATTCTTGACAAAATTACAGTAAATGATAAAAGCGGTTAAAAGTTAAAATTTGCACATAAGTTCATATTCGTATAAAATCAGATAATCAAGCCAAATATAACAGTTGAGCGACCGTGCTAGAACCACGGAACTCGGGAATGCCTAACACCTTCTCCCAGGTTAACAGAATTCCTTATCCGGATTTCTGGTACGCAGACTGTAATATGGAGTCATTCTTTTCCTCGATTCGGGATTAAAATTGGTGACTTGGGACACCCTAAATCTCCCAAGTGGCGACTCTGAAATAAGTAAACCAATCCCGTTTCGATTGTCCTTTAATTGGAAAAAACTCCCTTGCACCCCCGCGGGTGCGGAAAAAGAAGGTGTGACAACTCTGGTGACTCTGCTGGGGATTAATACCCAGAACCACTGGTCCAGGGTTAGAAATTCGAGCTTAGATAAATTGTTATATTTGGTTTTATCTGATTTTTACATGTTTGAGCCTAATGTGCTAAATGCTGCTTTTACCGCTTTGATATTATTTGAACTGTACATATAAACTGTACCGAAACCCTTCTCTTCTTACCTCCAGGGAGAAGCTCGCTGGTCGAGATTCCCTATTCTGTTAGTGTCAATACCTGAAATAAGAAAGAGGTCGGATAAGTTACAAAGTCGGACGATCCCGCGGGTCCCCGGTACGTAGCCTCCTCCTCGACTCGAGTTGTCCGCTCGGGTACACAGTCTAGAACAAATACCCAGGTTATAAACCTAGAATAACTCAGCTTCATACCGGATCCCTAGTAGGAACGTTTGTTTGCATCACGTGCATTTGACTTTGGAGGCTCAACACAGGGGTTGGGTCTGTCTAGGACAGGTGTACCAAAAAATGAAAATGACCATCCTCATGCATCTTACTTGCTACTACTTGCGCATTTATTTGATTCGGACTTGTGTGTTGACTGACTTGTGAATATCAGGAATAATATTTTGAAATTGAAAAAAAATATAGCGGTTAGGGAATTAATTGTTTATTTTTGAAAAAAAAAACAATACCCAAATACTGTCAAAACTCTACCGAAATTTTGAGAAAATGAAAAAAATGTCTTATTAGTCTTTTTATTAAAAGCAAAGGAAAAATAGAAGAAAAAATTCGTTGTTCTGTTTGTTTTTTTTTCAAAAAAAAAAAAGCATGTTAGAAAAATAGTTTGTCATGAAAATGAAAATGAAAAAAAGTCTTATTTTTAAAATAGTTTTTTATTTGTTTATGAAAAGGCCAAAAAATAAAAATAAAACGAGTCGTGCGTTGAACGTGGTTTTATTATTTGTTCCAAAATATATATATATATATATATATATATATATATATATATATATATATATAATCCAAAAAGTATTTTTCTTTACTTCCAAAATGTATATATATCTTTATTTGTTGCAAAGAGTATTTGTCTTACCAAGAAAATTCAAAGTAAAATTTCAAAAAGATATGTCTTGCAAAAAATAAATATATATATATATATATATATATCTTTATTTTCCATTATTGATTTCTTTAGAAAGTCTTTTTAATTGTTTTTTAAAAAAAATAAAAAATATATAAAAAAAATGTAAAAATAAAAATAAAAATATTTTCGTTTAAAAAAAAATCCGAAAATATTTTGATTCTTCTTTCAAAATTGAAAAGAAAATTCAAAATTCAAAAATATATATATTTTTTAGAAGTATTTCTTTTATTAAAGGTAAAATCCAAAAAAAATATATTTTCTTTCTTCTTTAGAATAAGAGAAAACAAATGAAAATTCAGACAAAAAATATCTTCCTTTTACTTTTGCAATTCTCAAAGTTCAAATCAAAAGAAAAAGGAATTCTTACAAGTCTTTCTTTCAAAAAGAAAATCAATCAAAAAAAAAAATACTTCCTTTCTTCTTTTGAAGCAGTTCTTTCACAAAATCCAATTAAAAAAAATGTTAGTTCATTTACTTATTCATGATCTGCCCGAACTACGCGGGTTTGATTCTCACCGGATGTGAGATACGTAGGCAACCCTCATCGGGTCCAACCCCACCTTTTGCTAAAAAAGCCAAAAAACAAATAATAATAATAAAAAAAAAATATGTCAAATTTTAGTTTTTGTCATAAAGAAGTCGGGTGACGCTGTTTTATCAAGACATAGCCGAATGTTCCCGAAAGAGACGCCGGAAGGCTGACTTTGCATAAACAGCCACCTTTGGGTCATTTTTTAAGATTTGGTCCAGTTGACCCACACAGCCTTAAAAATCTTCGTCCCCGAGACCTTGACAGGCCGTGTTTGCAATATTGAGTTTCCTATTTTTGAAAAACAATAAAAGAGTCATAACTAAGTCAGGAGATGCTGTTTGTCATAAATAGCCGAATGTTCCCGAAAGGGACGCCGGAAGGCTGACTTTGCGTAAACAGCCACCTTTTGGGTCATGTCTAGGAGTGGTCCAGTTGACCCACACAGCCTTAAAAAGCTTCGTCCCCGAGACGTCGAAAGGTCGTGTTTGCAACACAAGGTTTTTATCGTAATTTGAAAAAAAAAACAAAGAGTCAACGGCCAGGTGAATGCCGTTTGGATGTTTAGTCAAAAAAAAATGAAAAAATAAAATAAGCCGAGCCAGCTTCGGCCGCGTCTTAAACCGTTCTTGCCGAAATAGCCTTAGAGTATCTTTCAGTTGTCGAAAGGCTATTTTCGTAAAAGAACGGACAAGTTTGTAAAAGTGTCATAAAATAATCCTCCCCGGCCTTAAAATTCATGTGAAATTTGGAAGGGGCCACATTTGCAAAAATAACCATTTGGTTGCATTTGTCGAATAGAGAAAGGGAGTTAGCCTTTTGTTTTTGAGTTTATAAATCTCTTGATTAAAATATATGGGTTATTTGATTTTCGAGTTTGTAGGTCCTCTTCAAACCTTTGAAACCCAGTTTGTTTTAATATGAAAATTGAAAAAATTGTTTGTTATTGTTTATCTCTTATTGGTCCGAACTACGCAAGGTCTGATTCATGAGGGGTCATGATACGTAGGCAATCTCCATAAGATTCGACCACAACAAAAAAAAGCAAAAAAAGAGAATGAAAAAAAAACGAAATGGAAAAAAAAGAAAAAATGAAAAATGAAAAAAAATAGAAAAAAAGAAGAATGAAAAAAATCAGAAAAAAAGAAAATGAAAAAATGTTGTTAATAATGAGGACCGACTGAGTCCATTCTAACCTGTTTGTTTCGCAAAGAAAATTAAGGTGGTTGGTTTGTGGTAAGCCGGACAATGACACTCAGAATCCTTTACTTGCACCTCATGATACACACTCTGCGGGGATCAGGCCTGATAACAGAAGCACGTGAATCCTAGTGGGAACTTGTTGACGGAGTTTGATGATATTGAAGCTGGTAATGGTCTTGGAAGTATTGATGCAAAGCTCAGTGGCTAAGATGCCAGTTTTGATAAAGTGGGAGGACGCTCCGTTCCTTGGTTAACAAGAAAGAGGCATTTGGTGGCTTATTTTGTTGTCATTTCTTTTGTTCGGATTATTAGGATTGTAATTCGGATTTTGTCCTGTGTCAAACTTTCATATCTTTCCATTTTGTCATAGCAGTTTGTTTAAATTTTGTCCAGTTGGTGTTAGGATTTTATTCTGGTTGTTTTGTCTATTTTATTATTCAAACCGTTTCGCCGGTAGTCCAATACAAAGCCGGTCTTTTGTTATTTCCAGTCGTCTTTTGTTTAGTCCTTCTATCATTTCGTTCAATGCCGATTCTAGGGGCATGACATGCGCACCCAGTTTGGGCCTAATCTTAAAAGTTAATCATAAAACCATAGGAAGGTGATCAAAGCATTCAAAGGAAATAAGAACGGTTTTGGATTATTTGAAGCCCGAGTCATGTGGAACTGGGGCAAGTTAAACACAAAGAAAATCGTTAAAAGCAAGATTCGCCAAATTGGCATGAGGGTCATTCATGATAATAAGAGTGTCGTCCAACGGTGCTTTAGAATTGACAAATGAAAAAGCAAACATGAATATGATTTGTCAAGACCAACACCATCGGAAGAGACTATAAATCTTCAATTGTGTTGTTTGCACTTGGCATGTTTTGAAGACTGGAATGACGAAGGCATTTTGTTCTGCTACCTAAAAACTTTATCCTTCGTTACCCCTTTTGAGCCTTACTTATTTTTTCATACCCCTCGTTCGGAATCAGTAGCAACGACTAGAAAACACAAGCGTGGCAGGTAAACGAAAAAAAAAAGAAAAAAGAAAGAAAACAACAAAACGAAAAAAAGAAGAAGAGAAAAATGATTAAAAAAAACAAAGGAAAGTCAAATGAAAAAAGAGGAATTGGGAACTACGTTTGACCTGATTCCTCAAAGAGGATACGTAGGCGCTTCACGGCTCGGTCATAGTTTTGAAAATTGAAAAAAAATCAGTTAGGATATCCCCAAGCAAGAAACTGGGGCAAAGGTTGCGTTTATTGTGAATAAATCTAATTCCAAAGGTTGTAACTAATAACCCAAAATTAATGCATTTTTGAGCCTTTTATACCCTTTCTTTCTAACCCTATCCAAAACCCACATTACGGTCCAAAGAAAGACCTTCTGATCAGTCTTCAAAAGATGCCAAGTCAGACAAATGAAGAGTCTTACCGGCAAACCTAACATTCTGTTCCACAGCAGAAAGGACTCTAATATCCAGCAGAGAGAGTCATACCGGCAACACTCCAAATTCCCAGCTGGAAAGTGATACAAATGAGAGAGTCTTATCGGTGAAAACCTTCACAGGCACCATAAGGCGATGAAAGCTGAGAGAAAGCCAAAATGAGAGAGGCTTGATAGTGAAAACCCTTCGGGCACTACAAGTCGAATAAGATTGAGAATCAGATGGGGAATTGCCAATTGAAGATCTTGAAAGATGATTGATGACAGAAGATAGGCCACATGTGCATGTCATGACCAATAGAGTCGGTATCTGCGTTTGATAGATTTTTATTTATAGTTTCTTTTGTAAAGAGTCATCTTTTCCTTTGTCTTATATTTTGTTTCTTTTTATCTTTTTCCTTTCATAGAAAAATTCCCTAGTAGAGTCTGTTTGGTCAGAACCAGTGGGAAATGACTTCAAAATAGGCCATCAACTAGTACACCCAAGTGGTACAAGGAACAAGCGCAAAACCCGTGTCAAGAAGGTTATCCCCATCAAGATGAGATTGATAAAAGGGATGGGCCAGTGTCAGCAATTAATATCATCCCCAACAAGTTTTGATAGCATAATGGAACACAAAGCTGGAAAAGGAGAAAGAGGAAACCATCCACAACAAGAGTGGCATGACCGCTTACCATGTTTTTAAACTAACAAAATTTTCTTTGATTTAGGAACAGGGAAAATGAACGTTATTGATGGCGGAAAGACATGCCATAAAGAAAATCATCCAACCGGGGCAGAAAATTTTCTCATTGTGAAAATTTTCTTGAAGGCGGGTGCCCATTTGGGGAAGAAGAAAGATAACACCAGTCTCAAGGGAGCTGATCTTTGAACCAGTGTTATCCCCAAGTTTTAATAAAGGAAGCTGAATCCTCAGCAGACCGAACAAAAAGATTGAAACTTGTGTTTGGAAAGGCAAAGGGCCAGTGTCGCTCCCAGCAGGCTTCAGAAGAGTGGGGCACCAATTTTGAAGGAATGCAAATCCCCCCAGCAGTGTTATCCTCAACAGTGTTATCCCCAGCTCATAACACTTATCCCCCAGCAGGTAAGTAAATAATCCCCAGCAAGTGTTGAGGTAAGACATTTTCAAGTTTTGAGGATATTTTGGGTTCATCCGCCCTCGAATAGGATATGTTGGGTTCATCCGCCCTCGAATAGGATATTTTGGGTTCATCCGCCCTCGAATAGGATATTTTGGGTTCATCCGCCCTCGAATAGGATATTTTGGGTTCATCCGCCCTCGAATAGGATATTTTGGGTTCATCCGCCCTCGAATAGGATATTTTGGGTTCATCCGCCCTCGAATAGGATATTTTGGGTTCATCCGCCCTCGAATAGGATATTTTGGGTTCATCCGCCCTCGAACAGGATATTTTGGGTTCATCCGCCCTCGAATAGGATATTTTGGGTTCATCCGCCCTCGAATAGGATATTTTGGGTTCATCCGCCCTCGAATAGGATATTTTGGGTTCATCCGCCCTTGAATAGGATATTTTGGGTTCATCCGCCCTCGAATAGGATATTTTGGGTTCATCCGCCCTCGAATAGGATATTTTGGGTTCATCCGCCCTCGAATAGGATATTTTGGGTTCATCCGCCCTCGAATAGGATATTTTGGGTTCATCCGCCCTCGAATAGGATATTTTGGGTTCATCCGCCCTCGAATAGGATATTTTGGGTTCATCCGCCCTCGAATAGGATATTTTGGGTTCATCCGCCCTCGAACAGGATATTTTGGGTTCATCCGCCCTCGAACAGGATATTTTGGGTTCATCCGCCCTCGAACAGGATATTTTGGGTTCATCCGCCCTCGAACAGGATATTTTGGGTTCATCCGCCCTCGAATAGGATATTTTGGGTTCATCCGCCCTCGAATAGGATTTTCCAAAATTTTTGTTGAAACCAGGCGCCCACCTGAATAACGAGAGGAATACTTTTCAGTCTTAGTTGAAACCAGGCGCCCACCTGAATAACGAGATGAATACTTTATGTCTGTGCATTTTATATTTCAGGCACCCACCTGTATAACAAGGGAATACATCTCATGTCTTTACCATCAGGCGCCCACCTGTATAACAAGGGAATACATTTCATGCCTTTACCAATAGGAGACACACTTCCTAGGTCTAGTTTTGCCAATAGGAGACGCACTTCCTAAGTTTTAACCATAGGAGAGGCATTTCCTCCTAAGTTTAGTTTTACCAGTAGGAGACGCACTTCCTAAGTCCATTTTTACCCATAGGAGACGCATTTCCTCCTAAGTCTAGTTTTACCAGTAGGAGACGCACTTCCTAAGTTTACTTTTACCCATAGGAGATGCATTTCCTCCTAAGTTTAGTTTTACCCATAGGAGACGCATTTCCTCCTAAGTTTAGTTTTACCCAATCCTAAGTTGTTGAAATTGGGAGCCCGCCCATAATAACAGAGGAATACATTCAGTCTTTACTTTCAAGCGTTGAAGTTGGGAGCCCGCCCAGATAACAGAGGCATACATTTCAAGTCTTTATATTTCCAGAGTTGAAATTGGGAGCCCGCCCAGATAACAGAGGCATACATTCAGTCTTTTCATTTCAAGCATTGAAATTGGGAGCCCGCCCAGATAACAGAGGCATACATTTCAGTCTTTACTTTCAAGTGTTGAAATTGGGAGCCCGCCCATAATAACAGAGGAATACATTCAGTCTTTACTTTCAAGTTTTGAAGTTGGGAGCCTGCCCATAATAACAGAGGAATACATTCAGTCTTTACTTTCAAGTGTTGAAGTTGGGAGCCCGCCCATAATAACAGAGGAATACATTCAGTCTTTACTTTCAAGCGTTGAAGTTGGGAGCCCGCCCAGATAACAGAGGCATACATTTCAGTCTTTATATTTCCAGAGTTGAAGTTGGGAGCCCGCCCAGATAACAGAGGCATACATTCAGTCTTTACTTTCAAGTGTTAAAGTTGGGAGCCCGCCCATAATAACAGAGGAATACATTCAGTCTTTACTTTCAAGTGTTGAAGTTGGGAGCCCGCCCATAATAACAGAGGAATACATTCAGTCTTTACTTTCAAGCGTTGAAGTTGGGAGCCCGCCCAGATAATAGAGGCATACATTTCAGTCTTTATATTTCCAGAGTTGAAGTTGGGAGCCCGCCCAGATAACAGAGGCATACATTCAGTCTTTTCATTTCAAGTGTTGAAATTGGGAGCCCGCCCATAATAACAGAGGAATACATTTCAGTCTTTACATTTCAAGCGTTGAAGTTGGGAGCCCGCCCAGATAACAGAGGCATACATTTCAGTCTTTATATTTCGAGCATTGAAGTTGGGAGCCCGCCCAGATAATAGAGGAATACATTCAGCATTAATTTTCAAGTATTGAAGTTGGGAGCCCGCCCATACAACAGAGGCATACGTTTCAAGATCAAGTCAGAAGACAATAAAACAGAGGGTTACAACAAGAATCCCCAGCTGGTGAACATTAAATCATGCCCAACATAACAAGTCTGATGAAGAAAGCCGTACCCACCAGAGGAACCGCCAAAAAGCTTAATGAAGAAAGCCATGTCCCCAGCGGACCGAGCAAAATGATGAAAACTGGTATTCAGAAAAGCAAAGGGCCAGTATCATTCCAAAAATTCAAGGAAGAAAAGCACCGGATGAAACACAAACCGACAAGAAAGCAAGGCAACAAGAACAAGTTACAGTCTAGCCTAGCTTCTTGTTTTCTTTTAAGCACGATGTACCAAGGAGATCGGTAAGCAGTGATAACACTTTGCAACAGCAGTAACATTGCAGTCCAACGGTAGTCCCAGCTACCAAAACTTCTCGAACTACATTAACCTGATTCCCCTTTAGCCAGGGATATGTAGGAAACCTTTGAAGCAAAGGTTCGGTTAAATCTTTTTCAAAAAAATGCTTCACACGGAGTACTCAGATGGGCAAAAATCGCTCGCTTTATCTTTGCACGAAAACCCTTCGTGTCTCCGGGCAAAGAGGGGCAGCTGTAAGCACGTGATTTTTGCCCTATATGAGAAATACTCCCAAAAAATGCAAAATAAAATGATTTTCCTTTGTGTGCAATTTTGAGTATTTTTGTGATATTTTTGGATATTTATTTGTAGTTGCATGTGTTTGCTTATTTGTTAAATTAATAAAAAATATAAAAATATGTCGCATTTTGCATGTAGGATTTAATTCTACAATTGTTAGTAATTAAATGACTTTTACAAAAATTAAAAATTACAAAAATAGGCATCTTTTGCATTTTTAGCATTTAATGTCCAAATGAATAATTTTATGCTTAATTATTATTTAATTGTGCGTTAATTGTTATTGGAAGTTAATTTGCGCTTTTATAACTTAATTTAGTTCTTAATAATAATTTAAGTACTTTTATAATTTAGTTTTAGAAAATAAAAGAAGAAAAGAGAACAAAAATACAAAAGAAAATCGGATTGGGCCACTTCTTCAATTGTAAGCCAAAGGCCCAAAATATTGCCCAATCTTCTCCATGACCCAGTCCACTTCAGACCGGGTCGACCCGGTCCGCCCCATTAACCCATTAACCCAAGACCCACTCTTCATTTTTGTCCTAACACAAAACAAAACAAAACACAAAAAAAAAAAACCTAAAAACCTAAACTAAACTATCCGCCCCCACCCTCTCTTCTTCTTCTCCAAAATACCAAACACCCTAAGCATCCATGGCAGCACTTCCGTCTCCTCCGGCTCACAACCACCACCATCATCAGCCACCCATCGACTCCCTCCGTCTATCCCGTCCAGCTTCTCCATCGACCACTGCTCGTCGCAACACCCGAAACCCACCAGCCCGTCGAACACCACCCAAACACCGTCCAAACAACATCTACGGCCATAACCAGTTGACGACCAAACGACCCAAAACATCACCCTCGTCCCCAGCTGCTCATCGCAGCTGCTGCTGCGTCGTCACTATCCCGTCGCCCCAGCTCCCTCTCCATCTTCACGTCAGTCAACCACGTCTTCAGCTCCACCAAGACAGCCATGGTTGCTGCACCATCTTGTCCGAAAACCACCAGTCCAAACACCACCCCCACGACCCCTCGTTCTTTTGAAGAAGCAACAATCACTGCTGCGTCGTCAACCACCATTGCATCGCCTCAATATCGAGCAGTTGTCCGTCGACCTCCCCGTCGACTTTATCGTCGTTACTTCTCCGTTTCCTCCATTTGATGCTACGTCGACTGCTGCTGCTGTGTCGACTGCCGCTACTGTCTCGACGTGCTTCTTAAAGTCAAGTTCGTCGTCGAGTTAGTCGTTGAGTCCGGACAGATTTATTCCCATTTGAGGTTCGTCGAAACAGTCCATACAATCAAGTTCGTCGTTGTTCATCTCTGGTTAGTAGTTTTTTAGTTTTATTTTTGTCCGTATTTTGTTTTGATATTTTCGAATCTAAAATCGGCAAATGTTTGTTTTGTTCATGTCTATGGTTAGGTATTTGATTTTTTGTTTTGTTCATGTTCATGTGTTTTTGTTGAATTAATTTTCAGATTTCAAATGGAAGTTAATTAGTTATTTTTCATGTTTATTTCATGTTTGTATTGTTGTTTAAGTGAATATTTGTTAGTTTAATGTTTGTTAGATTCAAAGTGAAATTTAATTGGTTATTTCTTCAATTTGTTTATGTTGTTATGCATTTTCCAGAAATTATTAATGTTGTTTGAGTCATGTGAATCCGTCATTGTTTGTTGCTAAAAATAGATTTAATTCATGTCCATCTTTGTTTGAAGTTCATGTTTAAATCCAGTGATTTAATGTGAGTTTATGTTTGTCTTTGATTTGTTAATTTAGTTTGAATCATGTGTTTTGTTGTTCGTATTGTTGTGTTCTTGCTCATACATTCATGGTCTAAATTAACCAGGATTGGTTCCCGATATGGTTAATTCATTCCATTAATTTTAAGTTGTGTTGTTCATCGTGTTCATATAATTGTTGTTGAAGATTGTTGAGAAATTGGTCATCTTGACTATATTTTGGTTGAGTTATGATTAATTGATTGTCTAGAGCAGAGGGGTAATTTGGTAAATTGCATTGCATTCGGGGGTAGATTTGTAATTGCAATAAGGTCGGAGGGGTAGTTTGGTAATTGAACATTATTTTGATTCTTTATGTTAAGCATAGGGGACAAAATATAATGGGGTGAGGTTTTTTATGTACTTGTTTAATATAATGGGGGACAAGACAAAACATAATGGGGAGGAATATTGTACTTATTTAATATAAGCATGGGAGACAAATTATAATGGGATTGGGTGGATGTACTTATTTAATGTAGGCATGGGGGACAAAATTTAAAATAAAGAAGATATTTAATAGTGGGCCAAAGCATGCCATTGGGGGAATAATTTTGGGGTTGGGAATGGAAGACTTGTCTTGCTATATATAGAGTCATTCTTGACTTGAAAGAGGGAGGATTTTTTGAGAGAGTTTTTAGGACATTTTGAGAGAAAAAGGAAAACATTTTTAGAGAATAGACTTGAAGATTGAGAGAAAAAGGGTGGAGAGTTGACAGATTTTTTTTACACTTGAGAGTTGACATACTTTTATACTTGAGAGAGTTTGTGATAGTAAAAGAGAAAGACAATTTGAACTTTCACTCGAACAATTCTGTTTGCTTTTCTTCGAGTGTTATTCAAAAGTCAGAAACTACTGCATCTCGTATCTTTTCTCTCTTCTGCTTTGACTGCGATTGTACTTTTGCACTGCTGAGTTTTCAATCTGTCACTGGGTCATTCTACTGGTTGTTACTGGTTTTGCGGTGTTGTTGAACCTGATGTTGCTGTGTTATTACTGTTGCTGACTCCTACTTCTTTTGTTCCTGTACTGCTGTTTTCAAGTACACATTTGTACACTCTCGGCTTGAAGAGAAAAATGAAATATTAATTAGGCTTTGTTCCTGTTGAATTCCTCCTGTTGGATTTGTGTTTGAATATTAATTTTCCTCTCTTGGTATAAAAATGTAGTTGATTGATTAAAGGAGCAATGATGTCGCATATGTATAACTTCTTCATCTAATAATGTTAGTTTACATTAATCGAAGAATAGTTAATCTGTTTTGATATTATTGTGTATTTATCTCATGTTCTAGCAAATAATAGAATGTGGAATGAAAGCAGTTTTTCCTTGTACAAACGCGATCGCAATTTTCCGTTCACATTAGCCGTAACTTAATAACTAATAAGTTGCGTTTTTCAGCATATAAATAATTAGGAGATTTTTCTTTTATTTTAGAGACGAACTTAATAGAAAAATGTAGTCACTATAGGTTTATCCTTTAAAAACAAAAATAAGACGAGCCTCGCCAAATAAATCACAAAATCATCGGGGCCCTCAATAAAATGCATCACCATTTACTAGACTTTGGATTTGGCCGTTTAATGAACCTTCACAGCCTCTTCCTAAAATAACAATACGTTAGACTCTTTAGGACGCGCCTTAATAAATCTTACATTCTTAAACTCGGGTGCACATTCATGTGACCCAAATCCAATTCTCAACGGAGTCGAAATGTGCTTCTAATCACGGGTACATTGATTGTGACGTGGTTCGAGATGCGTGTCCATGACGTTGCAAATTCCTTTAAAAAATAAGAATGAGATGAGCCTCGCCAAATAAAAATACAAAATTGCGGGGCCCTCAGTAAAGATTTGCTTTCAAATTGCTTATATTTTGGGATGGACCGTTTAGCAAAATTCCACGGTCCTACCCAAAATAAATACGCTAGTCGCTTTAGGCGCGCCTTTAATAATTTAATTTCCTTAAACTCGGGTGCACATTGATGTGACCCAAATCCAAATCTCAACGGAGTCAAAGTGTGTCGACGACCACGGGTACATTGATTGTAACGTGGTTCGAGATACATTTTCACAACGTTGCAATTCTTGACAAAATTAACAGTAAATGATAAAAGCGGTTAAAAGTTAAAATTTGCACATAAGTTCATATTCGTATAAAATCAGATAATCAAGCCAAATATAACAGTTGAGCGACCGTGCTAGAACCACAGAACTCGGGAATGTCTAACACCTTCTCCCGGGTTAACAGAATTCCTTATCTGGATTTCTGGTACGCAGACTGTAATATGGAGTCATTCTTTTCCTCGATTCGGGATTAAAATTGGTGACTTGGGACACCCTAAATCTCCCAAGTGGCGACTCTGAAATAAGTAAACCAATCCCGTTTCGATTGTCCTTTAATTGGAAAAAACTCCCTTGCACCCCCGCGGGTGCGGAAAAAGGAGGTGTGACACTCCCCTCCTCCTCCAAACGAGACAAGTGGTCCGCCACTTGATTCTCACTACCTTTTCGGTCCACAATTTCTAGATCAAACTCTTGAAGTAGTAACACCTATCTCATCAATCTTGCCTTGGAGTCTTTCTTTGTCATCAAGTACCTAAGGGCGGCATGATCAGTGTGCACTATAACTTTGGCCCCCATAAGATTTGGTCGAAACTTTTCCATTGCAAACACTATAGCCAACAACTCTTTCTCGGTGACTGTATAGTTCCTTTGAGCCTCATTCATGGTCTTGCTTGCATAGTACACCGGATGAAACACCTTGTTAACCCTTTGACTCAAAACAGCCCCAACCACAATGTCACTTGCGTCACACATGAGCTCAAAAGGCAAGCTCCAATTTGGTGCGGTAATGATAGGGGTAGTGGTCAACTTAAGCTTGAGAAGCTTGAAGGCTTGCATACAACCCTCATCGAACACAAACTTTGCATCCTTTTCTAGCAACTTACATAAGGGGTGTACCACTTTTGAAAAATCTTTTATAAATCTCCGGTAAAAACCCGCGTGCCCAAGAAAACTCCTCACCCCTTTGACAGAAATGGGGGGAGGAAGCCTTGAAATCACCTCTATCTTGGCTTTCACAACTTCAATTCCATGCTTTGAGATTTTGTGACCCAACACTATACCCTCTTCAACCATGAAATGACATTTTTCCCAATTGAGTACGAGGTTTGTGTCTTCACACGGGGCCAACACTCTATCCAAATTTCCCAAACACTCTTCAAAGGAATAACCAACCACGCTGAAATCATCCATGAAGACCTCCAATATATCTTCCACCATGTCGGTGAAAATAGCCATCATGCATCTTTGGAATGTTGCTGGAGCATTACACAATCCGAACGGCATCCGAGAGAAAGAGAAGGTTCCATATGGACAAGTAAATGTGGTCTTCTCTTTGTCCTCTAGGGCAATTAAGATTTGATTATACCCCGAGTGACCATCCAAAAAGCATGCCCCACAAGACGATCTAGTATTTGGTCGAGGAATGGCAATGGGAAATGATCTTTTCGGGTCACCTTGTTTAGCTTCCGGTAATCCATGTAAACCCTCCAGCCTGTGACTGTCCGAGTAGGAATAAGTTCATTGTTGTCATTGGTCACCACAGTCATACCACCCTTCTTCGGTACATATTGCACCGGAGAAGTCCACGAGCTATCAGAAATGGGGTACACAACCCCGGCATCCAACCATTTGATCACCTCTTTCTTCACCACTTCTTGCATAGCCTCATTCAATCTTCTTTGATGCTCCAAGGAAGGCTTTGCATCATCCTTCAAGATAATTTTATGCATGCAAAATGCAGGGCTTATTCCCCGAATATCGGCTAGAGTCCATCTAATTGCCCTTTTCCGCTTTTGAAGAACCGCCAAAGTGGCTTCAACCTGCATGTTAGTAAGGCGAGAAGAAAGAATAACTGGTAAAGTAGAATTTGATCCCAAGAATTCATACCTGAGGTATGGTGGAAGTGGTTTCAACTCCAACACCGGTGGCTCCTTAATTGATGGCTTTGTTGGTGGAGTTTTCCGATTTTCAAGATCCAAAGATAATTTCCTCGGCTCATAAGAATAAGAGCCCATCCCATGTAGGGCATTCACGCACTCCACTCTACTAGCATCATCATTGACATCCATGTTTAAGAGCATTGCTTCAAGAGGATCCTCCACGTTGATCATAGAACTGGTATCATCCATAATCACAGCTGTGACAAGGTCTACAAATGAGCACACCTCGGTACGATTGGGTTGCTTCATAGATTTGCAAACATGGAAAACGACCTTTTCATCTCTCACTCGGAAAGTGAGCTCACCCGCTTCAACATCAACCAATGCCTTCCCCATTGCAAGGAAAGGTCTGCCCAAGATAATAGGAACCTCATTGTCCATTTCACAATCCAAAATGACAAAGTCGGCCGGCAAAATGAATTTGTCCACCCGGACAAGCACATCATCAATAATTCCCAAATATCGTTTTATCGATCGATCCGCCATTTGAAGTCTCATTGAGGTTGTCCTAGGTTTCCCGATACCTAAAGTTTTGAAAATCGAGTAGGGCATTAAATTGATACTAGATCCTAAGTCACACAGAGCCTTGGCAAAATCCACACTCCCAATGGTGCAAGGAATGGTGAAAGCACCGGGATCTTCAAGCTTCGGGGCCATTGAATGTACTATAGCACTAACTTGGTGAGTCATCTTTATAGTTTCACAATCCATAAAACGCTTCTTTGTAACCAAGTCTTTCATGAATTTTGCATAACTCGGCATTTGTTCAAGTGCCTCCACAAAAGGCACATTAATAGATAAGCTCTTCATCATGTCAATGAACTTTTTAAACTGATTATCATACTTCTACTTCGCGAGCCTTTGAGGATAAGGTGGAGGTGGTCATGGCAAAGGAGCCTTGGTTTTTGGCACAACCGGCTCCAGCATGTCAATTATGTGTTCCCTAGACGGGTTCACATCATTTTGGGTTTCCACCTCGGCTTCTTGAATATAAATCCTTACTTCATTGTTCACATTTTCATCAATCACATCTTTAACTACCAAAGGGACTCGTCATCTTGCAACTCAACAACATCATCCATGACTTATTTTTGCTTAGAGGCATTCACATCACCGCCTCTCCCACTTCTTGTTGTGACCGCCATAACATGATTGTTCCCACCCTTTGGGTTCACTATCGTATCACTTGGTAGAGCACCCTTCGGGCGAGTATTCAATGACTAAGAGATTTGGCCTAATTGCACCTCCAAGTTTCGGATAGAGGTGTTGTGAGAAGCTAACTGTGCATCCGAATCCGCATTCCTCTTCATCATCTGCTCGAACATCATTTCAATTCTGCTCATATCATTACCAGAAGAACTAGGACCTTGAGAAGGGAAAGGGGTGGATTGTTCGGTTGTTGATACATTGAGAGCCTTTGAAAGCCTTGCCCCCGGTTGCCTTGGTTTCCATTGTTGTTCCACCCGCCTTGATTGTTGTTGTTGCCCCAACTGTTGTTATTTCCATTCCAATTGCCTTGGTTGTTGTTTTGATTACCCCAATTGTTGTTTTGGTTGTTGTTGTTCCAATTGCCACCACTTTATTGTTGATTGCCCCAATTTCCTTGGGGTTGCCATTGTTGGTTTGAAGAGTTGCCTCTATTCCCTTGATAGTTTTTGACATATTATACCTCTTCACTTTGGTCATCATAACCGTCATTTTGACACCCATCATATTCATCAACAAATTGCTCAGAATTTCCTTGATTTTGTTGCCTCCTTTGCCTTCTCTTGTTGACAAGCATACTAACACCCTCCATGGCATTCACTTGGCGAGGATTCTGAACTTGTTGCAACTGCGCCTTAGCCAATTGGTTCATAGTAGTTGTAAGCTCAGCTATCGCTTGCCCGTGATCATGTAATTCCTTGTGCAAATGGATAACCGTAGGGTCACCTTGAGGCATATTTGCTCTACTCTGCCATGCTGAAGAAGTGTCCGCCATTTCATCAAGTACATCACATGCCTCCTCATAATAAAGCTTCATAAAATTGCCCACGGCCAATTAGTTAAAAATGCATTGATTTGTAGTATTTATACCTCGGTAGAAGGTTTGTTGGATCATGGCCTCGGTCATATCATTATTTGGGCACTCCTTCACCATCGTTCTATACCGCTCCCAAATCTCATGCAAAGGTTCCGTTGGCTCTTGCTTGAAGGCTAATATTTCATCTCGAAGTGTCGCCATATGACTAGGAGAGAAAAATTGGCAATAAACTTATCTGCCAACTCATCCCAAGTTGTGATGGAATGATTGAGGAGTCTCTCGAGCCAATCCAATGCCTTTCCCCGAAGTGAGAACGGGAAAAGTATCAATCTCAATGCATCCTCGGACACATTCGTCTGTTTGCTCCCCCAGCATGTATCTACAAACCCCTTAATATGTTTGTAGGCATTTTGATTTGCAGCGCCCGTGAAGTACCCACGCTGCTCAAGTAGGGTCAACATCATATTGGTTATCTGAAAGTTGCCCGCCCGGAATCGGGGTGGGACAATAGCACTTGCGTAGCCCTGGTTCGGTAATACTCTGGGAGCCACTCTTGGAGGAATCGGGGGAGGGTCTGGAATATTTTCATATGGATTAGCATTAGCATTTCGGCCTCTCCATTGACCTTGAGGTGCAAGAGACACCTCATTTTGCTCAAGATCATCTACCTCCTACCCCACTATCACGTTTCCAAGAGGGTCATTAGCGTTGTTTAAAGCCATGTTGGTACCTGAGTAATGACACAAACAAGTAACAAAGAAGGAAAGAAGAACAATACACAAAACTAACTAAATAGATAGCCAAAACTGTTAGCTCCCCGGTAACAGCGCCAAAAAGTGATCGCTGCCAACTCCGCACTACTACAAAGTAGGAAGAGAGGGTCGCAATAGCTTTTACCCGATATAAGGGTCGGGATCGAATTCCTTAGGGAGCTAGGAAGGGAGTTGAGTATCTGTCTAGACTAGAGTTGTGTAATTGTTCCAAATGTCACTTCCAGACATCTTCTGATTTTTCTTTAACAAACTAATATTATCAACTACTAATTAGAACTAAATTATGCTAATGAGAAAATTTCTAGAGTTGTATCTAATGGGTAGAAAGGCACAAGGGTAGTGACTTTTACCTAGGTGGCTAATTGGTGGGTAAATGCTTCTAAGGTTCGATTGACATGATTGGGGAAATATGCTATAATCGTTGCACAATTTTACCCACTCTCACATCTCTCGGTAGAGAGAGTGATTTTGCCAAATTGACTCTCTCGACACCAAATGGGTGGGCAAATTAGCTCAAATAACTAGGTTTCAAGTCGGGTAATTACCCTCTCAAGGTTTAACCCTTTAATTGGGACTATCAATTCTCTTGAGTCCATCTCAATTCCTTGTTGGGTCAATTTTGGAGACTTAGGCTCTCTTTCTCAAGAAGAGCCAAGTAAACTTAGCACAAACCAGTGTTTGCAACCACCAATTCAAAGATTAAACCATAAAATTAACCAAATAGCAAATACCCATAGTCAATCTAACCCTAGATGGCAACACCCATCAATTACTCACACTAGGGTTGAGCCATAACCCTAGCTAATGGGTTTAGCTACTCATGCTTGAAGAAGAAAATAGGGAAATAGATGAAGAACAAGACATATTAATTAAAAGCTAATGTAAATACAGAGAATCTATCGTTAAATCTAAGTTAAAATGCCAAAAATGGCTACACAATAGCTTCTCACGAGTGCAACTTTGTTCTGGAAATAACTGATACCTTAAAATGGAAAAATGTTCTATTTATACTAAGCTGGAAAAACTGGACAAAAATGCCCATGCGGGGTTAGTGCGGACCGCACAGAATGGACTGCGGCTGCACTAGGCTCTTGGACTTGAAGTCTTGGCTCTCTGAACTCAGGCTCCGCAGACCGCACAGAATGGACCGTGGCCGCGGAGGCAACTAGCGCGGTCCACACAAACATGACCGCGGACCGCATGGGTTTGAAGTTGGCACTGGACATCTCTCTGATCTTCTCCTTTGCGGACCGCACAAAATGGTAGTGCGGCCGCGGAGCCTTCAGTGTGAACCGCGCAGGATTGATTGCGACCGTACTGTCTTGAAGCTTGATTTGCCAGTTCTCTGAATCCCCTAGTGCGGACCGCACAAAGTGTAGTGCGGCCGCACTAGGCCTGTTTGTCCTTAGTTTGCCTTGTCTTTGGTACTTGAGCAGGTTTCACTCCTTTTGAGCTGATCTTTGACATTTTGTCACTTTGTCGATCAAACCTGCAATCAAGCACAACTTATGAGCCTTTTGGGACTATTTTGTAAGAATTTATAATCAAAGCATAAGCAGGAAGGAGCATGAAACATGTCAAAATCCCTTGTTATCAAGATCCCCCTGCACGTTTATATCTGGGACTATGGGACGACACCCAGGAGATTCCCTTATTCTTGATATTTACTTTGGGACTACGGATTGGTATTCTGGGAGATCCTTTGCACTTTTACGTTTGGGGACTACGGGATGATATCCTGGGAGTTCCCTTGTTGCTATCTCATGGTACTGAGTTACATTCTTCCTGTGATTTTATTCTCTATTAATTGTTAGTGCTTTAATTATACTGTCACATTTAATACTATTTTACCTTTTTTTGTATATAACCAGTAGGGCCCTGACCTTCCTCGTCACTACTTGACCGAGGTTAGGCTTGGCGCTTACTGGGTACCACTGTGGTGTACTCATGCCCTTTCCTGCACATGTTTTTGTGTGCAGATCCAGGTTCTTCTGCTCAGCCATCCTATTAGTGAGGCGGGCGATATCAGAGACTTCGAGGTATATCTGTCGCATTCACAGTCCTAGGAGTCCATCTCTATTCTTCCCTTTAGCTTTAGACTTCCTGTATTTACTTTTGATTAGACATTCTGGAGTTAGAACACTATGCAGTTATTATACAGCTTATGATTTCATGAGATTCCGGATTTTGGGAGTTTGATTCTGTTTTGAGAGTATGTATTATATATGTCGAGCGGCATCTTTAAACTCTTTATTTATGTTTTTTACCCGTAACTTGCCAGTTTTGTATTTCCTTTCCTTTTTCCGCAAATTGTTAGGCTTACCTAGTTGTAGAGACTAGGTGCCATCACGACAGTTCATGGAGGGAGAACTATGGTTATGACAACATGTGGAGGGGTATTTGAGTGTTTACACCTACCCTTTCACATTCAGTCCTCTAGATCCAATCATTGTGGACTTCTGCAAGAGGTACGAGGTCACCCTCGGCCAGATTCATCCTTATTTTTGGAGGATAGTGACATTGCTTCGATTTTCTGTGAGAAAAGGCGAGGGGCTTCCCTTCACCCTCGACCATCTCATTCGTCTATATAGCCCCCGACTTTATCTAGGTGGGATAATAAAGCTTCAACATCGGTCTTCGAAGGCGGTCTTCTTGAGCATGGATGAGGACAGGGACCGGGGTTGGATGGGCCGATTTGTCTGAGTGAAGACCTCGGACCCGATCCCAGCCGAGAGCATGTCATTTACATAGAAATGGAATAGGAAACGTGAGTATAATTCCTCCTTTTAACTTCTGTTTATTATCTCCTCTTTTTTCATCCTTTCTTACCGGTGATTTACTTGGTGCAGTCGTTGCCTGGATGCCAGGTGCGATTCCCCATCTAGAGAACTGGGTCACAAAATTGGTGTCGACGTC
Source organism: Nicotiana tabacum (assembly GCF_000715075.1). Taxonomy (NCBI): domain Eukaryota; kingdom Viridiplantae; phylum Streptophyta; class Magnoliopsida; order Solanales; family Solanaceae; genus Nicotiana; species Nicotiana tabacum. The sequence continues at coordinate 24,675,953 of NC_134084.1, forward strand.
TACATACGGTGAGCGTGTATGGAGCGAATTATCGAAGGGTCGATAGGAGGCCCGAAGCCATGGTAAGTTCTCGCATATCTCGATAATCTTGATCGTTGTCTGAATTTCTCCTCATACTTGTTTTTCTTTTGTAGATCTCGGGAAGGATTTGCCGATGAGGCCTCCATATGGTGAGGAGGAGACATTACCCCTGGTCCCAAAATTGGTGAAAGATAAGAAGAGGAAAAGGATCTCAACTTCGGAGGATCCAAAGCCCAAGAAAAATCTAGCTCGTAAGCCAAAGAAAGACACACTGTCCTGCCTGCAGAGGTAGTTCAGTGGCTAAGAGAGGAAGAAGAAGAAAATAAAGACGACGGCTCCGATCTGGTGCCCCGAGTGAAGAGGAACACCGAGGTCCCAAAGGCCTCTGAGTTGGTGAGGGTTGGAGAGATTCAGCCTCAAACCGAGGGGGTCTTGGAAGAGGACCCGGGCAAAGTCCCCGAGTTGTTGGAGACTGAAGTTGTCTCTCGCTGAAATGAGCAGTCGGCAGGTATGTCCGAAGGGGCCGACTCTGAGGCCCTACAAAATGAAGAGAACGCCCCAAGTGACTCACTTGGGGTAATAGAAATCAAAGACTCTCCGCCGTTTCCTTCATTCACAGAAGGGGAAGTTTATTAGGCTTAGGCCATGAAGGCCCCCCAAGTAGAAGGCACCCTTGGAGGGGAGGACCTTTTTCAAGGTTGTTTTTCCGGGGTCGACGATGTCGCTGGCTTGAATGACTTGGAAGTACCGAGGAGGAGCTTAGGCAAATCTTCCTCGAGTTTCAGATTGACCAGCCAATTTTCGGCCCTCAGTGTTGATCTTGAGTGCAAGTGGACTATCATTATTACGATCTCAGAGGATGCATGAGTTTTTGTCGCCCCCGTAGGGGTGGCCAATTACCTTTAAGGTCTGGTCACCGAGGAAGATCAAGCTCTGATGGACAAGGTAGAAGCACCATGTCTCTTCAATGAGGTTCAGCAAGCTTTGAATCGAGTAAGCCCTAGCTTTATTTGTTAACACCGGTCTTCATACTTGTGTTTTTCTCTCCTTGCCTAATTCTTTCCCTTCTATTTGTGTAGGCCTCGGTACTTTATTATGAGGCTATCTTTAAGTCTCGAAGAGAGTTGAGCCGATATGAGGCTAAAATTTAAGGGCTTACCGAGGAGAAAAATGCTCTCAGGCTTCTCAGTGAGCAAAAAGAAAAAGAAATCAAAGTCCTCTGAGCTAAGCTGGTCGTGGCCCAAAAAGAACAAAGTGAATTGACCGAGAAGGTACATAAAGTCTTAGACGCTTATGGCCTCGTTTTGGGAGTGATGTCTAACGATTCGATCTCACAGGTCCCGCGGCTACACGAAATGATCGTGTAACTCCGAGGAGAGGAAGATAAGGTGAAGGCGGAGACTGTAGTGTGGAAGAAAAAGATGGACCGCCTTGCCTTAGAGAAAGAGGCTACTCGAGCTCAGTTATCCTCAACCAAAAACCAACTCCAAGGCATGAAAGAGAAGAACTTGGAACAAGCTAAGAAAATACAGGATCTACAGGCTCGGTTGGACAGGGAGATTGCAGTAGCGAAATTTGAGGTTGAGACGGCTAAGGTCGATGCTAAGGCGATCGTGGTTGTCTACCGATCTGACGCCGAGGTCACTCTAGCTCGAGCAAAAGAAGTTGTCGATGCTGCTCAGACTCGATCATACTGGGTTGCCAAGCATGTCAAATGCCAGTCTCGAAGAGAGACTCTTGAGTAGATTCATACTCGTGGCTTTAACCTTGCTGTTGAGATCGAGAATGCGAAAGAGCTTGCGGTAGAAGCCAAAATGTTGCTCTCTTCTAATGATGATGATTCCGGGAGCGTGAGTGGATCCGAGATTGGCGAAGATCCCAATGACAAAGATGTAGCTCCCGAAGAAAATTAGGCACTTAGGATTTTTCTTTTTTGAATTTTTGTGTAGGATCTTGAACGGTCCTTGTAATTTTATATATATATAAAAGATCTCTTTTCTCTCTAACTTGTCTTTATTTCAATTTTTGCCTCGTGAAAATTCTGTTTCGTCCATGTCTTGAAATCTTTCGTAAATATGAGGTTTGGGCAATTTGATCGATGTCGGACTAGTGTAGTCTTTATAATCGAGCGAGTACTTGCTCGAACTCGAAGTAGGATGACCCTTAGGTTTTAGTTGAGTGAGGATGACTTCTCGAACTCAAAAAATGGAATGGTCCTTAGGCTCTTGAATTAGGCCGATATGGCCTCAAAAGAATGTCTCTTTTCCCTTTTCGGCTTAAAAAAGTTAATCATTAAAATTTGTTATGCCTTAGCATGAAATAAGGTTGTTCGAGAGTTTGAACAATCCGGTACCCCTTAGAGTTTTCGAGGGTTGATGCTATCGAAACCCTTTACAATTTTGCTGAGGGTAGCCCCTTTAACTAGTTTTGTGAAGATATTAGAAGGCTTGTTCATTACGGAATTCAGACGTCTTCGAACCGTGTTAGTTTGGCCATAGACTTTAACTTGGGATTTTGATTCTTGGGCTTGTTTCCTGATTACATTTCGAACTTGTTCGAAGTGTCAGTCCCAGAGTAGGGTGGTCGTGGCCTATAAAAATGAGGGTTTCCTTTTTAAGGTCTTATGATCTTGAGATTTTAGTAGTTCGAATACATCGATTTTTTGGACGGCAATCCACGGGTACGGGGTAAGTTATTTAAACTTTAGTTGTGATCGCCCCTTAAACCTGTTTCCACAACAGACCAAAAGTAAGAAATTGTAAAGTTAAATTTTCTCTAAGGCATGGAATATTTGGAAAGGAAAAATACTTCTCTCAATAGATTATACATGCATACATGTTTGTCTTTAGGGCTCGAGTAATCTACATTGGCACGGTTTATTTGATCGTTTGGCCCTTACAAAATTTTACCCATCGAGACCCTGTCGAAATGAAGTATCTTCCTTGTAACAAAGCCGATATCCGAGGATGATGCCCCCCAGTATTCGAGGTTGATTGTAATGAAGCCTCAGATACTGTTGAATTGCTCTAAGTTAGCACGAACAATGGTTGCCTCATTAAAAATCTTGCCAGAAAAACCCACTTGGGACAAAAACCGGTCTAAGGGAAAAATAGTGTAGTGCGTGCTTTCAGACCTAAGGACTTTATGATGAAGAATCCTTTGATGTCTTCGATTGAACACCTGCAATTGATTAGTATAGAATGTAAATGAAAAAGGAGAAGGTCGTACCTTAGTAGTAGTATCGTTTGAGGAGTGATACGTTTCAATTGTTTGGTGATTGTTTGTCGTCCATCATGCCAAGTTTGTAGGATCCCTTTCCGACGATATCGAGGACCTGATACAGTCCCTTCCAGTTCGGGCCAAGTTTTCCTTTGTTTGGATCTCGAGTATTGAGGGTGACCTTTCTCAGAACTAAGTCCTCGATTTTAAAGTGTCGGATATTGGTTCTTCAGTTGTCTCTCGATCCACTGTTTCTGTGCAGCCATTCGAACGAGGGCGGCTTCCCTTCTTTCATCTAGAAATTCGAGGCTTATATTCATAGCCTCATTATTTGACTCTTCCGTTGCATATCGAAACTTAAAGCTAGGTTCCCCGGCTTCGACCGGGATCAATGCTTCAGAACCATAGACTAAAGAGAATTGTGCTGCCCTCGTACTGGATTTCAACGTTGTTCGATACGCCCAAAGGACCTCAGGTAATATTTCTCTCCATTTTCCTTTAGCTTTGTTCAATATTTTCTTTAGATTTTGGATGACGGTCTTGTTTGTCGACTCGGCCTGTCCGTTCCCACTAGGATGATACGGCATCGATAGGATCCTTTTTATTTTGTGGTCTTCAAAAAACTTTGTAACTTTGCTACCGACGAATTGCTTTCTATTGTCGCATACGATCTCGGCAGGTATTCTGGAATTGGCATATAATGTGGTCCTAGATGAAGTCTATGACTTCTTTTTCTCTAACTTTCTCAAAGTCCTGTGCTTCAACCCACTTGGAGAAATAGTTAGTCATAAACAAAATGAATTTAGCTTTACCTGGGGTCGATGGTAGATGGCCGACGATATCCATCCCTCATTTCATGAACGGCCATGGGGATAGGACTGGGTGGAGTTGCTCTCTGGGCTGGTGGATCATCGACGCATACCTTTGACATTTGTCGCACTTTCGAAAAAATTCTTTAGTGTCCTTTTCCATATCGATCCAATAGTATCCTACTTTGATGACTTTGTGAACCAATGACTCGGCACCAAAATGATTTCCACAAGTGCCCTCGTGAATTTCCCGTAACATAGTTAGTGTCTCCTGGTCCCAAACATTTTGCTAATGGTCCATCAAAAGTTCTCCTATATAGTGTTCCATCCTCGGCCAATGTGAATCGTGCGGCCTTCGTGCGTAGAGTCCTTGATTCTTTAGGATCTGATGGAAGCTTCCCGTTCTTTAGGTATTCGATGTACCCTCCAATCCCAGGTTAGACTTGTGGAGTTTATTTCGGCGTGTCCTTCTTCGATTACTGACCTCGAAAGTTGTACGACAATCCCTAAGTTAAGTTCATAATCTTCGATCGACGATCCAAATTTGCAAGGTCATCGGCCTCGCTATTTTATTCTCGAGGTACGTGCTGCACGGTCCATTCTTTAAATTGATGTAGAGACACTTGTAGTTTGTCCAAGTACCTCTGCATTCGATCTTCTCGAACCTTGAAAGTTCTGTTGACTTGATTTACCACAAGTTGGGAGTCGCACTTGGCCTCGATGACCTCCTCTCCCAAGCTCTTAGCTAGCTCGAGACTGCAATCATGGCCTCATACTCTGCCTCATTGTTAGTTAATTTCAAAGTTTTGATAGACTGTTTGATTGTATTACTTGTGGGTGGCTTCAAAATGATGCCTAGCCCGGACCCCTTCATGTTTGAAGCCCCGTCTGTGAAGAGATTCCACACTCCCGATGATGTACCCGATTTTAATAATAGTTCCTTTCGACCTCGGGTACAAGGGCTGGCGTGAAGTCAGCCACAAAGTCTACCAAGATTTGAAACTTGATGGTCATTCAGGGTTGATACTCGATATCGTACCCACTGATCTCGACGGCCTATTTGGCCAATCGGCCAGAGAGTTCGGGCTTGTGCAAAATTTTGCGAAGGGGGTAGATGTTTACAACACAAATTGGGTGACATTAAAAATATAGTTTTAATTTCCTAGAGGCGCTTATTAAAGCAAGCGCTAATTTTTCTAAGTGAGGGTACCGGGTCTCGGCTTCACCTAAAGTTTGACAAACATAATAAACAGGAAATTGCGTACCTTGCTCTTCTCGAACTAAGATCCCACTTACCGCTATCTCCAAGACTGCTAATTATAAATAAAGTTGCTTGTCCGCATTTGGGGTGTGAAGCAATGGGGGGTTCAACAGGTATCATTTGAGTTCCTCCAAGGCCTGTTGACATTTCGGGATCTATGCGAAATTGCTCTTTTTCTTAAGCAGTGAGAAGAACCGGTGGCTCCTATCTGAGGACCTCGAAATAAATCGACCCAGGGCAGTTATGCATCCTGTTAACCTTTGTACAGCCTTGACATTATCAACAACTGTGATGTCTTCGATTGCTTTGATTTTATCGGGGTTGATTTCGATTCCCTGATTTGATACCATAAAGCCAAGGAACTTGCCCGAGCCGACCACGAATGTACATTTCTCTGGGTTAAGCTTCATGTTGTACTTTCTCAGTGTGTCGAAGGTCTCTTGCAAATGTTTCAAATGCTCCTCTGCTCACAGGGACTTAACTAGCATATCATCAATATAAAACTCCATTGATTTACCTATTTGTTCTTCAAACATTCGATTTACTAGGCGTTGATAAATAGCACCAGCATTTTTTAGTCCGAACAACATTACATTATAGCAATAGGTGTCGTATTTAGTGATAAACGAAGTCTTTTCCTGATCCTCTGGGTTCATTTGTATTTGATTGTACCCGGAGTAGGCATCGAGAAAACTAAGGATTTCATGGCCGACCGTGGCATTGAACATGCGATCGATATTTGGCAAAGGAAAGGAATCTTTAGGGCATGCCTTGTTTAAATACTTATAGTCTACGCACATTCTAAGTTTGTTTCCCTTTTTAGGGACTACAACTATGTTTGCTAACCATTCGAGATATTTTACCTCCCGAATAGATCCTACATTGAGAAGTTTTGTTACCTCGTCCTTAATGAATGCATATTTTACCTCGGACTGGGGTCTTCTCTTTTGTTTTATCGGGCGTAACTTTGTGTCCAAGCTTACTCGATGCATAGTGATCTCCGGTGGGATCCCTGTCATATCTAGGTGGGACCAAGCAAAACAATCCATGTTATTTAAAAGGAATTGGACGAGTTTTTTCTGAGCTTGGGATTTAACCCCATGCTCAGGTATACCTTTCCATCGGGCAGATGCTCGATCAGTACGATTTGTTCCAGCTCTTCAACTGTTGACTTTGTTGCAACAGAATCATCGAGGATTATGAAGGCTCGAGGTATCATATAATCATCATCCTCAAAAGTTTCCTGCTCCTCCGATCGGGCCGAGGCCGGTGACTGTGGTTGTTATTTAACTTCTTGCTTTCCCTTCGACTCTGATCCCTTTGTTAATGACAGTGCCGATACTGGTACTACCTTATCGATTGCAAATATTTCTTTGGTGGCAAGTTGTTTACCGTACCCCATTTTGATTCCTTCTGATGTTGGGAATTTCAATACTTGATGAAGCGTCGAGGGCACTGCTCTCAAGTTGTGAATCCAAGGCCTTTCGAGCAGCGCGTTGTACCTCATGTCACCTTCGATCACATGGAACTTTGTTTCCTGGATAGTCCCAGCCACATTTACTGGAAAAATGACTTCCCCTTTGGTGGTTTCACTTGCTATGTTGAAGTCGTTGAGTGCTCGAGTTGCAGGCACGATTTGATCTTGGAGACCGAGTTGTTCTACAGCCCTTGATCGAATAATGTTTGTCGAGCTACCTGGATCAATCAACACACGTTTAACTTGAATTTTATTCATAAGGATAGATATTACCAGTGCGTCATTGTAAGGTTGTTTGACCCCTTCTGCATCTTCATCGTTGAAAGATAAGGTTTCTTCCGGTAAGTAGTCCCGAGTTCACTTTTCCCTTATGATCATCACCTTGGTACATTTAAATACTAGCCCTTGAGGAATATCGGCCCCTCTAATGATCATATAAATCACATGTTGTGGCTCTTCCTGCTCATTTTGCATGTTCGAATCCCTGTTTCTGAAGTGATTCTTGGCACTATCACTTAAGAATTCTCTAAGGTGACCCTCGTTGAATAAATGAGCTATCTCTTCCCTCAGCTGTCTGCAGTCCTCGGTTTTGTGTCCATAGGTACCATGGTACTTGTATATTTGATTAGGGTTCCTTTGAGCTGGATCGGTCTATAGGGATTTGGGACATCTAGTATCCTTGATCTGTCCAATGGCTGACACAATACATGATGCATCTATGTTGAAGTTGTATTCTGATAGTCGTGGTGCTTCTGTGGGCTCAACATTTTTGTCGAAGCCACTTTTACTCATGAACCCTTGGGAGCTATGTCCTCGATCATTTCTTGGATCTTTTCGATCCAGATTACATCTGTGGCTGCTGCTTTTACGACCTGCACTATATGGTTGGTACGAATCTCTGTTCGATCAAGTTTCTCTGTTGATGTCCCTCTGAATTCTGCCGACGGGCCTATTCGAGTAAACGGAACCGGAAGGGGTTCCCAATTAATCATTCTCGACCCTGATCTTTAACTGGTATCAATTATGTACATCGACCCAGGTCACAGCTGGATATTCAATTAAATCCTGCTTTAATTGTCGTGATGCTATCGATCTTCTTTTGTTCAAACCTTGAGTGAAGGCTTGAACAGCCCAATCATTTGTGATCGGGGGTAGGTCCATGCGTTCCATCTGGAATCGAGATACGAATCCCATTAACATTTTGTTGTCCTTTTGTCTCACTTTGAAGAGGTCCGACTTCTTAGTCACAACCTTTATTGCTCCGGAGTGTGCCTTTACAAAGGAATCTGCAAGCATGGCGAAGGAATCGATGGAATTGTACGGCAAATTGTGGTACCATATCATCGCCCCTTTCGATAAAGTTTCTCCAAATTTTTTCAATAGAACGGATTCAATCTCATCATCTTCTAAGTCATTTCCCTTTATTGCGCATGTATAAGAAGTGACATGCTCATTAGGCTCGGTAGTCCCATTATATTTGGGAATTTCTGGCGTACGGAATTTCTTCAGGAGGGGCTTCGGAGCCGCACTTGGAGGGAAAAGCTTCTGCACGAACTTCTTCGAATCCAAACCTTTTAGAATTGGTGGTGCCCCCGGTATTTGGTCAACCCGGGAGTTGTATGTTTCTACCTTTTTGTCATTAGCCTCGATTTTCTTTCACCTGATTAAATCCATTTAGTGAGCTCCTCGAGCATTTTCATAATGGTGGGGTCAGTCCCCGATTCATTGGCGTTCGGTTTCTCCGGTACAGGTTCGGCTCTATGAATAACTTCTTGTGATGTTTTGAGCTCAATTCTGCTTGGTGCTCGATTCTGATTTTGGAGTTGTGGTATCGCAGCTTGTTGAGTCTGCAACATCTTGAATATCATTCGAAGGCTAATTCCGCCTTCTTCACCGCTCTGTGCGTTCTGATCAGCTGCTCGAGCATCCCTGCAGATGCTATTCTCAAGGTCGACGCCCAGATTCCTATTAATGGTAATGCAGGAGTTGACATCAACCGGGTCTACGACCGGCGGTCCATTGAGGTTGATTGGAGGAACTCCGTTTCCCAGGACGGCACGTTTTCGTTCTCGCCATAAGGACCAAGACCGTTATCCGTGTGAGTGGGTGATACTTGAGAGTTTGACATGTTGATTCCTAAAATCAAAGACACTTACGAGAGCAAGTGTAAAGCAATGTGTGTTACGAGAATTAATATCAGGCAATCACTATTATCCTTAGCCCCACGGTCGGTGCCAAACTATTTACCCTAAAAATTGGATAATAATTAAACTTATGATGTGGTTTTAAGGACACTTGATTTCACCTAATACCAATTGATGAATATGAAGCAATAATACAAATTAACAATGAGATAAAGCAAATCAGTGTTGAAACGTAATTCAGCCCTCGAGCTTGAGTGCCCTCGAATTGGTCGGTACCCCAATAGTTAAGAATAAGTAAATTGATGAACAAGAATATAAACTAGACAGAAAGTATTGTATTGCTTTGATATGCGTCAATGTAAAGTGATTACAAAATGATTAGAACCCTCTTTATATAGTAGAGGAATCATATCTATGATACAATTCTAATTATAGAAGTAAATCCCATGATTAGCTAGTTAATCGTCCTAGATTTGATCCGTTCCGAGATTTTCTCCCTGATCTTTGACCAGTCACAGATATCTCGCCGTTCTGTTATTATGCTACCTTCGATCTTACTCGATGTTTGTCTTATTTGGTCTCAATCACTACCGGCCTCGATCTTGACAGGTACCTCGAATCCCGAACTTGGTACCCAGCCTTCTTGCCTCGGTGCCCAGTCTTCGATCCTTCACCCCGATCCCGGTAAATCAGTAAAATCGGGTGGCCCCATTTTAGCCGTATACAATATATGGACCATGGAGCATAATGTTTGATCAAATAATCCTCCGTTCAACCACCAGCATAGGTTATTTCTTCACAGGAATGGCTTGATATTTTGTTTCTATAGAAATTTAAATCTGGTTCTACTAGTCTCATTTCGATTTTATTAACTGCAAGGTCCTACCATGAAGTGCTGGTAAAAGGATTACAAAACTAACAAACATTTGAAAGAATTTAACTACTAGTCCTATAAATAGGCTTACGTTTTCTTCTCATAATTAGAAAATTGAGTATTGTATCATAAGAACATAATAATAATAAAAAAATAATAATAATAATCAAATTTAAAAGCTTAAAAGATCATATTTTTCTGTTCAGAAGAAAAATAATTGGGTGACCATTACGTGAAAAACTTAATGCGTTTATTATTTGTCATTCTTCGCATAACTCTGATAACACAATGCGAGATGAGTTAGTAAGTGGACATTCGATTTCTTCAAACCAAAATAATGTGTGCGCACGATCATAGGTTGATGAACCAACTTATCAGTCCTAAAGTTGAAGTATTGCACTCAGGCACGGATTCAGAACTTAAATTCTTTGGGGTTCAATCTTTAATGTTTTTAGCATTGAACTTATTATATTTTTAAAATTATGAATTTAGACTTATTCTTAATTCCAATTTTAGCGAATATTTACATACGAATTTATACACCGCGTTAAAAATACTGAATTCAGATGCTCCTTAGCTAAATATATTCGTTAGGATAGATATGCAATGCTAGTTAGCTTCCTCCAATTTGCACCATTGTGTATTAAGAGCAGGTCCTATATTTGTACACATGTAAGTAAATGAATGATCCCATGACTCAATAAGTGATAACCAAATTCATATCGTGGACATTAATAGTTTTGAAAATCATGCACTAAATCAACACGAAAGAGTAATTCTCTAACTTCTAGTTCATAGCCCAATCCTGTAACTAAATTCATACGGTATAATACTCAATACTTAAACTCGTGGACGATGTGATTTGTCTAAACTACTCTGTCATGAGTTGTATGCAAAAGTCAGGTGCTCACCAGATTTCATTTTATAGTTCTTGAACTTGTTTCTGCCATATATCCCTCAACCCATTTAATTTAATAGAAATATCATTTTTAGTCCTTGTGTTATTGCTTTTTGTTCCTTGTAATATTCGACTTAATGTATTTAACCTTCAATGAAGCAATATGTGTATTTTTAATCCTTTTACTAAGGGACAACAAATTGTGTGACTGATAGCCTGTTTAGCCAAGCTTCTCCAAAACCAAAAGAAAAATATGCTCTTTTTTTCAAAGTTGAAGTGTTTGACCAAGCTTTTAGAAGAAAAAAAGCAAGATAGTAGGCGACGAGACTGCATTTACCTGACCCTGACTTCCATCAAATTGGATACATCACAACTGATAAAGGATTAAAAACAAAAACGAGCAGACAATACAGAGGTGCATGTATTCTATTCCCAAACAACCATCTCAAATTAATAGTTGCTCTATATTCTAATCAAATGTGCTAAATAGTTTTTTTACAGTGAATTTTACCACTAAATACTTCACCTTTTCTTCTCAGCGAAGCTGTAGCGAATAGATTCCAGTTCAACCAGCAACCAAAGACCTGCAAAAAACCAATGCAACCACCATGTATATCTGAAACAAACCATTTTGTCTTCTTCCCACCATTCGAAGCCATAAAAGCGAAAAAGAAAAAAGAACAAGATGAAGTAATGCTGGTAACATTGGGCTCTTACCATTAGTAAATTTTAGTTTGAACACGACATCAATATAGGCTACCAGCTTCATCTACATACTCGCTGCTATATGTGGAGTCATCATTGTCAAAAATCGTAATCATAATCTATCGTAATCATAATCATACTCACGATAGTCCCCAAGGCCGAGGACGTAATCGTAGTCATAACTAATATCGTCATCTTCATCAGAAGACGGGCGACGCTGATTTTCAGAATGAAATTCATAGTCATGTGTGGAATCACCGGGGCGCTTTAGATCTACAATCTGTTGCATACATCTTCTTTCTAAGTCCCCTTCAAGATCAACACAACAACAGCAGCGCAAGTCAAGTGATTCAAGGAGCGAACAGCCATCAAGAATGGCAAGCAATCCTTTATTTGTCAAGCTATTTTGAAGAAGTGCAAGGTGCCTCAATTTAGGCATACTTTTGGCAATAGCTAGAGCTTGATCATTGCATTGAGATGGTGGAAATATCAAATTTCCATATTCAGTGGCATTCAATGTAAATGACTTGAGCAGGGGGCAATAACGACCAACACTTTCTATATCATCTTTAGTAATCAAGGTAAAGTAAATGTGCAACTCCTCCAGCAATGGGAAGTTCTTGGCAGCTGCAGCCCAACCTCCAACTAAGTTACTATAACACTTGACAACTCGAAGATGTCTGAGCTGACTTGATCTGTTAGAAAGAACAACAAATTTATTACTTTAAGAGAACTCCTATTTCAGGGGTGGCAACAAAACGATACGAGCAATTACAAGAACACCACAAGGAAAAGGACAGCCATGGTCTAGAAACTTATAGATCAGCTGAAAGAGATAGAATCTCCTCCTCCTCTATAGATAGACTAACATTTCTCTTGATTATCAGGTTTGCATAAGAGGATAGAAGGATCTATTTTGTTGCTGGTATCAAATCCTTTGACATTACAGAAATTTACTCGAGTCGGTAACTTTTATAAATGAGCCGAAAGCTTCCCAAGGCAGTGGTAACTTATTTCGAATTTGGAGACTACATAACTCCAGGGTTCTTTTGCTCTCAGAAAGTTAACAGATGCGGAGAGATTCTTGAGTATTTGTAAGACTACAAGGTAGAAAAAGAATTGTTACCATCTTGCCGAAAGTAAACCACAACTAAGGGTAGAAGAATCTATCAAGCAAAATTGCTAGAGCTGTTGACAAAGGGGAAGCTCCCGGTAACAATAACCATTCACCTAAGCTGACAGAAACTTTTGCAGAAGTGGTTAAAAGAATATGTGGAATGTAAGTTCAGCAACGTGACGGGGGAAGCGGATGTGGAAGTTAGGCTTGACTACAGGTCATCCTCAAGAGAGAAAGTTTTAAGTACTTAGGGTCTATTATCCAGGGAGATGGGGAGATCGATGGGGATGTTACGCACCGTATAGGAGTGGGGTGGATGAAATGGAGGTTAGCGTTTGGAGTCCTGTGTGACAAGAATGTGCCACCGAAACTCAAAGGTAAGTTCTATAAACCGGTGGTTAGACTGGCCATGTTGTATGGAGCTGAGTGTTGGCCAGTCAATAATTCACATATCCAGAAGATGAAAGTAGCAGAAATGAGGATGTTGAGATGGATGTGTGGGCACACTAGGCTGGATAAGATTCGGAATGAAGATATTCGGGAGAGGGTGGGCGTGGCTCCCGTGGACGACAAGATGCGGGAAGCGCGGCTTAAATGGTTCGGACACGTGTGGAGGAGATGCACCGGTTAGGAGGTGTGAGCGGTTGACTTTGGCACGTACGAGAAGAGGCAGAGGGTGGCCTAGGAAGTATTGGGGCAAGGTGATCAGGCAGGACATGGCGCGACTTCAGATTTCCGAGGACACGGCTCTTGATAGGAACATGTGGAGGTCGAGCATTAGGGTGATAGGCTAGGGGTAGTTGAGAGTTCTTCCCTCTTTGTACCGGGTCGTCTGTTAGAGTTCTGTTAGGTTTGTTAGCGGTCTTTGTTGTATTCACATTGGTGTTTTGCATAGTTTTATGTTATTGTCCTTTCACTTATTTGTGGTGGTTATTTTCTTTCTGGTATTTTTTATTGTTACATGTCTTTTCTCTTATTTCTTTTCTGATATTATTGCCTTTCCTGTTGAGCCGAGAGTCTCCTGGAAACAGTCTCTCTGCCCTTTTCGGGGTAGTGGTAAGGTCTGCATACACTCTACTCTCCCCAGACCCCACTAGTGGGATTTTACTGGGTATGTTGTTGTTGTTGTTGGTTAAAAGCATTCACTGGCCAGCAAAGGGTCCAAATTTAAGCATCATACAGCCTGAAGGAAACAGAATCATCATCAGAGGTGATTCTTTACCTTCAGAGAAAGATCTTCTTGGCCATTGCTGATGATACTCTTTTGATGTGCTACCTTGGGACAGTTAAGTCATTTAATATAATTCTCACTGTTTTGAATCAGTTTCAAAGGTGTATGGTAATTGGAGAAAGAGTCTTATTTTTTCAATTAACAAAGTCAATAAACGTTAAGGAGTTGGCTGGAGTTTTGGGGTGTGAACTAGGTAATCTTCCCCACTAATCTATTTGGGAATGCCTTTGGGAGCTAATAATAAAACTGCAGGTCGTTGGCCAGGCGACAAGGGGTCCTAAAAAGTTGGGTAGATGGAAAAGTCAATACTTGTCTTTTGGGGGAAGATTGATGTTGGTATAGGGTCCTTGATGCACTATCCACATATGTGATGTCATTATTTCCTATGCCAGTTAAAGTGGAGAAAAGGCTGGATAAATTATGGAGGAATTTTTATGGCAGAATAATTAAAAAAAGATAGCTTTTCAACTAGTCAAGTGAAATACTTTAACACTCAACAAGAATGCAGGAGGCCTAGGCATCAGAAACTTGAGGCAATACAACTGTAGTTTAATGATGAAATGGCTGTGGAGATTCACTTAAGCAAAATATGGAAGGATTTTATCGACGAAAAATATGGCTTCCAAGGTTTTTGGACTACTACAAGAGTGACCACTCCTTATGGGATGGGGTTATAGAGGAACCTAGGAATATTAGAGCTTTATTGCAAAATTTTGTAAGTAATATTGGCTTCAGAGTGAGCGATGGAAGAAAGAACGCTTTTTTGGATTGGATTGGCCGTGCTCACTATTTTCAGATTTGTAGAGACTTACAGTTTCCTAATGCTAAGTTGACTACCACTAGAAGGCAAGATGGATGAAATTTCAACTTCAGGAGGCATTTGAATAATTAGGAAATGAGGATTTGCTGAATTTTTACAAGTACTAGATCCTTTCAATGGTTAAGGACAAAGTGAGGACACGCTAGTCAGCAAAGCTTGCAACAGGGGTGTTTTCACAATGAGTTCATGTGGGTTCTGATTCTTCTGGACAGCAAGGGTGTTCTTGGTCTTGGAGTCAAGTCCGGAAAATAATCTCAATAAAAATTAAATCCATCACCCTGGTGCTCCAAATCTCGCGATCATTTCTATAAATCTACAAATATCTAAACTCCCCCTCTATCAGAAATTGTTTGGCAATATAGCTATTTGGGGAAATCCAAACATTTGATTTACTTTACTATATAAAGTTTATGTTCAATAGTAGTTTTGCCTAGTTTTGCATATGTAATTTTTTAATTTCATAACAGTGAAATGTCCGAGGTTTAGCGGCGCAAATCAAATCTCAGTGAAATGCGCCCCCTTAAATACCAGGTTTTGGTTTGCGGCAGGGTTCTAACACGTGATGTACGCTTAAATCACGCATTCATGCATTGTGCGCTTACTACTGGACCAAAACCCTAAGGGCTTTTTGAATTTGTAAACTGGATTTCCAGAAAACCAAAAAAAGACAATCCGAATGTGAACCCCATCATTTTTTTCAATTAAACTTTTAGAGAAGTGAGGGCTTTGCATTCAATCAAACAATTAAGCACACTAATCGCCCAAAGGGGAGAAGACAATCATATTTTGACCATATCTAAACTCATTTGACAGTACAAAATTAATATTACGACAAAAAAATGTACCTCTCAGCAATGTAGTTGATCATGTCTATGCTACCAAAATTATCGATGCTAATTTTGAGTAACTGACCCTGGCTACGATCAACTGCAATCCGACATATCTTGTCCAACACCCAAGGCATTTTGAAATTATCACCTTCATTTTTCAAGTCAACAACAGACCACATAGCGGGGTTATGGCACACCTTCCACCAGGTATTCCAAACTCTCTGTGCACTCTCCACTATCTCTATCGCTCCCGGCCGCCGTAGAATGTCCATCGTAACCTCCCACGGAAGCTCCACCCACGGCGGCGATGGCGGTGGTGCTACAATTGACGAGGAAGATTCTTCCAAGTTTTCGTGTTCATTTGCCATTTTGCTTTTCTCCTCAAATTTTAGGGCTTTGATTTCGACGGAGCAAGGGAAAGCAAGTGGGCGTTCTCCTAATAGATTTAAAGTTAAAAAATAGGTCCTATCAGTGGAGGATAGAATTACACTGTATTTGGATCATTGTTCCTCGTTCTTTTATAATGTATCGTATTGTATTGTACTGTACTGTATTGTATCGTTTTGATGGATACAACGTTTGAATAGACTGTATCGTTTGCTGTTGTTAAATAACATCTTTATTGTTTGGCTTGACTGTATTGTACTGTACTGTACTGCTACGTTTACTAAAATACCCTCAATTATTTTATTAAAGGTTGGAAAGAGGTATAACACTTGAGACTAATGGTAGGGTCGAAGCATCTATATCTATGATTATTTTTTGCTATTTACATGTTAAATGGCATGTACTTGTCAAAATATGTAGTACTAAATGCTATTCTTTGAAAAATGATATATGAGATTTAATACGGATACAAGTAGAAGATAACTAAACAACCACAATATAGAGAAAACACATGAAGTGGAATGATATTGTTCCATATCTCAAATAATTCCAAACTTAAAGTGCATAATATAATAAAAATTTCTAGCAACATGACATATAAAATTCATATCGATCTAGTCAAAGTCTATAAAATCCTCAATAGCTAAAGCACAAAAAATATTTAGTCTAACTCAATTGTCAGGTGACGACATCAAGGTTAGTAAAAGAAATTTGTGGTCTTCCAACGGACACTCAATCAGTGTGCGACACAAGTCTGCATGTTTGCAAAGAAATATATAAGCTTTCATGTGCATACTAGGCTCTAAATCCAACACTTGTACCATTTGACATATCTTACTCTCAGGAATAGGTGGCATAGTTGAAAGGCGATTAATTGCATTAGCCAAATTATTCATCCCACCTCTCAACATATCAGACATGCCTTCAAGATGATCATGTTTAGATTTTTTATTCCTGCTAGAAGTCGGTACCTCTGAATATGCATTAGATTTACGTGCTTCCTGAGTTGATTGATATTGCTCATGTTGTCCATGTTCCTCGATATTTTCCAAAGAGGCAGCATTCATGGAAATTAGTTCATCTACCTCATCAATAGTCAATGGACTATCACATGATTTTCTCAAATTATTACAAGCACCCCTTTTTACCATATCTGCTCCAGTCTCAGCTTGCTTTCCAGTAGCTTTATCCCTTCCATATAGCTCAATTAGCTTATCATAATTTCTAATCGGCTTGTTTCTCCATTCAGCAGCTTCAGGCTTAGCCCGCACACAAAAAAAGTACAATATAATATTGCAAAAAATGAGACTGGATACCTAACAAGGATTTTTCCATAACTATTTAGAACAGTCTCATTCTTGTACATTTCAAACAGAGCAAGCACATCTTCTCGACTAGTAGTTGAGCATGAACACAATGCATTTATCCTCTATATCTTGATAAAACAGTTAAGCTGACCATATATTATCTTTTTGAGGATATATCCATCTTTTCTATTAGCAACTTATAGAATGATATGAGAGTATCCCTACCTCCCACGCACCACCCCAAAATAAACATGTTTTATTGCATAAACATAGATCAGAATCCAGTTTGTTAATGATAATACAAGAACTGAAGTTATCATCGTGGATTATGCGAAAGAACAAAACTGCTAAAAATTAATGTACATGTATCAATTGATCTCATACTTCAGATTCAGCATTCCACATATTTGTGTTAGAATCCCATGCAAACCCGCTCATCCCATTTTGAAAGGTGTCATAACACTTGCTAAATTTTGTTTTAATATTTCTCATTTGGTTGTGAACTCTCTCCTTCTTAAAAACTTTATCTGGAAATTTTGATTGCATCTCTTTCACTATATTATCAATCGCGTGTGGAGTAAAAGTTCCACCAACCCTGTTTCCAAGTGTGTGCTCATGATAGAATGCATCAATTAAGGCATCATCCATAACATTTGACCAAATACAAACAGTGTTATCTGAAAGATTTGTGTCGCTTGAGGATGCCTTTGACTTTTTCGGCATATTGATAACTACATAATTAAGAGATATTCATAAGACTTAATGAAAAATTAAGCAGACATAAAATAAAATAAATGCCCAAATGAAATAAAATAAATGCATAGTACATAATACATTTTATTTAAACAATAGCCGAAATTAATTTCAAACAACATCAAATAAATAAACACGAAAAAATTTGTTGACTTTTTTTCTCCTAGAAGATTAAACTTGATAATTAGCCTACATGTCAGCTGATATGCCATCTCTAATCAACTCCCCCTTTCTAAACTCCTCACTACTTTTCCTAGGATTTGGTGGTTCTTCATGCACATCATTATCATTCATAAGCTCCGCATCAACTTGTGCAAGTAACTCATCATTTGGATCTGCACCTCTTAAGTAGTTGTGCAAAATAAAACATGAAAAAATAATAAGCTTTTGGGTTTCAACACCATATGACGGTTCAGTGGAACTAGAAATTATAGGAAATCTCTTTTTAAGAACTCCAAAAGCTCGTTCAATAGCATTACGCAAAGATGCGTGTCGCAGATTAAATAATTCACGAAGATTTCGAGGTGGATTTCTTGAATACTCTTTCAAGTGATATCGCTCCCCACGATAAGGCGTAATAAGTCCACTTCTCAACATCAATCCAGTATCAACAAGGTAGTATTTTCCTAAAGATAAAAAGTAAAAGCTTCAATTATTTATTCATCACATCTAACTTTCCCTATATAAATATATAAAATATTTACCTTCTGGAAGTTTTAGCGGGTCTTGTCTATTTAACGCTTCTTTCATGATTCTTGAATCAGATGTCGTCCCTTCCCAACCAGCTAACACATATGTGAATTTTAAATCAAATGTGCATGCAGCCAATACATTTTGTGTTGGATAATCTTTTCTTCCATGGTATCTAGGTGCTTCACGTTGTGAAACTTTAGCACGTATATGTGTTCCATCAATTGCACCAATACAATCCTGACATTATTATAATAAATTATATGCAATCAACCTTGAATTTAGCTAAAAGTTCAATAAAATTGTATTTGTGTTCACCTTAAAATATGGGTAGAATCTTGGGTTGCTAGCAATTTCAGAAGGAACTTGAGAGCCATCAGGTTGTTTAATAAATTTTTCATATAACCCCAAGATCGCTCGTAGGACAATATGAAAATGACGACTAACCGACTCCCCAGATCGTCGAAAGATAAAAGCTAACTAGCGATTTGTCGTATTATGTGCTAACAGGTAAAGTGTTTTTGCAACTTGCTCTTCAACTGTAGTTTGAAGTGTTGGTCTAAGATCACCCTCTCTAACTAACATCTCACATAAATCGGTAAAAGCTAAAGGGGTCATTCTAATAATATTACGACAAAGTTCAGTTGAGAATAAATGACTCAATAATTCATGTCTAACTTGTTCACTTTCCAGTCGTATATCATGTGTGATCGTATGTCGGTCATTTTCAATTTCACGTACATAAATCCAAAACCAAATAGCTACTAAGCAAGCAGCATATGTAGCTAAAGAGCTCACTTGTTCCAATATCTGTCTATTATTTCGATTATTTCGATCAACCATCTATAATAAAATTAAGTGAGGTACATTAACCAATATCATAGATGAACTAACCAGAAAAAATACTGAAAAGATTCAACAAAGTGACAACAGTAATACCAAATAATTGACAGAAAAAACAAGCAGACAAATACACCCCATTAGCAATCTGAAGTAGTTCAACATAAAACGATATGAAAGTGATGTAAATTATACAAATATATAATGATATGAAAGTGATAACAAGCAGACAAATACATAGAGTAGTTCAATGTAAGGAAAGTGACGTAATAAGAGCAATGATGCAACAGAAATAATACTATAATTCATAGCCGTCGATATTTATATTTCATATGTTTACAAAAGTGATTTGACTACAACGACTCCACTCAACGAAAATAGATGAAAGAGAGGATATCGTCGTTGGAAAGAGACCTAACCTGTAAAAAGTTGGTTGGAAGCTGGAAAGAGACGATACCGTCTGTTGACTTGCACGACAGAAACAAGATGATACAAAGTACTTATTATGGTGAATATAATATAAATAATAGGGTAAAGGGTAAAATTAAAATATAGAATAATAAGTATGAGCATAATTGGAAAGGAAAATACGAAACAATCCCACCACACGGATTTGGTTGTTTCATAAAATGGGGTTTTTTATTGTTTCGGAACAATTGATTAAACAATACGATACAATCAGTTTTATATAAACAATCAAAACAAACATTGTATGTGAGGTAACAATACAATACAATACAACCGGAAACAACCATCCAAACACAGTGTTAATGGGGTACCTGTTCACCAAAATGAGGTGGTTGATTTCAAACAATGTATTTCATATATTGGAGTAGGTTTGATAAACAAAAAAAAGGGATGCAGTTTTCATGGAGTAACAAGAGAGGGGCTGAAGAAAGGATATACAGTCATATAGACTTGGCATTTGATAATACATAATGGTTTTGGTTGTATGCAGGTATTGAAGGAATATACTTAGTACCTGGATGTTCTTACCACACACCAATCCTATTGAATACAGAAGTTCAAAGAATAAAGATGAGGAAACCTTATTGATTAATGAATG
The DNA here is from genome assembly GCF_000715075.1 of Nicotiana tabacum. Classification (NCBI taxonomy): domain Eukaryota; kingdom Viridiplantae; phylum Streptophyta; class Magnoliopsida; order Solanales; family Solanaceae; genus Nicotiana; species Nicotiana tabacum. The sequence continues at coordinate 24,696,402 of NC_134084.1, forward strand.
TAATGTTACAACAGGAAGAGTATAAGGAAGCAGTGGAGAATATATGGAGGCAAGACATACAAGGATACACAATGTATGCTATCTGTAGAAAACTTAAACTCCTGGAGATTCACACTAGAGGAATACAAAGGCAATATTCATCCGTGGAGGAAAAACTCAAACAGATGAAGGAGGACCTTAAAGGAATACAACAGAAACTAAATGATGATATATTAAATCCACAACTGATAAAGCAAGAAAAGGAAACCTTGAGGCTAATGGAGAAATGGGATGCAGTACATGAAAAGGTATTAAGACAGAAGTCAAGGGCTATATGGATCAAACATGGAGACTCTAATACCAAATACTTCCATGCTCAATTGAAGGCTAGACAGGCAAGAAATAGAGTCACATCTATTTGTACAGAACAAAATGAAAGGTTGACTGAACTTTTGCAGATCTAGCAGAAGTTTATACAATTTTTCAAGAAGCTATTAGGAGAGGCTGCCCCAGTGATGCCTGGAATTGATGTTAACATAGTCAGAGATGGACCCTATCTGTCAATGGCACAACAGCAACAAATGATAAGGCCTGTAACAAAAGAGGAAATCACAAGGGTGGTACAAGAATTACCAAATGATAAAGCTCCAGGAATGGATGGATATCCAGATGAATTCTTCAAAGAAAACTGGGAGGTAATTGGTGAAGATATGATACAAGCAGTAATGCAATTCTTTGAAACAGGGAAGCTACTTAGAGAGATCAACTGCACCACTGTCATACTTATACCAAAGGTGACAAATCCAAACTATGTAAAGGAATTCAGACCTATTGCATGTTGTTCTACAATGTACAAGATTATAGCAAAGCTGCTTACTAATAGGCTGAAGTTGGTAGTGGATTATCTGGTAGGCCCTTCACAGTCAGCATTTATAGATGGAAGAAAAATCTTGGACAATGTAATTCTAGCTCATGAACTTATCAAGGGGTACAATCAGAAAACAGTCTCACCAAGATATACAGTTAAGGTAGTTATTAGAAAGGCATATGATTCAGTGGACTGGAATTTTCTAAGGGCTCTTATGCTGGAATTTGGTATCCATCGTAAAATGGTCAAACTCATTATGGAGTGTGTAAGCACAGTTTCTTACTGCTTACTAATCAATGGAGGATTAACACCAAAGTTTCAAGCAAAGAAAGGATTAAGACAAGGTGACCCAATGTCACCTTATCTTTTTGTTTTGGTGATGGAGTATTTGAACAGATCTTTGAAGCAGCTGAAATTAAATCCAGATTTTAACTACCATCCTAAATGTGCAAGACTGGGAATAGTTCACATCTGTTTTGCAGATAATTTGTTCTTGTAGAGATGATAAGGTGTCTATTGAGCTCATGATGAAACAATTTGAAAAATTCTCCACAACTTCAGGCTTACAGGCAAATATGGAAAAGAGTTCTTTTTATGTGGTAAGAATATCTAATCAACACAAGCAAGAGATACTGGAGAAGCTGCAGTTCACTAATGGAGAAATACCATTCAAGTACCTAGGAGTTCCTCTATCTTCAAAGAAACTCACCATTAGTCAATGCATGCCTTTGGTGGATAGGATTGCAGCAAGGGTCAGATGTTGGACAACAAGGTTTCTATCATATGCAGGGAGGGTCCAACTAATCAAAAGTGTGTTGTTTGAAATGCAAACATACTGGGCACAAGTCTTCATGATTCCAAAAAAAAAGTTCATGATCTGGTTATAGGGATATGCAGGAACTTTCTATGGCATGGAAGCAATGAAGGAAAAAAAGCACCTATAGCATGGGATACAATTTGCAAGCCTAGAGCAGCAGGAGGACTGAACATTATAAACTTCTCTATGTGGAATAGAGCAGCACTAGAAAAACTGTTATGGGCAATTACATAGAAGAAAGACAAGTTATGAGGTATGTGGATACATATCCACTATATAAAGAAGAAGGAGATTGAAAACATGGAAACTCCTAAACAAACTAGCTGGGTGGTAAGGAAAATATTTGAAGCCAGAAAATGGCTAACCACTGCAATACAAGAGCTTGAACAGTATGTTGTACAGGGAAAGTATACCATCAGCAAAGCTTATCATTCCTTCATGCCACAATATCCAAAAGTTACTTGGAAGACTGTACATGACAAAAGGTATGTTACCCAAGCATCAATTCATTTTGTGGATGGCAATGCATCAGAGACTAACAACTGTGGACAGACTAATCAGATGGGGAATACCAGTACCTGCAGAATGTATTCTGTGTATGCCAAATGAAGAGGAAACTCATGATCATTTGTTCTTTAAATACTCATATTCAAAATTCATATGGAAGCAAATTTTGAGCCTGTTTGAAATCGATCGACAAATAGGTAGCTGGTAGGAAGAGATTGAATGGATGACTACAAAAAACAAAGAGCAGGAATACTAAGTGGAAGATTCTGGGAAATACCTTTGCAGCAACAGTATATCACACATGGATGGAAAGGAACCTACGAAGGTTTCAACATACAAGAAGAGAAAGTAGGGATAGAGTTAGAGATATTATATTGCACTTGCACATTAAAGGAGATAGCTATATTAAATGGAGAGTTGTCTTAGATAGGATAAATAGATATCCATGTTAGTATAAAAGTTTAAGTTCCAGATGTGGAACTTAGGAGATAAAAAGATAGGCTATTTTTGTAAGACCCGTCTCTAGAGTCCAAAGAGCGGGTGGATGTACATAGTTACACTTGGTTAAATAAAAATTTTCAGTTTAACCAAAAAAAAAGTTAAAAAATAGAGTAATACTTTTAGTATAAAAGTAAATTTCTCATTTAAGAGGAAAGAAATCTTCTTCTTTTTTTGTTGCTATGTAAATAAAGAAATTATTTGACTTACTTAAAAATGGATAGTATGAATAATTAACATGTGAATTGAAATTGATTTGATAAGGAAAATCGTATAATTAGAAGATATTACTCTAATTAACATACTCAATTAAATAAAAAGACTTTTCTTTTTCAAATGTTTATATTGCTTATAAAATAATATTAACAGTTACTATAACAGTTGCCTCATTGAAAAAAGTTTTTCAAAATTAAAAATAATAAATTCTTAGCTAAGATGAATAATGTCTCAAGAAAGATTAAATGAGTTGGCTATATTAGTTGAAAAAATTATTTGAAAAAATTAACTATAAAAATATTATTAATAACATTGCATATATATATATATATATATATATATATATATATATATATATATATATATATATATATATATATATATATATATATACACACTTAAAAAAAATTATGCCTCACATTAAACTTTAGCTTTAGGCCACACATGTGCTTGAGATGCTCCTGGTATGGGGTTAACACGAAAAACATATGTTTACAAGTTATGAGCTAAAATTATAGGGTTATGAGTTTTCTTTTACGGTAGTGAATTCCTAATAAACTCTAAACTTTGGCACAAAATATCAGTTACACCTCTAAACTATTTATAGTCTTAATTATCCCATAAACTTAGCTATATGATATGTTACCCTCTTAAATATTAATGTGGCAAAGAGCGTTAATACCTCTCTTCAAGTAGCCATTTTCCAACTGTTAATTGCCATTGTGATATATAATAATTTATTTGTTATAAATTGTGTATTTTTTTCTTGCTTCATTTTAATTTGCAGTACATATATTTTATTTTTTAATTTTACCATAAATACGATATATATTTATTTTGATTATGTATTTTTTTTTGGGAGGGGGTGGGGGGGAGGGGGTTTCAAGTTTATAATTAAAAAAAAAATTGTTGGAACTCCATTATTTTAGCTAAATAAAAAAAGTTATAGCTAAAATAATGGAGTACCAACTGTATATTTCTTCTTCTTCTTTTTTAGATATAATGCTATTTATTTTAATTATGTATTTTTATTTTCGAGACATACAGGTAAAGAAAGACTTGCCAAAAACTCTATTATTTTTTACCAGATAACAAAAGTATAGCCAAAATAATGACTTGCAATTGTGTATTTCTTTTTTATTTTTCTTTAGATGCAATGGCTATTTATTTTAATTGTGTAATTTTTTTGTTCTTCGGGCAATAAAATCTGTAAAGAAACACTCGCTTAAAGCTCCAAATAGTTTAGCTAACTAAATAATGAACTTTAAACTATTTATTTTGATATCCTTTTTATATGCTATGACTATTTATTTCAAAGGTATATTTTTTCTTTTTCAAGCAAAATTTTAAAAATTTAACTAAAACTTGGTCATTTTTAGCCAAATAAAAAAACCTAAATAATGGAGTTCTATGCTTCTAGCCAACTTTTATTATAAATTTATGCAAAAAAAAAAAAGATGATCTAATAAATAAATACTTTTAAAAGGGTAAGAAAAAATATTTTATTATTTAAAATGCCATATGGACAGAAAAATCCGCGTGGCAGGTGATTGCATATCATTTTCATGAGATGAGATTGTCCAAGGAGATAACAACTATCGAATAGCCAAATTTAGGGGGTTAATTAAGACTACAAATAGTTCAAAAGTGCAAGCAATAATTTGTGCCAATTTTTTTTTAAAGGTATTCTGCCAGAAACAATACTCTATTTCTTTAAATAAATTTCATTTTACCTCCTTAAATTTAGGGTAGAGAAAATATTCCCTAACCTTTTGAACGGGAAAGAAAATCCCTTTGATCATAAGTCAATCAAAAAAAAAAGGAACCTTTGCCTGGAATTTACAAAGTATCATTACTATCCCTCGTTCGAAGGAAAAACAAAGATTACGATAATATGATTAATTTTTTATTTTAAAAAATCATTAAAAATACATATCATTACACCCAGCCCTATATGAGAAAGCAAAGATATGTTAGTTTTTTTTTTTTTTTTTTGAAAACGAAAGATAGAATTTATTTATGTGGATTCCCTCTCTTTGTCAGAAGGTACTATATGTTGTGAACTTACTACGAAATAAATATTTTAATTTTAACCAAGTTTGTTGATTTTAATGTATAAGAGAGTCAAAGATGGGATTTCACTACTAGAGGTCAATAAGGTGCTCCGTGCCGGTAGATATTTTGATTGGGTTGCACAACCTGTTTATAAGTAGGAAGCAATCCTTCTCGTTACTACAGAGTGTAACAATGTGCATTTTTAAAGTTTTTTTCTCTTTGAATAAGAAAATTAATTCTATTATCGTAATCTTTTAAAGTTTTTCTCTAAACAAGGGTAAGTAATGATATTTTGTGTATCGTATTATATTGTACTATATCATTCGATAAATACAATGTTTGGATAAATTGTATCGTTTGCCGTTATTTCATAATGTCATGCACCAACAATATAAAGAATAAATTTGCAATATTACTACGAAAAAATAGAATACAGAATTATTATATAAAAGAATAAGATAAAATATGATTATTTAATAATAAGGAAGGGAAAAACGAGAGGAAAAAGTAAGGTAATACAAGATCACTACACCAAATCCGTCATTCCATAAAGTGACACTTTGCGTCATTATGTAACGGTGGATTTAACGATACAACATAATAAAATTTAAGTAACAATCAAAACAAATATTGTATTTAGACTAACAATAAAATAAAATACAAACGAGCTGTTATGAGTTAAAGGGGTTTTCTTTCTCATTCGAAAAGGGAGGGGATTATTTTCCAACTCTAAAATATTAAGAGGGTAACATGAAATATACTCTCTTTTTTTACGCAAAATTTATCACTTAATTGTGATAAGTTTAACTTTTACCATTTCTTTCTTATTTTATGTGGTATATTTTTCTTTTACATTGTTTCAAAGAATATAACTTTTTCATATTTAAAAATAACTTAATTTTGAACTAACGATTGTATTCTTAATAGGATAATTTATAGCCACATTAACATTATGCTTGTCTTTCTTTATTTCTTAATTTTCATGTCCAATTAAAAACTGGCACTGTTACATAATGTATAAAATATTTTACATTATTGATCACCTAAAAGATAAATTTAAGTAGCTGGTCATAATTAGGAAAATTAATTATCTTTAAAAAAAATATGCAACATACTATATGTTAAATTACAATAACAGTGTAAAAATTTGTATGGTATCAGAGTACATAAGTTATACCAATTATGATTAGTTAATATTTATTTTTACCATAATTTCTCACTTAATCATCTTAAGTGCATATACGTCATATTTCTTTTTGGCGCGAGTGTTCAATACCTATTTGGGGTCCGATTAATTTAAATTTGCTTCAAACAGTCAAATTATTTTTATCATAAATACACAAAAATATAGACAGACCACCTCATTAATAGTTTTTTTAGGGGTCCTTCAGGAGATGTTTAAAATAAAAATTAAGGCACCATGTGTCTTTAACTTTTCTTTTTCTTTCCAAAAAGTTATGTCAATAACAATTTCAGTTAAAAAGTGCTTCACAAAGTATCAAAATGAGTACAATTATCCAAACATTTCTTTTTGTATTGTATAAATTTTTGTAGGTAAATTTTGTATTGTAAATGTAACAATGTGCATTTTTAAAGTTTTTTCTCTTTGAATAAGAGAATTAATTCTATTATTGTAATCTTTAAAGTTTTTCCTCTGAACAAGGGTAAGTAATGACATTTTATAATTCCCATAAAGGTTTTTTTTTTTTTGGGTCGACTTATAAGTTAAAGGGGTTTCTTTCTCATTCAAAAGGTGAGGGGATTATTTTCCTACTCTAAAAGATTAAGTGGGTAACATGAAATATACGTTCTTTTTTTACGTAAAACTTATCAATGAATTGTGATAAGTTTAACTTTTACCATTTCTTTCTTATTTTATGTGGTATATTTTTCTTTTACATTGTTTCAAAGAATATAACTTTTTCATATTTAAAAATAACTTAATTTTGAACTAACGATTGTATTCTTAATAGGATAATTTATAGCCACATTAACATTATGCTTGTCTTTCTAACGATTAAACTTGATTTATAGTTTTAAAGATATATGATTTAGTTCAATACTAATTAATAACCAAGAAAACTAATGTATAAATGAAGGAAATAAGTAAAATCAAACCGGTGTGCAAGCCAGTCTCGACCTCGAGCTAAGGTGGCCTTGAGGTGGGTTAAGAACGGTAAAGTAAGAACAATCAAACTAAAGGACAATTCTGATGAATAATAATCAAGAGAGTAAGAGAGTAAGAGAGTATATTCTTTGCCAATGATTGATAATGTTTACAAATGATTTGGGTCCTCTTTATATAGGAGGAGAACCCTAAATAAGGTACATTTCTATTTACAGTAAAGAAACTTATTGGGACAACTGTCTAACCACCTAGTACAGATTCGTACTAGGTCGTACGAATCTATTCCATAATTTACGCCATGATCTTGGGGACGTGGCAGGAATCTTGTCCTTCTGCAACAAACCCGTAACAACATTATTTTGGTATCGATCATACTCGGCTTCAGTGCTCGATGCATACTCCGATCTTCGAGCCCTGTACTTTGTCATTGGGCTAGGAATTAGTTCATCGGCTTTGGACTCGACCCATCCTGAACTTGGGCTTGAAGCGACTATCCGAGCCCGTGAAATCGGGCATACCTGATTTCGACCATATATAGATAGTTCCCGCGTTTCTTAGAGGAAGATAATAAGAAAGGATTTGGTTCTCGATCCTCCGATGCCTCGGTCATGATGTCAATCTTGTGACGTCACGATTGAAGTGACTGAAAGGTCGTGTCTGTGTATTTCCCAAGGCCATTAATTATAGGCGGCTGACGGTCGGCTGTTGGCTTCCCTAAATCGTTAAAGCGACCACTATAAATAGGCCAATTTTACAACTTTTACATTATTTGCTTCTCAAATCTTTCTCAAATCCTTACTAGCTTCTTCATCTTTCTTGAGTTCATCCTTTCCCTAGCCTGATCTTGCTTTAGCATCAACCTCTGCTATTCTTTGAATTTTTCAATAGTAATGGCTAAAACATCCAAATCCGTTCCTCAGAAAGAAAAAGGCTTCCTCATCATTGCGACCGGCCAGAGGTAGAACGGTGGTGCCACCTCGTATCGAGGAGTGCATTTCCGGGTTGTACGAGTTAAGTTCTGATTTTAAAATCGATAAACCTGCATCGACACCAGGCTGGTGTGAGCCCATGTCTCGATACATCTACTTAATAACCGAATGTGAACTTGAGCAGGTGAAAAAAGATTGCAACTGGGAGAATAAGGATGTTGTGATCCCTTCCCCAATAAGGATATCACTACATATAAAGCAGGGTACTTGAGCGTACATACCTACCCATTTACGTTGGGTCCTGTAATTCCGGCTCAGGGTCCCTTAGATCCAGTTATTCTTGATTTTTTGCCAACAATACCAGGTGACGCTAGGCCAAATCTACCCTTCTTTCTAGCACATCGTCAATCTGATAAGATATTTCTCGGGCCTGGTCGAGGGGATGCCTTTTACCCTCGACCACCTGATCAGGCTATACAACCCTCGCCTTTATTGAGGTGATTTGATAAAGCTGCAGCGCCGATCCTCAAAATCTCTTTTCTCCAACATCGATGAGGACAAGGACCGAGGATGGATGGGCCGGTTTGTCCGAATCAAGACCTCCGATCTGATTCCTGCTGAGAGGATGCCATTCCCCGAGGAGTGGAACATGAAACGTAAGTACAGATTTATCGATGGTGACTTAATATTATGCTTTCCCTACTCTTTCTCGATCTCATCCTTTTCTCGATCTAATCCCTTTCTGATGATGCAGCTATTTCTTGGTTTCCTGGCGCGGTCCCGGACCTCGCAGGTTGGGTCCGGCAACTGGCCTCCACTTCTTAATACATGGAACGCAGTTGGTGTGACTTGGCCAAGGGTCGATGGGAAGCTAAAAACCATGGTGAGTTCTCTTGTTCACATATTTATGTTTCTTAGTGAAGTACTCACTTTATCATTATGCAGGCCTCGGAGACGCTGTTGCTATGAGTCCGCCCCCGCTTGGTAAAGAAGAAATCCCAAAGCCCACCAATGAAAAGAAGAGGAAAAGGGGGTCGCCTGCAAGTTCCCCAAAGCCAAAGAAAAGCAAGGCTAGAAAGCCTAAGGCCGATTCCGCGGCCCTATCTTCAGAAGCTGCCCAACACATTCGGGATGAGGATGAGGAGGGAAAAGATAAAGACTGCCTGTTGGTAGCTTGAAGAAGAGGAAGCACTGATGCTTCGAAGGCTCCTGAACCGATGGTGGTTGATGCGGTTCAATCTCGAACCGAAGAAATTTTGGAGGGGAGTTCGAGCAAAGTCCCCCAGCCATCAGGTGGGAAAAGTGCGTCTCGTCCCGGGGGACATTTGGCGGGTGAGCTCGAAGAGCCTAATTTCGAGGCCCTCCAAAGAGAGGATAATATCCCAAGTGAATCACTTGGGATAATCAATGTAGATGACTCGCTGCCGGGCCCGGTGTTCTCTGAAGGGCAATTCTGAGATGCCCGGGCCATGGGGACTCCTGATGTGGGAGCGACCCATGAAGGGAGTGATATTTTTCGGGAGTGCCTTGAGGGGATCGAAGATGGTCCCAATCCTGATGCCTCATTTATTTTTGACGAGGCCCAAAGGCTTCTCAAACAAGTAAGTTTTTGTCTTCATAATTATGCTCTAGTTTTATTCTCATTTTTCTGAGTCTGACTCCTTTTCTTTGTGTGAAGGCCGTGTAGCTTCACCGACAAACATTTTCCAAATCTCAATCTTGCCCCATGCGAAGCCGAACTCAAGAAGCTAGTGGAAGAGAGGGATGGACTTAAGAGCCTTTATGTACAGAAAGAGGATGAGGTCAGGGATCTCCGAGTCGAGTTGGCGAAGGCTCGTCAAGAACAGACCGAGCTTATTGAAAAGATAATATAGCCTTTGAGGGTCTGTTATGCATTTATTTGATTTTGATGACTAACATTTCAACTTTGCAGGCCCAGCAGAAGGGCGAGCTAGTGGAGCAGCTTCGAGAAGAGCTCAAGATGAAAGAGGTCGAGAGCCTAGGGTAGAAGCAACACATGGACCGTCTCGCCTCAGAGAAAGATACATTTCGGGAACAACTAACTTCAATCGAACTCCAGCTTCAAAATGCAAATTGGCTCGGAGCCGCAAAATCAAGGAGCTCGAAGTTAAATCAGCCGATGATCTTGCGAAGGCCAAATCTGAGGCAGAGGCATTTTTGTCTTCGTACCGAGCTGGCGCCGAAGCTGCTAACACTCGATCATAGGAGATCTCCATTTACGGCTGAAGTTAAGTTATCATGTGCACTCGACCATACCAGGCAACAGTCCCGAAGAGAAACTCTCGAGGAGGTGCACACTCGTGGCTTTGACCTCTCAGCTGATATTGAAAAAGCAAAAACTTTAGAGGAAGAGGTTGTCGCTTTGCTCTCTAATGATGAGTATTCTGCTAGTGGCTCCGAGAGCGGAGGAGATGAGGATGAATTCCCCGTGGAGGATATTCTCGAAGATGCGGCTCCCAATGATTCAGCTCTTGAGGATGTGGCTTCAAAATATGTGGTTCTCGGGGATGTGGTCCCGAAGTAGATTAGGTTCCTTTCTTTTGTTTTTGTGTAAGGACCTTTGTGGGCATTATAAATACTCTATGTGAATATAAGGAATTCCCTTTCTTCTTGCTTTATTTCCGATGTGTATTGAATTCTGCTTTGTCTTTGTTTTGTGAAAATTTTGATAACTTCATTGGCTCGGATTTTGGATAGAACAAACCCTTAGGTTTTTAATGATAAATGGGCGATCTTTGAACTTATAACAGAATACCTCTTAAAGTTTTTATTAATCCTCGAGCTAAGCTCAAGTCGATTTGATGTGAGCTCGGGATGATTGGGCTCTTGAGTCCGAGTTGAGTGAGAGTAAAGTCTCGAACTCTACATGTTTCATCCCTTAAGCTCTTTTATATTGTCCCTTAGGCTCTTTTAGGTCGACCCTTAAGCTCTTTAATTTTGACCAATTCGGCCTCTAAGACGGCTATAATTTTTCCCTCTTTTCGGCTAAAAGACTTAGTGAAAATTTCTTTATGCCTTAGCATGAGTTTTTTGTACTTGTTGGGTTTTTCAAAGGTTCGATCGATCGAAACCTCATTTGTAATTCGTTTGTGTTACGATAATTGAATACCTCTTAAGGCCTTTTCGAAGGTTGATGTTATCGAAGCCTTTATATTATTCGAAGGCTGATTTTATCGAAGCCCTTTTTATTTGCTTTTGCAGAGTGTAGCCTGATTTAACCTGTTTTTTCAAAGTATTAGAAGACCTTTAACTTATGGCGGAAGTCAAACATCTCTGAGCTGCATTATTTCAGCCGTAGCCTTTTTTATATGACCGTAGTCTTTAATATGGCCGTAGCCTTCGGGTATGTCTCTTGGACTTGTTTCCCGATAACCTTTCGAACTTGTTCGAAAGGTTAGTCCCCGAGTATGATGACCTTGGCCTTTATGTCGAGGGGATGCCTCTTTGAGGTCTTATGAATTCGAGTTTAGATGACTCGAATGTGTTGACTATCGATGATAGTCCCCGAGTATTTGGGGTGTATTTGCATTTTAACCCTTGAGCCGTTTCTCACAGAATTACAAGTATGAAGCTCGTGTAACAACAGACTTCTTTGAGACACAAAATGTTCAATGACATAGAAAGAACACTTCTTTGAATAATTGATACATGCGTACATGTTTGTCGTCGGGGCTCGATTATTCTATATGGACACGGTTCATCTAGCCGTTTGGCCCGTTACAAAGTTTTCCTATCGAGGCCCTCTTTGGCATGAAATATTTTCCTCGAAAATATAATCTCCCAGGGTGATTAGCTCAAGTTGAATTGATGTGAGCTTGGGATGATGGTACTCTTGAGTCCGAGTTGAGTGAGAGTAAAGTCTCGAACTCTACATGTTTCGACCCTTAAGCTCTTTTATATTGGTCATTAGGCTCTTTTAGGTCGGCCCTTAGGCTCTTTAAGTTGGGCCAATTTGGCCTCTAAGGCGGCTATAATTTTCTCTTCTATTCGGCTAAAAGACTTAGTGAAAATTTCTTTATGCCTTGGCATGTGTTTTTTGTACCCGTTGGATTTTTCGAAGGTTCGATCGATAAAAACCTCATTCGTAATTCGTTTTTTGTTACGATAATTGAATACCTCTTGAGGCCTTTCCAAAGCTGATGTTATCGAAGCCTTTAAATTATTCGAGGGCTGATTTTATCGAAGCCCTTTTTTATTTGCTTTTGCCGAGGGTAGCCTGATTTAACCAGTTTTTTTAAAGTATTAGAAGGCATTTAACTTATGGAGAAAGTAGGACGTCTCCGAGCCGCATTATTTCGACCGTAGCCTTTTTTATATGACTGTAATCCTTAATATAGTCGTAGCCTTTGGGTATGTCTCTTGGACTTGTTTCCCGATAACCTTTCGAACTTGTTCGAAAGGTTAGTCCCCGAGTATGATGGCCTTGGCCTTTATGTCTAGGGGATGACTCTTTGAGGTCTTATGAATTCGAGTTTAGATGACTCTAATGTGTTGAATGTCGATGACAGTCCCCGAGTATTCGGGGTGTATTCGCGTTTTGGCCCTTGAATTGTTTCTCGCAGAATTACAAATACGAAGCTCGTGTAATAGTAGACTTCTTTGAGACACAAAATGTTCGATGACATAGAAAGAATGCTTCGTTGGATGATTGATACATACGTACATATTTTGCCGTCGTGGCTCGATTATTCTATATGGACACGGTTCATCTGACTGTTTTGCCTGTTACAAAGTTTTCCTATCGAGGCCCTCTTTGGCATGAAATATTTTCCTCGATAATATAATCTCTGAGGGTGATGACCCCCAGTATTCGAGGTTGATTGAAAAGAAGCCTTGGATACTATTGAGTTCTCCTTAGGTAGCACATAGTTGTTGCCTCGTTAAAAATCTAGCCGGTAAAACCCATTTGGGACAAAATCCAATCTGAGGGAAAATTAGTGCAACGTGTACTTTAAAACCTAAGGTCTTCATGTAAAATGTTGCCCTTGATGTCCTCGATCAAACGCCTGCAATGAGTTAGTTTTAAATTTAGATGGACAAAAGGAGAAAGCCATACCTTAGCAGTAGTATCGTTTGAGTAGTGATACATTTCAATTGTTCGGCAGTTGTTCGCCTCTCATCGTGCCAAGTTTGTAAGATCCTTTACCGACAACTCCGATGACTCAGTATGGTCCTTCTCAATTCGGGCCCAGTTTCCCTTCATTCGGGTCTCGAGTATTGGGTGACTTTCCATAAAATTAAGTCCCCGATTCCAAAATATCGAAGGTTAGTCCTTCTATTATAGTATCTCTTGATTATTTGTTTTTGCGCAGCCATCCGAACAAGTGTTGCTTCTCATTTTTTCATCTACTAACTCGAGGCTGTTATTCATAGCCTCGAGGTTTGATTCCTCCGATGTATGTCAAAATCTGGAGCTGGGTTCCCCGACCTCGACCGAAATTAAGGCCTCGGAGCCGTATATTAATGAGAATAGGGTCGCCCCCATGCTGGATTTTGATGTTGTTCGATACGCCCAAAGAACCTCGAGTAGTACTTCTATCCATTTTCCTTTTGAATCGTCCAATCTCTTCTTTACGTTTTGAATGATAGTTTTGTTTGTTGACTTGGCCTGTCCATTCTCGGTCGGATGATATGGAGTTGATAAAATCCTTTTTATTTTGTATGCTTCGAGGAACTCCATTACCTTGTTGTCGATGAATTGCTTACCGTTGTCACATACGATTTCGGCAGGTATACCGAATCGACATATGATGTGGTCCCAAATGAAGTCAGTAACTTCTTTTTCTCTGACCTTCTCGAAGGACTGTGCTTCCACCCATTTAGAAAAGTAGTTAGTCATAAACAAAATGAATTTAGCTTTACCTCGGGCCATTGGTAGAGGGCCAACTATGTCTATTACCCATTTCATGAAAGGCCACGGGGACAGGACCGAGTGAAGTTGCTCTCCGGGCTGGTGAATCATTGGGGCAAACCGTTGGCACTTATCACATTTTTTAACAAACTCCTTAGTATTTTTTCCATGCTATCCCAATATTACCCTACTCTAATAATTTTGCGAACCAAAGACTCGGTGCCGGAGTGATTCAAACAAATGCCTTCGTGGATTTCTCATAAAACATAATCGGTATCCCCCGGTCCTAAACATACTGCCAATGGTACATCGAAAGTTCTCTTGTACAATGTTCCATCTTCATCCAATGTGAACCTAGCAGCCTTGGTTCGTAGAGCCCTTGACTCTTTATAATCCGATGGGAGTTTTCCATTTTTCAAATACTCAATATATTTATTCCTCCAATCCTAAGTCAAACTTGTAGAATTTATCTCGACATGACCCTCTTCAACCACAGACCTCGATAATTGGACGACAGTCCCCGGGATGATATCATCTTCTTCAATCGATGACCCCAAATTAGCAAGTGCATTGGCCTCCCTATTTTGTTATCGAGGCACATGATCTTGAGTCCACTCCTTGAAGCGGTGCAAAGTTACCTGCAGCTTGTCCAAATGTCTTTGCATCCTATCCTCTCGAACTTCAAAGCTTTTGTTTACTTGATTTACGACCAATAGGGAATCACACTTGGCATCAATGACTTCTGCCCCCAAGCTTTTAGCTAGCTTGAGACATGCAATTATGGCCTCATACTCGGCCTTGTTATTAGTCAACCTAGAAGTTTTGATAGATTGTCTAATAGTACCACCTATTGGTGGCTTCAAAACAATACTGAGCCCAGACCCTTTTACATTTGAAGCACCGTCCGTGAAAATGGTCCATACCCCCGATAATGTACCCAATTTTAGCAAAAGTTCTTTCTCCACTTCGGGTACGAGGGTCGGCATAAAATCGGCCATGAAGTCAGCCAAGATTTGAGACTTGATGGTCGTTTGGGGTTGATATTCGATATCGTACCCGCCAAGTTTCGGTGGCCTATTGGGCCAATCGGCCCAATAGCTCGGACTTATGCAAAACATTTCGAAGGGGATAAGTAGTCAACACACATATTGGGTGACATTGGAACTATGGCTTTACCTTTCTAGATGCGCTTATTAATGCAAGTGCTAATTTTTCTAAGTGAGAGTATCTAATTTCAGCATCTTCTAGAGTTCGACTTATATAAGAAACAGGGAATTTCATACCTTGATCTTCTCGAACTAATACCCTACTTACCACTATCTCGGACACTACCAAATATAAGTAGAGCTTTTCATCTTCCTTCAGGGTGTGAAGCAAAGGTGGGCTCGATAAATATCGCTTCAATTCCTCTAACGCTTGCTGGCTTTTTGGGGTCCATGTGAAATCCTTTTTCTTTTTGAGCAAGGAAAAGAACCTGTGACTTCGATCTGATGACCTCGAATTGAATTGACCCACGGAGGTTATTCGTCCTGTTAGCCTTTGCACGGCTTTCACACTACCCACGATTGTAATATCTTTGATGGCCTTGATCTTATCGGTGTTGATCTCGATTTCCCAATTAGATACCATAAAGCCGAGGAACTTGCCCGAGCCAACTCCGAAGGCACATTTTTCCGGGTTAAGCTTTATGTTGTACTTCCTCAAGATTTTGAATGTTTCTTACAAACGAGTTAAATGGTCCTCTGCATGCAGGGACTTAACCAACATATCATCAATACTTCCATCAATTTACCTATTTGTTCCTCGAACATCTTGCTAGCTAGGCGTTGATATATAGATCCAGCATTTTTAGCCCGAAGGGCATTACATTGTAACATTATATTCCAAACTTAGTGATAAACGAGGTCTTCTCCTAGTCCTCCGGGTTCATCTGAATTTGATTGTACTCGGAGTAGACGTCGAGAAAGGTTAGGATCTCGTGGTCGGTCGTGGCATCGATCATGCGATCGATGTTAGACAGGGGAAAAGAGTCTTTAGGACAAGTCTTGTTTAAATCCTTATAATCTACGCACATTCTAAGTTTGTTCTCCTTTTTAGGAACTACAACCACGATGACTAACCACTCGGGGTATTTTACCTCCCGAATAGACCCTATTTTAAGCAGTTTGGTTACCTCATCCTTTATGAATGCATGCTTCACCTCGGACTGGACCTCCTTTTTTGCTTTATTGGTTTGAATCTAGGGTCGAGGTTTAGCCGATGTGTTGTTATTTCTGGTGGGATCCTTGTCATGTCTAAATGGGACCAAGCAAAATAATCCATATCATCGATAAGAAATTGAATGAGTTTTTTCCTGAGTTCGGGGGTTAATCCCGTTCATAGGTATACCTTTTTCTCGGGCATGTGTTCGATTAGTACGATCTGTTCCAGTTCCTCGACCGTTGACTTGGTTGCATCTGACTCTTCGGGAGCAATAAAAGTTTGAGGAGTAAGGAAATCCTCTTCTTCTTTTTTGATTACCTGTTCCTCCGGCTCAATCAGGACTGGGATCGGTGATTGCTATTTGGTCGCCTGCTTATTTTTGGCCCCCTATTTTTTTGAGGTCGAAGGCACTGGAATCAGTTGTCACTTTAACGACTGCAAACATTTCCTTTGCAGCGTGTTGTTCTCCGTAAACCATTTTCACACCATCCACTATTGGGAATTTCATCATTTGATGAACGGTGGAAGGTGTTGCCCTCATGTTGTGGATCCATGGTCTACCGAGAAGTGCATTATACCTCATGTCGCCTTCGATGACATGGAATTTTGTATCTTGGATGGTTCAGGCCACGTTCACTGGTAGGATTATCTCCCCGTTTATTGTTTTGCTTGCCATGTTGAAGCCATTTAGGACTCAAGATGCAGGTACAATTTGGTCATGTAGGCCGAGCTGCTCTACCACCCTCAATCTGATTATGTTTGCTGAGCTACCTGGATCCACTAGAACATGTTTAACTTGAATTTTATTTAACAACATAGAAATTACCAGGGCATAATTGTGCGGCTGAGATATGCCTTCCGCTTCCTCATCATTGAATGATAGGACGCCTTCAGGCACATAGCTCCGAATCCGTTTTTCTCTGGTGATCGACACCTTGGTGCGTTTGAATACAGGCCCTTGTGGAACATCGACACCACTGATGATCATATGGATTACATGTTGCGGTTCTTCCTGCTCATTTTTTCTGTTTGCATTTCTTTCCCTGAAGTGGGTTTTAGCTCGATCACTGAGAAATTCTCAAAGATGACCCTCGTTGAACAACCGAGCTACCTCCTTCCTTAGATGCCTGCAGTCTTCGGTTCAATGGCCATGTGTGCCATGATACTTACACATCATGTTTGGATTCCTTTGAGAAAGATCGGTTTGTATGGGCCTGGGCCACCTGGTGTCTTTGATTCTTCCAATATCTGACACGATCCCCGATGCATCTACACTGAAATTATGCTCCGACAATCGAGGTGCTTCTACTGGATCGGTATGTTTATCAAAACCATTCTTACTCATGAGTCCCCCAAAAGCTTTGACCTTGATTATTTCTCTGATTATTTCGAGGAGCGTTATGCCCCGAACCGTTGTTTCTTCGATCGACATACGACTGATATCGTTCCTTGTTTGATATTGATTCCCTATCTATATCCCTCCGGGGCTTAGATTCCAATCTATTGGGATGGACTAAACCCGAGGGGGCTCCCAACTGATCATCTTCGACCCTGATCTTCGATTGGCAACGATTGTGCACGTCTGACCACGTCACAGCTGGATACTCGATCAGATTCTGATTTAACTGTTGAGACGCGATCGAACTCCGCTCGTTCAAACCCTGCATAAAAGCCTATACTGCCCAATCATCCGAGACCGGTGGTAATTCCATTCATTCCATTTGAAACTGGGATACGAACTCCCTTAACATCTCATCGTTCCTCTGTCTTACCTTAAAAACATCAAATTTCCTCGTCGCCACCTTTATGGCCTCGACATGTGCTTTCACGAAGGCATCTACTAACATAGCAAATGAATCTATAGAGTTTGGCGGCAAGTTGTGATACCAAATCATGGCTCCTTTTAACAAAGTTTCCTCAAATTGTTTCAACAATACTGATTCGATCTCATCCTCATTCAAGTCGTTCCCTTTAATCCCGCAAGTGTATGAGGTAATATGTTCATTAGGGTCGGTTGTCCAATTGTATTTAGGTATATCAGGCATGCAAAACTTTTTAGGAATGGGCTTCGGAGCCCCACTCTGAGGGAATAGTTTTTGTATGACCTTTTTGACATCCAAACCTTTCAATACTGGGGGTTCCCCCAGTATTTGATCAACACGAGAGTTATAAGTCTCCACTTTTTGTCATTATCCTCAATATTCTTCTTCCCAGACTCGATCCTCTTGGTGATTTCCTCGAGCATCCTCATAATTGTGGGGTCAATCCCCGAGCCATTGCTGTTTGATCTCTCTGGAACCGGCTCAGTACGTCGAGTGTTTTCTGGTTCGACTATACTTGGAGCTTTATTCTGACTTTGAAGTTGAGCGATGGTAATCTGTTGAGCTTGTACCATCTTGAATATTACTTGGAGGCTGATTCCCCCATCTCTTATACCCTATGTTCCTTGGCCCCCAGATCGGGCTTCCCTGCGTACACTTCCTCCGGGGTCTGCGCCAGATCCGCATTCAAAGCAATGTGTGAACTAACATCAATTGGTTCCACATTTGGCACTTCCCCAAGTTTATCGGTGCCCCTACATTGTTGTTTTTCCCATGAAATCCAAGACCATCATTGTCGTGTACAAGTGCGGTTTGAGAGTTTGACATGTTTTTACTTGAGAACAAAATTTTTTGACAAGAACAAGTGTGGAAATAATATGTGTTATCAGAATATGTACTAAAATAATCACTATTATCTTTAGTCCCACGGTGAGCGCCAAACTGTTTACTTCAAAAATACAAGTAACAATTAAACTTGATTTATGTTTTTAATGATATGTGATTTTGTTCAATACTAAGTAATAACCAAGAAAACTAACGTATAAATGAAGGAAATAAGTAAAATCAAATTGGTGTGCATGCCAGTATCGACCTCGAGCTAAGGTGGCCTCAAGGTGGGTTAAGAACAGTAAAGTAAGAACAATCAAACTAAAGGACAATTCTGATGAACAATGAACATGAGAGTAAGAGAGTATATTCTTTGCCAATGATTGATAATGTTTACAAATGATTGGGGTCCCCTTTATATAGGAAGGGAACCCTAAATAAGGTACATTTCTATTTACAGTAAAGAATCTTATTGGGACAACTGTCTAACCACCTAGTACGAATTCGTACTAGGTCGTACGAATCCATTTCATAATTTACACCATGATCTTGGGAACGTGACGGGAATCTTGCCCTTCTGTAACAAACCCGTAACGACATCATTTTAGTATCGATCATGCTCGGCTTCGGTGCTCGTCGCATACTCCGATCTTCGAGCCATGTACTCTGTCACCGGGCTCAAACTCAGTTCATTGGCCTTGGACTCGACCCATCCTGAACTCAGGCTTGAAGCGACTCTTCGAGCCTGCGAAATTGGGTATACCTGATTTCGACCATATACACACATAAACATCTATACTTGTCTTTCTTTATTTCTTAAATTTTATGTCCAATTAAAAATTGGCACCGTCACATAACGTATAAAATACTTTACATTATTGATCACCGAAGAGAAAGATATTAGTAGCTAGTCATAATTAGGAAAAGTAGTTATCTGAAAAAAATATGCAACCTGTACAACATGTTAAATTACAATAATAGTGAAAAAAAATTATATACTGTCAAAGTATAGAAGTTAAATTCGATTATGATTAATTAATCTTTATTTTTTTGTAATTTCTATCTTAATCATGTCAAGTGCATATACATCATATTTTCTTTTGGCACCGAGTGTTTGGTACTTATATTGAGTCTGATTAATTTGAATTTGCGTCAAAAAGTTAAATATTTTTTTCTTTTTCATAAATACACAAAATATAGACAGACCACCTCAGTAATAATTCGTTTAGGGATCCTTCAAGAGCTGTTTGGAAGAAAAAAAATTAAAGAACCATGTGTCTTTAACTTTTCTTTTTCTTTCCAAAAAGTTATGTGAATAACAATTACAGTTAAAAAGTGCTTCACAAAGTATCAAAATGAGTACAATAATCCAAACATTTCTTTTTTGTATTGTATAAATTTTGGCAGAATACATCACTTTTCTCTTAGATACTTTATCTTAAGTCTGTTTCATTTGAACACTCCAACCAGATCTCAAATGTGTCATTTAGACACACAATTAATAAGTAATCAAACAAAAAGCATGCGTGTAATTCACATGCCGGAGTGACAAATAAGATGGGGATACGTGGATTTAAAAAAAGCTTTTGACAAAAAATAAGAACCCAACTCCATCCTTTCGTCATCTTCCTCGATGACACCCCCCCCCCCACACTCTTCCGTTTTCTCTAAGGACCACGCATGCTGTCCTATCCACTCTCACCCCTGCCACCATTATTCTACAACATTAAGAACAAGCAATAAACATAGATATCAACTAACAATTTCTCTTGTCATGGATGATTAACCTCATCAGAGATGCCGCAGTAAATTGATTTACTAAATTCAATACCTAAGAACAAATGGGTAAACTTCATCATCCTTTTTGTTTCAATTGAGAGCAATCAATGAAAACTCAGATCTAGGAGAGGGAAAAATTTATTGAATTTAACTTTTCATATTTGATAAAGTGGAATGTCTTACAAGTTTAGTGGTTTAGTGGCTTTCGAGAGGGGAGCCTTGGCGTAACTGGTAAAGTTGATGCCATGTGACCAGGAGGTCACAGGTTTGAGCCGTGAAAACAACCTCTTGGAGAAATGCAAGATAAGGCTGCGTACGATAGACTCTTATGGTCCGTCCCTTCCCCGGATCCCGCGCATAATAGGAGCTTAGTGCACCGGGCTGCCTTTTTTTTTAATTTCTTGAGATGATTAATCGAGAAAAAGAACTTGTTTCCTACGGAGAAGTCATTCGAGGCATTTCATAACCCGAAGATAATGATCTGAAATACTTTTTAAAATAGATACCTCTGATAACTTCTTTTGTTCGCATTTCATGGGAAAAATTATAATCTAAATAACTATATTCATCAAGGTTTACTGAAAGATAATTCCTTATATATTAATAATAGGGGCTATGGTGATGACAAGGAAAAACAAAAAGAAAACAAAATGTCTAAAAGAAGTTCTCATATGGACAATGTTTTTCTCGTGAATAGTCTGTGGAAGTTAATTTCCATTAGAGCAGTTGCATACATACAGAAAGGCGCAACTTCGGCCTTTCATGTTTGATATATCTTGTTTTATATTTGGAGGACCTCACTTGGTCTAGATCGCGAGTCCTCTCTCTCGCCTTGGTGAGCCTATACAACTCTTTTTTTCCCCACATTTGTCCTCTAATTACTGATGAAATATTTTAAAAAATAATTAAACCTTTAATTATGTAAGAATGGCATGAAAGTAAAATAGTGGTTTAGACAAAATTGACTCGTTGAAGTTATAAGTTTCAATACTAGTAATAATAAATAAAAGCCTATTAAGCAAAGTAGAGGATTTGAAAATCAAGAGGAAAAATTAAGTAGAAAAAAGAGAAGTACGACGTTTAATTTCTATACAATATTATTGCTTAAAATTTAAATTATTTTTAAATATACATGTTATAACTTATACAAATTGAGAATCATTTTGAGTATCTATATCTATCTATCTTCTATACCATATTAAAAGCACGAAGGCTAAATGTCGTTCGTCTTTGTTACCCTCTAAAAAAAATTCAAATTGGATATAATTGTAATTTAAGTTACTTTCCTAATATTTAAGGTATTTAAATCACCTAAAAATTTGGTTATTCAATATTTCCTAATTTTTACCCTTTGGCTATCATAACATAAGATATTAACTAAAAAGAAAACGTGAGTTTCTTACACCTAATAGAATACCATTTATGAATTGGTATTAACCTACAATAAAGGACTAAAAGTTAAAACTAATATTTTTTCTTTTCATTACTTTATTACACAAACGAATATACTGTAAAGTCCCTCAATTTTATGTTAAATATTATAAGAAACACTTCATTTAGTAGTTATTTAATTACTATTTTGAAAATTTTAAAGCTTAAAATTAATTATTTACTTATTAATTTGTTTCTTATTTGAATCATTGAGAAAGTTAAAATTTGTTTTTTCTTTCATTTCGAACTTTGTATATGTCTTACATGTAAACTATATATAAATGACAAAAAAATAAAATAAAGGAAAAATAAAAATATTTAAGAAAGAAGAGGTACGCGTTCTTGGACAACAACGTAGATAATTCACTTTTTAAAAATATACAAGACTATTGCACTAATAATATTATTCAATATTATATTTTTAATTTTCAAAAATTTTAAATACACTATTATAATTATGAGCATTGTTGAACAGAAATCAATAAAAGACACAAAATTAACAAGATAATTTGTAAGATTCTTTAATTTTAATCCGTGATACAGTTAGCTAAATATAAGTGAGTTTATTAGATAGTCTTCAATTGTTGATTCTCTTACTAGCTTGATTTATTTTTTCTTTTCTTTTTTTAATGTCTTTTTCTTGTTATTATTGCACTTTGATTTTGTGTTTATTTAAAGTTCTTAGATTATTAGTTACATGCTTATATGTTGTAAGTTGTATTCTTCAAAATTATTTAGATTTCCAAGGTTCTTGCCCGTGAAATTGAAATTCTAAAATAATAAACTTGGAACAAATTTTAAGTTGAATTATTGACGTTGAGGACTTCAAAGGCAGTTTCTTTAATTATTGAGTTGGTTATATACAATCAATATTCATGATCATCTTTAAGAACTTACACTTTATTTTATAACTTAATACTATTTTTATAATAAATATATATTCATTGAGACAGGATTCACGCGCAACGCGCGTACCCTAAGATTAGTATTCTAAAAAGAACCAATTACGGGGTGATACTCCCAACCAACTTTTGCCTATTTTCTTTTTATATCTAATTTAGCCTATTTTTTGTATAATTTTAAAAAAATTCACCTATTAACAGAGTGTAAGAAGATATGTGTTAGAAAGTGATTGAGAGTGATTTTCACGTTTATCATCATAGATTTAAACATTATTGGGTGAATTAAGTTGTAAAAACTTTAAAACTCCATTATTGGGATTTTTAAAAGCTTGAAAACTCATTTTGTTAAAATTTTGATTGGGGTTTGTTGAGAAGTCAGTTAGTTAAAATTTAAAGATATTCGATGAAAGATTTGAGCTATTTGGTAATTTCATAAGTTGAAATTCGTGGGAGACGAAATTCAGTTTTTGTATAATTTTATATAACACTTTATAATTTTGTATAAATACTTCTTATACACCATCAGGGGCGGATCTACCGTGTAAAACATGGTTCACGTGAACCCGTGGTCCTCGGGTTAAAGTATAAATATAATGTACATAATTTGGCAAAAATAGATATATATACTTGATGGAACCCATAGTCAAAAGAGACCAAGTGGTGCATTGGTTTTGGTCTCTTATTTCCAATAGCCTACCAACCTTTGGTTTAATTTTTTTTTAAAAAAACAATGGTGAATCCATCCTCCGAAAATCTTGGATCCGCACCATTATACACTTTTGTACAAGGTAGATACATTATGTATAATATTGTAAAACAATCAACGGCTGTGTAATGAACCCAAGTTCTCAACACAAACACATACTTGTATATTATTATTAGTGAATTGAATTACAGTGGAAGCAAGAAATACTAATAGAATTAGAGGAACAAAGGGAGCATAACTAGAAGGGGAAGAGAAGCCAGAGATACAGAAATAGAAATGGGGTGAGAAGACAGACTCAGAGGAGGGGAAAGGAACTTCACAATACAATTGTCTACTTTATTTTACCAAACTACTGCTATTTAAACATTCTCTAACCTGGGTCCCACACATAATTTGCTAAATTTCCCAATACGTCCTCCAAGATGTTATTTTCATTCATAACAGGCTGTGTGGTTATAAACTTAAAAATTTGGCCAAGTATGTGAAATATGTTGTGTTGGGCTGTACTTTTGTGCAAATCTTTCCATGCAATATAACTAGTCCAACTTATTTTTACCTGTATAATTTCGCCCATGTTCATCTTCCTCGCTTCTCCGTATTCCCCATCAATCAAACACTCGAACCCTAGAAAACAATGAATAGGAAGGCAAAAGGTAGAAACAAGAACGTAGCAATAGCAAAATCACGACAATGGTTGGATCTTCCGGAAGAAATATGGGAGAACATATTAAATAGGCTAGGGGCAATAGAAATACTGGAGAATGCACAGAAGGTCTGCACTATGTGGAGGCGAGTGTTCAAAGATCCTTTCATGTGGCGCATCATTGACATATCGAATTGTCGCGGCCTCTCCGACTCCAACCACTTCCAAAAAATATGTAGCCACGCTGTTGATCGCAGCCAAGGTGAACTAGTTGACATCAGATTGGCGTTCTTCGCGACGAAAGAGTCGCTTGCTTATGTAGCTGAGAGGTAATATCTGGATTCAATGGTGGGAAATTACTTAATTTTAGTTTCCACCACTGTGTGCATGCGTGCGTTTCAAGTTGTATATGAAAAAGGACACCCCATTGCACAAAGCATTCCGCATTCAGGGGCGGATGCACCTGGACTCAAGCGGTATCAACCGGAAATTTTTACTAAATATATGAATACGAACTGATATGCAAACTAAATACTATACAAATTAAATGAAGCGACGTCTCTTAACAGAAAGAGTTCTTAGCTCACTTGGTAGAGCGATACATCGTCGTTGGGAAGATCTAGATTTCGATTCCTGTTGCTTAGTTTTAGAATTTTTTCAATCCATAGTATACGCTAAACAGATAAAATGCAAGATTTGAACCCTTAGACCATTAGGTGGTAAGGGCAAACAAAACTAGTGCTTACAATATTAGAACCACAATGAATAAATTTATTGTGAAAGGTAATTATTTTAGCCATTTCATGCAATCTGTGATTTTTTAGAATTGGGCATGCTATGCAGAATCAAATGAATGGAATGTTTTTGAGTGATTGTCTGGTGTATTATACAAAAGAAAATATTTAGTATTAATTCTAACGAGACTAATAATACATTAAAAAAATTAATAATGTACTTGAGTTGTGTTTTATTCATATTTTAGAGTTTGTGTTTTTAATTTTTTAATATGATGTCGATCATGTCTTTAAATGTCGACACCGTTTATAAAACTTTTTGCGTACGCCCCTGCCCGCATTCATAGTCCGGAAAAAGGGTCGCATCCCTAGGGGTGTGATGTAGATAGCCTATCCTAATACAAGCATTAGTAGCTACGTCCATGACGTGAACCTGTGACGTATAACTCACGCTATTTCAAGTTGTATATCATTTTTCAAAAATTACATAGGGAGAATATATAGCTGGAACAACGTAACTTCCTATATGGAGTGAAATTTTCTAACTAGTATAAGTGATCGATTAGTATCTCCTATACCACAGATTTAATTACTTGTAAATAATAGTGATAATTTTGCTATCTTGGCAAAAACCTGTATTAAATCAAAGAATCATTATCGAAAGAGAGTCTCGGAGACGGATCTAGGATTTCTAGTACATGGGTGCACTACAAAAAAAAAGAGGAAAAATTGTACTAAGTGGGAATTGATTCCTATTCCCCTTGGTAAATAACTTAACCTTCAACCAATTGCACCATTCAACATTCTTGGAGCAGGGGTGCCAACAATTAATATTATACTAGTTTTAGAAAATATGTATATAAAATATCTAATTTTGAAAGGAGACTATGGGTTCACGTGCCCTATATTATCCCTTATAAATTCGTCCATGTCTCGACATGGTGATGTAGACCTAGCTCCATAGCTGGGCTAGTCATTGGCTAGAGGGTGATCAACCTACCGGACCAGAGGCTGCCAAGAATGTTACATTCCTCCCCATGACAATAACTAGAATGAAAAAGGAGAATATCAATGCATCCGGAAAAAAATCAGTTTATAATGAGAATATTTTTATCGTTGAATCTTTTTTGATTCTATGTATTATTCTCATTATGCCCATAAGGGAGAAGTAATATGAGGCAAAAATCTCACGTACAGTTCTGGAAAGGAGATTCACTCCATTAATTGACGACCGTAACTTTTATGTGGATAGGACGTATCAACACTTTTTGCATCTTTTCATTTGAAGAAAATATAGTTGAATAATAAAGTGTTGAGTCCTAAATTCTCTTCGAGTTCCTATATATCTTGAATATTGCCACAGAAAGATAGAGGGATATGTATACAAAAATTTTGGCAGTTTTAAACTCTTCTTGTTTGTCCTCTAAAATCCTTGCTTCCCTTCCACTCTCCTCCAGCAGAAAATCAAGTTGTAAAAAAAGGAAAAAAAAATCTTTTAGCTGTTAATGTCTGCAAAAGCAGCATATTATATTGCCTTTTTTTTTTTTTTTTTCTATCAATGAAGTTTGAGGCTGCAAATTGTTAAATCCTATGGTGTAGTTGCTATAATCTTCTATATTGGTTGTGTGTTTGGTAATTTTGGTTTACACTGCTTACTAATACATTTCTACTTGAATCACCAGATCAAGAAAACTTAAAAGACTTCGTATTGCGTGGTGCCACTCAAAATTAGTACCTGAAGTCTTTGTTGAAGTATTTCAAAAGTTGCCACTGTTGGAAGAGCTAAGTCTGACAGACACTGCTATCACAATAAAAGGTATTGAAGCTCTTGGACGCTTTTGCCCACGACTTAAGTCATTTGAGTTGAAGAATGTCTCTTATGATATAAAATCAATTGATAAACCAAATGATGAGGCGCTAGCTATAGCTAAAAACTTGCCTGCGTTGCACCACCTTCAGCTCATTGGGAACAGTATGACAAATGTAGGCCTTCGAGCGATTCTTGATGGTTGTCCTATTCTTGTATCACTTGACCTGCGAGGATGCTTTAATGTTAGACTCGACAAGGTCTTGAGTAGCAGAATTTCTCAACAGATTAAAGATGTGAAGTACCCCCGTGACTCTTTGGCAAGTCATAATTTTTGATGAATATAACATATGTTTGATTATTACTTTTATTATTAAAAAATTTGCTGCATCTCTATATCTTGTTTATTGTTGTTTTGTTTTAGCATCTTCAACAGCTACCTTTTTTCGATTTGTATTATGTAATTTAGCAGTTTCCTTTGCTAGATGGTCTCAGCATGGCATGTTGACTTTTGAGGTTGAACCTAGCAATATGGTTGCTCAAAAGTTTTCAGATTGTATGATTTAGAGATACAGTAGATATGCCGTAGATCCAATGTCATATTTGATGATTTGAACATATTTTTGTGAACGTTATTTGATATAAAATATATATGGCATTTGATATTCTTTTGTCATTATTATTAATTGCTTGATTTATTTGATATGGTCCTTGATTAAATTTTGAGACTTGTCATCGTGATGTAGATTATGATAATGAGAGTAAATTTTCTTATAATTTAATCTAAATTTGTTCTTGATCGTAGGATTAATTTGGACATTAATAATCCGGTTAAATCAATATTTATGTGATCGTCTTTATGGGATAAAAATTAGTTGACCCGGTAACAGAACCAATTTGTTTAACCAAAAAATAGGAATTTCGGTCAAAGCTTAATTTTAGAAGAACTCGGGTTACTGATAATCAAATATGGAATGAATAAAAAGAATTGACTTAAACGATAACTGAATAAGTAAAAGAAAGCAGAGTAAATCTGTGTATTCCAATAATATTCCGTGTCCTATTACACATGTTATTTCTCTCCTTTTATAGCTATTTTTAAGTAATACATTTCTTTCCTCTCACAACAGAGCCATTATGGGCAATTAATGGTATTAATGTAACGTTATAATTGATAATCGTAACTGTATCGTAAGATTCTATAACGTTTTCCATCATTGATGCTCATTAATTAGGGATAATACGTATCTGTACTTTTTGCTATCTAGGTTCAATCCTCTGATGTCTCTTCAAATTACCAAGAGGTCCGAGTATTCGTTCCTTCCTGTTTTCTTGAATCTTTGCCCGTGCCTGTTAAGGCTCGTGTCTCTTTAACTATTCTTTGCCAACTGTCATTCTTTTATTGATCCACGTGTCTTGACGTATCAGCACATAATTAATTCCAAATGTTAACTTGATTTTTCCCAATACAGATAGTCCCCCACTTGCCATTTATTCATCAATTGAATATTTGGGAAGTGGGTCTCTTTAAAGCGGGAATTTTTGTCGTCATCCTTCGTATCATTATAACTTCTACAAAACTGACGCTTCGCATGTCACTTCCATTTAATGCTCGTGACACGTGGTAATTTTTGATTGGTTCTGCAACCCTTTAGCGCCTTTTGAAGCTTTTTTCCGACTTGCATCAATCATGAAGTGACAATTTTCATTATGATGTTCCCATCATTACCTTTTTTGTTTGACGGTTGCTTTTTAGTATAAATATAACCTTTGTCTTTTCTTTCTCATAAAAGTTTTCCATCTTTGAATATCCATTCTTGTCTTCTTCCTCGTACAACCATGTCTTCTTCGAACCTTAATCCCCGAAAAGTTCCTATTGTTGATGAACTTCTCCCTGCTCTTGTTAGAAGCAGAAGAGTGGGAAGATTACGCAGTTTAGGATCATCATCTATACGAGGTGCTTCTTTGCCTCCACTTAGTTCTACCCCTCCTTTTCTTCTAAAACTAGGGGTTCCCTTCCACATAGATCTTCTACCAGAAGTAGAGACTCTAATGAACCAGTTCATGAACCCATAGTAGACGAAATTATCCCCTCTAAACTTTCTTTTTACACTGATAGAGAGTCAATTAGGAATCAGGTTTCTTCTATGTCTTCTCTTGATCGTGCTGATGTTTACCCTTCTCAAATTACCGAAGGTTTAATCTCTGTTGTCCGTAGAGATTGCCATTGGAAATTTGACTTCCCAATCATAATTCGTAATGCAAATCAAAGGATCACATCCTACATGGCTGGATTTTCTTTCGTGTATACATATCCTTTTACACTGAATTTTAGACCCCCCATTGATACTGTTATCATCAAGTTCTGTCATTTTTTCAATGTTTGTTTAGGAGAAATTCTCCCCATTATGTGGAGGGTTGTTGCTTGTCTAAGGTACTTGGCAAACTTGGCTCAGTTGCCTTTTACCTTTTTTCATCTGATCCACCTCTACTCCCCTAAGCTGTTCCGACATGGGATCTTTACTTTGGTGGGAAGGGGTAAGATGGTTTTAGTCAGCCCTGAGGATGACAAGGACCGTGGCTGGTATGCCAGATTTGTTGCTGCTCCTACTGTCGGGTTAGTAGGTGAAGAAAATATTCCATTCCCTGAAAAGTGGAATTTTGCACGTAAGTTTTCTTTACAACTTTCTCTTCTCTCTTTTTCCCCTTCTTTTTTTTTTGTTTTGAAAGGGTTTGCTTTTCCCGTGACTGTTTCACTTTTTCTTTTTTCAGCAACCATGGGAACTGTTGAAGAGATTCTCAATTTCCATGGTTGGGTAGAGAAATTTTTAACCATTGCTCCGATGGAGGTTAGATCTTGAAAATACCTTTCGAACAGGTTTGGTTGGAAGGTTAAAACTCATGGTAGAAACTTTACTTTTTCCCTTTCTATTTTTGTCTACCTTTCCTTTAGAATGTATTTGATCCTTCTTTTTATCAGGGTTTCCTATTCGTGGTGTAAGCGCCGAGTCAATTGTGGTTTCCAAGGTTTCTTTGGAAAGAGCTCAAGAGATAATCTTGAGTTCTTTATTGAAAAGGAAAGTTGATGCGTCCCAAGATTCTGAGGAGGAAGAGGAACGAGATGGAAGCTCTTTCGTTAGAAGACCACGGGCTAGAAAACTCGTCATTTCGGATGACAAAGCTACTCCTCCCCGTTCTATTCTTGTGACCGAGCCTGTTGAAGCCACCTTAGTGAGTTCTGACGATGATACTCCTATGGTAGCTCATGAGTCTAATGAACAACTTTTTTCACGTGGGTTTGTTAGTGAAAGTTTTGATTTGGTGTCTGATGAAGTACCTCTTGCCTCTTTCCTCGTGTCTGTCCTAGTGGAATGCTCTTTACGTGTTTCTACTGCTGCTGTTTCTGCCCCGCTTTAAGCTATTATGACTTCCTCTATTGTCCCTACTACTACTGTTTCTCGCACTGAAGTTGGTTCTTCAAGTGGAAGTAGAGTGATAAAGTAGATTACCATTGAAGTCCCTGCCGATGGTAGTCTTTTGAAAAAGTCAGGTCGGGATGACATATGGTTGAAACCCTTGATTGGTCCGGTTGAAAAGTCCAAACTAGAAAATCATAGTTCTTTGACTTGGATGAATGATATCGTGTAGTCATCACTGAAGGTATTAATTTCTTTTTATGCTTTATTCCATTCTCCTTTTACTAACATTCTTAACCCTTTTTTTTAGATCAATCTCATCTGTACGGAGATGATGAAAAGGGTTTCCCATACAGAGAAATTGATGCATAATTACCAAATTGAGGCAGACAATTGGAAAGAATAATATGAAAGTCTTCAGCTTGAGATGAAAATTTTAGAAGAAAGAAAATGTACCTTAGAGCAGCAGTTGAGGGTCATGGCATCGGAGTTAGCAGTTGAAAAAGCTTCTTCCAACCAGGCAGGCAAGGATAAGAATCTCCTGGAGTCATCATTTGCTGAACAACACTCCAAAGCCACCGAGGAGATCAAAGGTTTGAAGGCCTTGTTGAACGAGAGAGAGGTTTATACGGGTGAACTTGTTCAAACACTCACCCAGACCCAAGAAGATCTCCGTGTATCTTATAATAAGGTCAAGTTTTTGGAGAGTTCACTTGCCCCTTTACAGTCTTCTTACGATGCTGTTTTAACTGAGAGGGAGGAGCTCAAGAGTGAAATTGACCATTGCGAAAGAGACTACGAGGCTCTTGAGGACAAAGCTGTTGTTAAAGTAAGTTGGGTTGTATTGAACACACGCCATGATACCCTTAAGGAGGTTAGCCAAGAAGGCTTTAACTTGGATGCTGAGTTAGTAAAGATTAAAGAGACTATTGAAAAAACTCAGCAAGGTCAAAGTTTCTCTTCTCCCATGGCTGATATTCCCGAGCACGTTGAAGCTGATACTAGTTCGGTGGATGTCCTAGCTCATTCAGATCAAGTCGAGCCTTCTGTTGGTGATGATGCCATTTTGAACCCTACTCTTGCTCCATAGTGAAAGTTTATTTGTGAAGTTTGACTCTTTTTTTCTTTTTGGTGAAATATGTGGTTTTACCCTTGGTTCCATTTTGGGGGTTATGTTTTTGGTGGTAACAAGTCCCCAGGTCTTTTCGGGTCTTTTTTGTAAAAAGACAATCAGTTTATGGCTAAGTTCATACTTAGTTTTAACTTAATATTATTAAGTTTTCATTTTAACTTAATTCTTTCGAGTTTCTGTTATACTCTTTTAATAATTTGCCTTTGTTTTTTATAAGTCCAAGGTCTTGCTTTTTAATTCGTGGGTTTTTGTCTTACCCTTTTGACTTTTTGCATTGTTAGAAATGCTTTATTAAATTCATGGATCTTTGAATCAAACATGAATTTATAAAAGAGGGCCCTTTTATATACGACGCTTAATGAAGAAGGCGTCTCAACTTCATAATGGTGTAAACATACGAAAAGAGAAATAGGAACACACATGTTTCTTGAAATAACTTTGATAAAGCTTTCATTCGAACTTTGTCAAGTTTAAATAACATCTTACATGTATTTAAATATCCTCTATTACTCTTCCGTAACTGTTTTCTTTCAACAGATTTGCAAAAAAGAAAATCCAAGGGTTTCTTTATAATCCATGGCTAAATACTGCTTTTAACCTAAACATTCGTAAGATTTTGAAATTTGTATCTACGAGTGTATTCTTCACAGGTTTTTGGATCAGGCTTGTGTTTTAGGCTCGTGACTTTGCTTTGAACTTGAAATTTATTGAGTAGACTTTAGGCTTGACTTGAAATTTAATCGTTTCAGCCTTCGTTGCCTTCCTTATACATATATTATATGTATATTATATAGTCCGCCATGTGTTTTAGCTTTGAAGTATGAAATCTCTAGCACTTGATTATTCCTTCAATGTGGTCCTTTTCCTGAAATATGGGACTCGAATGTATGATTTTAGATGAAGACTCCTTAACCCTTTTAAGTTTCCATCAGAATAGTTGTAACCCTAGACCGGGAATTTGTTCTTTCCACGTGTCTTTCAGGTCGTAATTTATCATTTAATGTGGGCTTGCTTTCTGCCTATCATCTAAAATCGTTAGTAAAATTTTAATAATTCAAAATAAAAATCATTAATAAGAATACCTGCCCATTGGTATTTCCTTTCCTTAGAAGTAGTATCTCTTTAGATGAACAACATTCCAATTCGAAGGTAGAATCTTGCCATCCAATGTTTCAAGCTCGTATGCTCATTTTCCTGTGATACTATGAATCTTATAAGGCCCTTCCCAAGTTGGACTTAACTTTCTTGCATTGGCTGCCTTCGTGGATTGGAAAACTTTCTTGAGTACGTAGTCCCCAATCTTGAAATATCTGAGACGAGCTTTCCGGTTGTAATACCGCTCAATAACTTGTTTTTTGTGCTGCCATCCTTATTAATGCAGTTTTCCTCCTTTCTTCAAGTAAATCCAGGTTTATCCGTATCACTTCTCCGTTCGATTCTTCAGAAGCTTGAGTATATCTCGTGCTTGTTTCCCCTATCTCGATTGGAATTAAGGCTTCAGCCTCGTAAACAAGTGAAAATGGTGTTTCCCCCATACTTGTTTTCATTGTTGTTCGATAAGCCTATAAGACTCAAGGTAGTACCTCTGGCCAATTGCCTTTAGATTCTTCTAGTTTTTTCTTCAAGTTGTTGATAATGACTTTATTTTTTGATTTAGCTTGTCCATTACCCACCAGATGGTAAGGCGTTGAGGTAATCCTTTTAATTTGACAACTTTGAAAAAATTCTGTGATTTGTGTACCTATAAATTGTGGGCCGTTATCACATACGATTTCCTTTGGTACCCGGAATCGGCATATGATGTTCCGCCAAATGAAGTCTCTGACCTCTTTTTCTCGTACCTGTTCGAAAGCTCCCACTTCTATCCACTTAGTAAAATAGCCAGTGAGCAGTAATAAAAATCTTACCTAGCCTTTGGCTTATGGTAGGGACCTACGATATCCGTCCCCCACTTCATAAAAGGCCATAGTGCAACGACTGGATGTAATAATTCAACTGGTCGATGCATGTTGTTACCATATCTTTGGCATTTGTCACAGTTTGCAACAAAATATTCTGCGTCTTCTTCCATTTTTGGCCAATAATAGCCGGCTCTAATCATGGTTTTTACCAAAGACCTTCCTCCAGCATGATTTCTACAATATATTTCATGTATTTCTCTCATCATATACTCTGTTTGAGAAGGGCTGAGGCATCTTGCTAGAGGACCACCGAACATTTTTCGATAAAGGTTTGATTTAAACAGTAGCGAGCAGCTTTTTTGCGAAGTGCTTGAGCCTTTTTCTTATCTTCAGGTAAAATTCCATACTGCAAAAAATTGACAATCTTGTTCCTCTATTCCCAAGTTATATTATTGCAATTTACCTCGTTTTTGTCTTGATCAAGTACTTAATGAAACAAATGAATCACGGAAGCATTTTCTACATTTGTTACTTCTGCAGCAGACGCAAGATTAGCTAGAGCATCTGCCTCGACATTTTCTTCCCTTAGTATCTGCATGACTTTCCAAGTTTGAAATTGCCTGACAAAATCTCGTGCCTTTTCTAGGTATTGCTGCATCCTCGCCTCTCTAGCTGTATAAGGCCCTTGCATCTGGTTAACAACAAGTTACGAGTCGCTTTTGATTACTACCTGCTCTATTCCGAGCTCTCGTGCCAACTCTAAACCTACAATCACAGCTTCATATTCTGCCTCATTGTTAGTGATTGGATGACACTTTATTGCTTATCTTATGGTTTCACCCGTAAGTGGTACCAGGACAATGCCCAAACATGCTCCTTTTACATTTGATGAACCGTCAGTAAATAAGGTCCATGTACCTGGATTAGATCCGTTAAATAGCTACAGTTCTTTTTCTGTTTCTAAATGTATCCCTTGGCTAAAATCTGCCATGAAATCTGCTAAAACCTGTGACTTTATTGTAGTTCTAGGTTGATATGTAATGTCATATTCACTTAGTTCTATAGCCCACTTGGCTAGTCTACCCGATAACTCTTGTTTATGAAATATATTATGTAAGGGGTAGGCAGTTACCACGAAAATAGGATGACGTTGGAAATAAGGCCTTAATTTCCTAGATGCCATAATCAAAGCTAATGCAAGTTTCTCTAAATGAGGATATTGAGTCTCAACATCGAGCAAAGATTTACTAACATAATAAATCGGTGATTGTTTACCTTGGTCTTCTCGAACTAATACAGCACTTACCGCCACTTCTAAAACTGCAAGGTAGACAAGTAATTTCTCCCCATCTTTTTGTTTGGCTAGCAGTGGTGGATTTGACAAGTACGCCTTTAAATTTTAAAGCGCTTGTTGACATTCTTCAGACCATTTAAATTGGTTTTACTTCTTTAAAGCTGAAAAGAATTTGAATCACTTTTTTGATGACTTGGAAATGAACCTACCCAGGGCTACTATTCTTCCTATCAGCCTTTGTACTTCTTTTTTGCTCGTGAGTATATCCGGAATTTCTTCAATAGCTTTAATCTGAGCATGATTTACTTCAATGCCACGGTTAGAAACAAGAAATCCCAAGAACTTACCTGATGAGACGCCAAATGCACATTTCTCAGGATTTAACTTCATGTTAAATTTGCGAAGAATCTTAAATGTATCAGTCAGGTGTTGAATGTGGTCTCCTATTTGTTGTGATTTAACCAACATATCGTCTATATACACTTCCATGGTTTTGCCTAAGTGTTCTTGGAATATTTTGGTCACCAACCTCTGATATGTGGCCCAACATTCTTTAAACCGAATGGCATTTGTAATAGTAAGTCCCCCTATCTGTGATGAAGGAAGTCTTTTCTTCATCTAGAGGATCCATTTTAATCTGATTATATCTTGAATAGGCATATAAAAAACTTAACAATTCATGCCCTGCAGTAGCATCAATTAATTGATCTATGTGCGGTAATGGAAAAGAATCTTTAGGGCAAACTTTATTCAGATCAGTGTAATCTACACAAACTCGCCACTTACCATTCTTTTTAGGTACTAAAATAGTATTAGCCAACCAATCTGGATACTTTACCTCGCGGATAGACCCAATTTTTAAAAGCTTTTGCACCTCATCTTGAATCACCTGGTTCTTGAAGGAGCCTTGCTTCCTTTTCTTTTGTTTGACAGGTGGGTATGATGGATCTTCACTTAATTTGTAGGTCATTACCTCTGGTGGTATATCTGTCATATCTGAATGGGACCAAGCAAAAGAATCTGCGTTAGCCTTTAAAAATTCAATCAACTTACGTTTCATTTCCGGGCTGAGGTTGGTTCCAATGTAGACTTTTCTTTCTGGCCAATGTACAAATAGCACCACAGCCTCCAGTTACTTGATCGTTGTTTTAATATTTTCATTTTCCTCTGGTTGCTGAATAGTATCGGGCCTCGAATCTACATCTGTTTGCCCATCTTCAGTTGATGTTCGTGCTGATGCGTCCTCAACTGCATTCTGTGATTTCTATTTTTCGTCACTTTTTGCGTTTGAATCTGCCACGGAATTAATGCTTCGTGAAACTTGTTAGTCACCACGGATTTGTCGTATCCCCCATTGTGATGGGAATTTTATAACTTGATGCAAGGTAGATGGAACAACGTCCATTTCGTGAATCCTTGGTCTGCCAAGAATCATATTGTATGCCATATCCATTTCTACCACCTGAAATTTTGTATCTTTGACCACTCCTTTTGCGAATGTGGTGTGTATTATCTCCCCTTTCGTTACAATGCTCGAGTTGTCAAAACCAGACAAGGTGTGTGCCTTGGGTATCAGCTTGCATCTCGTTTATCGCTCTTAACAGAATGATATTCACGGAACTACCTTGATCAATCAAAACTCGTTTTACATTAGTGTCATGTACAAGTAAAGATATTACCAGTGCATCATTATGAGGTATTAGCATGCCTTCTGCATCTGCATCATCATCATCAAATGTAATACTATCTTCTTCCAAAACTTGTCGAACTCGCTTCCTCGTGTGTAGCTGTTATTTTTGACACTTTCTTAGCTGCCGTATATGTTACGCCATTGATCTCTTCCCCTCCACTTATGACATTAACCGTTATTTTTGGTGAAGGAGGTTTTGGGGGCTCCTGCCTATTCTTCATATATGCTTGCTTTCCCTTTTCACTAAACAATTCGGTTAAATATCCTTGTTTCAATAAATGTTCAACTTCACCTTGCAGCAATCTACAATACGCCGTTTTGTGAATGTGATCGTTGTGAAACTCGCAAAAAAAATCTGGATTTCGTCTGTTCGGGTTTGATCTCATTTCCGTTGGCCACCGTACCTTATCTCCCATGCTCCTTAAAACAACCACCAACTCGGATGTGCTAACATTAAGATTGTAACCGCCGATCTTTGTCTCCGAGCTTCTGTCATCATCTCGCGTCTCTCGCGTGTTTCGTTCTTTTCCGAACCTTGATGATGAACCTAACTCTCTATCTATTGATCTATGATCGTACCTCGGGTTTTCTTATTTTGAACGTGAGTTCCTTCCTGCCGATCCCTTGTAAGGCCCGTACCTATTTTTACCGGAACTTTTCTCAGTTTCAGCTCGTCTTGAACTTACCCTTTCATCTTTTCGAGACTGGGTGATGGTATCCTCTTCTATCCACAGCTTCATGATGTACCTGTTATAAACGTCATTCCAAGTTGTTGCTGGAAATTATCGTAGACTTTCCTTGAGCCTCCTCGTGGCTTCTGAACTTTTTTCATTTAGATTACTGGCAAATACCATAGCCGCCCAATTATCAGGTACATGTGGAAACATCATCCTTTCTCGCTGGAATCTATCTACGAATTCCCTGAGCAACTATGTATCTCCTTGTTTTATTTTGATAATGTCCTCCATTTTTTTTCAACTTTTTGAGCTCCCGCGTGTGCTTTGATAAATGAATCTGCAAGCTCAACAAAAGAATCTATAGAATTTTT
The DNA here is from genome assembly GCF_000715075.1 of Nicotiana tabacum. Classification (NCBI taxonomy): domain Eukaryota; kingdom Viridiplantae; phylum Streptophyta; class Magnoliopsida; order Solanales; family Solanaceae; genus Nicotiana; species Nicotiana tabacum. The sequence continues at coordinate 24,733,604 of NC_134084.1, forward strand.
GGGTAAAAGAGATACCATGTTAATGCTCCCTTAGTGAGTGTTTCTCCGAAATTTTTGACCAATACTAATTCAATTTCTTGCTTGGTCAAGTCGTTTCCCTTTACACCGGTTGTGAATGCAGTTACGTGATCTCGTGGATCAGTTGTTCCATCATATTTCAGAATATTGGGCATCTTGAATTTCTTTGGAATTGGTAGAGGAGCAGCACTTGGCTTCCAAGGTTGTTGTGAATATTTGTCCATATCTATTCCCTTGATCACAAGCGTCACTCCAGGTATTTGCTCTATGCAATCACTTTGCTCCTTGAGCTGTTTCTGCAAAGTTAGTACTAAATTTTGTAAATCAGAATTAATTGGGTTACCTAGCTCTCCATCACGAGATTTACTGGGAGCTCCTTCACTGCCTGAATTAACGAGTCCTGAGCAAGGATTTTCTAGGATGTTGTTGTTGGCGGTACAACCGACAACTGGTTGGTAAAATCCTGAAGAGCATTGCTGACCTGTTGAGCGATTAATTTTTTCAAAGTTTCATCGATAGCTTGATCATTTTCATTTGATTCAGATCTGTCAGGAGTCCCCTCTCGTGATTGGCGAAGAGAATGTTATGGCGAAGGGGGTGGAGTTCTGTCACCTTGTTGGTTCGGCTGATGTTGTGGATCTCCTTGGAGTGGTAAATTTTGTTGGTTATTGTCGTTGACATTCGACATGATTGTTTTTGATAAAGAATCGATTTGGAAAGCAGATGATTATTAGATTCTCGGTAACAGAACTAATTTGTTTAACCGAAAAATAGGAATTTCGGTCAAAGCTTAATTTTAGAAGAACTTGGGTTACTGATAATCAAATATGGAATGAATAAAAAGAACTGACTTAAACGATAGCTGAATAAGCAAAAGAAAGCAGAGTAAATCAGTGTATTCCAATAATATTCTATGTCCCATTACAAATGTTATTTCTCTCTTTTTATAGTTATTTCTAAGTAATATGTTTCTTTCCTCTCACAACATAGCCATTATGAGCAATTAATGGTATCAATGTAACGTTATAATTGGTAATCGTAACTGTTTTGTGAAAATTCTATAACGTTTTCCATCATTGATGCTCATTAATTACGCATAATACGTATCTGTACTTTTTGCTATCTAGGTTCAATCCTCTGATGTCTCTTCAAATTACCAAGAGGTCCGAGTATCCGTTCCTTCCTATTTTTTTGAATCTTTGCTCGTACCTGTTAAGGCTCGTGTCTCTTCAACTATTCTTTGTCAGCTGTTATTCTTTTATTGATCCACGTGCCTTGACGTATCAGCACATAATTAATTCCAAATGTTAACTTGATTTTTCCCAATACACATAGATAGATGATGCATATAGAGATATGATCATTGAACCGACTCATTGGATAATTCCTAATGGTTAGAATTACCATAAACTGTCAATAGGATATTCTCTTGAAGAATGTGATGTAAGAGTTTTCTTTGACCTGAGATCGTCATAGTAATTGACAAGTTATTATTGTTCTTTGATACCAGACACCTATGGCCTTAGGGTGATAGTTGAAAGGATATTGGGTACGATTAAATACTTGTAGAATTAGTGATTGATCAAAGATGGAATCTGTCAACTCTTGGTAATGAGTTTAAGCTCCATGTTGTCATGAATTATAAACGACCAAACTAAGACCTTGGCCAGGGAAATTGAATGAAAGAAGAAATGAGTTTCTTAGGTCATTCAATGGTCGATTATATTTGACATGAACACATAGTTTGTCGCCTATTAGGATTTGACAGTTGAACCATATCCTAAGGTGATCTAGAGCTATAAGGACAGAAGGAATTACTACATTATTCTTCTACTAGTTCTTGAGAATAAATTGTATACTTTATGCTATCCGGTCATTAAGGAGTATTGCTAGACGCTACCCTTGATTAGTATATTGATGTGATCAATTTACTACCGGTTAAGTATTGAACCTATGGGGTCGCACACTTACGAGTATTCTGATCTTTGCTAAATGATTAATTAACTTATTATTTGATAATTAAATTAAGGAATTTAATTAGTCAAATAAATTTAGTTATTAATCCAAATGAAATATTATTATATTCTTTGCTAGCACAGAGGGTATGATTAATATTGTGAAAAAATTGAAGTTTTCTATTTGGAATAGAAAATTAAATTATTTCTCTTGGTTGAAATATATATATATGATATATTTTTTATAGTTATAATTAATATTTATTTATATATAGGATATATAAATATTAATAAAGTATCCAATTTGGAATTGGATTGTAAATCCCACAAGAGACGTTGGCTACGTGAAATCTATTTTTATGGGATTCCAACTTTCTGTTAGTAAAGTATTATAATGACTTATAAGAAAAATCCAATAATTGGATTTCACTTTACTATCCAACTTTGACGTTGGACATGGAAAATCCATGTAGAAGGCTGCGACCATTCAGAATAGGTTCTCGATTTTTACGTACAAAGTTTTATTTTTGGAATAAACTTTTACCTAAGTAAATCATTACTTCAACCAAATAGAAAAATAGTTTATAGGTGATGCTAAATAAAGGGTGATGGAAGAAAATTTGTCAATTAACACTTGAGAAGAAAAACACTTTGTGAAAGTGAGAGTGCAACACAAGATAAGAGAGAAAATATAATTACAAGAAAAGTGTTTCTTATTCTTCTAACATTGAGTTGAGATTTTTGAGAAAAATTTTAGCACAATATTTCGTTCAATTTGTTCGCGGGTTTCATTGATCAAAGAGTTGATAGCAAAGATCGATCTCGGTGTGGATATGCATAGAGTCTTCGCACTATCGAAGAATTTTGAAATGAGACTCTCTTCACCAGGTACGTCTTAGATCCGATCTTTGACATGTAAATAAATTTTAAACACGAAAAGATCTACCTAGGATTGTTATTGTCTTCCGCTGCGTGTTACGAACACCTATATGTAATCCATCAGTGATATCAGAGCCGTGGTTTATTGTGTCCAAAATTTATTTACGAAATATTTTAATATTATATTTGAAGAGTTCAAACCATAATACATGTGTCTTGTACAATAGTCAAATCGTTTGAATGTTGATATTATTTTATTGTGGATAAAATATGTATTCATATAACTATTGAGATAGTTCATAACTTGAATTTGAAATTTTGTATTAGATACGATGGGAATCTATAATTGGTTACATGATTCTATTGTTATTTTTAATTGTTATTAGTTCACGAGATATTAATTAATAATAGTTTTCTGACATGAATTATTTTTATGTAATATATAAGATAAACATGTTTGAAGATGTTGAATTTCGTTTTTATGTCACATGCTTGTTCGTTACATAATTTTAAATTATTTATTACATGTGATATAAATTAATTTAGGACTAAACATGTAGACAATTTGAACTAAATTCACATGCTATAAAAGATTTGATCTTCATGTTATTAAAAACTGTTTTAGTAACAATTCTCTCTTACTAAAATTTGAGTTCTTAAATAGTAAAATATAAGATATTTTATTATAGAGCTATCCATCAAAGTAAATAATTTTATTTATTTCTTGTTTATAAGGAGCGGCCTGACTACCAGGAGACCTATAGTTCGAGAATATGTTAAAATTATTTATTGCATTAGATGCATGGATTGAAAGAATTATTCAATTTTTTACTAGACGCCTAGACTACCCGGGGGAGTATAAAATTTAATAAGTTCTTTGCTATCATGATGGTTGAACTCAACTATGCCAATAGGATCGACCTGACTACCAGAGGACTATTTGACATAGAGCTATATAAGGAAATTGTTTGGGAGTACAATTGGTAAGAATACCTACCTTTAAAATATATGTGAGAAACGACTTGACTTCCATGGGGCTCATACATATTGTTAAAGGATTCCTTTACTCCACTAACAGAAATAAAAATTTCGTAAACTATAATGAGGGTAAATAGTTTAAAATAATTAGTGGAAATATCATTTAGATAAAAGTCCATGTCTTTATGATATATGTAAATATGTTCTTACATCATTGCATTTTCTTTTCTATATTTTAGATTTCTCAATATGTCTGTTATATCACTGCGTGAAATACTTGAGACCAACAAGTTGGTAGGACCAAACTTTGATGACTGGTATAGAAATTTGAGAATTTTTCTCATGCATGAAAAGCTCATTGATGTGATCGATAAGCCTGCAAAGATAATCCCACCAGAGAATGATGTTCAAGGCACCAAGGATTATCAGAAACACTTGGAAGAATGACTTGCTATAAAACACATCATTCTCGCTTCTATGAGTTCTGAACTCCAGAGGAAACATCAGAATATGGATCCGACTACAATCATTGAATATCTTAAGAAGATGGTTGATACACAGTTAGACATTGAAAACTCTCCAGTTGGACCCTTGTCAATCATATGATTGTTCTTATCGAAGAACATGAGAAGTTGGGGTACAAACTTGGTAAAGAGCTTTCTGAAGATTTAATCTTGCAGTCAGTATATGATGCTGAATGTTTTCACTGTAAAAAGAAAGGGCATTGGAAGAGAAACAACAAGGAGTATCTTGCAACTCTAAAGGACAAGAAACAAGGTGAGACATTAATGAAAAATGTTTTCAAGGTTTCTTTAGCTACTACTAATTCTTCGCTGTGGGTATTAGATACTGGCAGTGGTTATAACATCTGTAACATGTTCTAAGGGTTCAAGATAAGTAGGAGACTAAAGAACGGAGAAATTAATCTACAAGTTGGAAATGGTGCAAAAGTTGCGGCCGTAGCTGTAGGATCAATTTCTTTAATAATGCCTACGGGCAAAGTACTTATGTTGGATGATTGTTATTACGTTCCTAAATTTGTTTCGAACATAATTTCAGCTTCTATGTTAGACAAACGTGGTTTTCGCATTAATATAGGCAATGGTATTTGCTCTATTTATTATAGTGATAATTTATATGTGAATGGCTATCTCCAACATGACGTTTATGTCTTACCTAATGTGAATACTAATTTGATTATGCATGTTTCAAGTCTTAAGAGGAAAAGAGATGATCAAGTAAATCATGCATACCTTTGGCATTGTAGGCTTGGTCATATTGGCGAGAAAATAATTAACAAGTTGTACAAGGAAGGGTACCTTGACAAATATGATTTTGAATCATATCCAACTTGTGAATATTGTCTCAAAGGAAAAATGACCAAATCTCCATTTACTGGAAGTGGAGAAAGAGCTTCTGAATTATTGAGACTAATTCATACAAATGTTTGTGGGCCCATGAAAATTCAAGCTAGAGGTGGATATTCTTACTTCATCATCTTCACTGATGATATGTCAAGATATGGATTTGTGTATCTTATGAAACACAAGTCTGAATCTTTTGAAATGTTCAAAAGGTTCCGTAGTGAAGTTGAGAAGCAGACTGATAAAAGTATCAAAGTACTAAGGTCTGATAGAGGTGGAGAATATCTTAGTGAAGATTTTACCAGATATCTCAAAGAGAATGGGATTCTCTCACAGTGGACACCTCCAGGAATACCACAACACAATGGTGTGTCTGAAAGAAAAAATTGAAATTTATTAGATATTGTGAGATCTATGATGGGGTTCACTGATCTTCAATAAATTTATGGGGATATGCTTTGGAAGCAGCAACATACTTACTTAATAAAGTTCCCACTAAGTCAGTCTCTATAACACCATATAAGATATGGAAAGGATGTAAGCCTAACCTTAAACATATTAAAGTTTGGGGTTGTCCAGCTTATGTTAAGAGACTACAGTCTAATAAACTTGACTCAAAATCTGATAAGTGTAAGTTCATTGGGTATCCCAAGGAAATAATGAATATTATTTCTATCACCCTTCTGACCATAAAGTGTTTGTGGTCAGAGGAGCAACCTTTCTGGAAAAGGAATTTCTTTTAGAAGGACATTATAATGAAGAAATAGAACTTGATGAAGTTCAAGAAACTAATGAATCAACACAATGTAAAGATCATGAGACCCAAGTTGAAGAACATTTATTGGATGTTTTTAAGTTGCCATCTTCAACGGTTGAAGTTCAAAAAATAAATGAAGTTCAAGAACAGGTTAATGAACCAGTTTCAAACTAAATTGAACAACAACCAAATCCAGCACAAGGTGAATAGGTTGTACAAGTACCTCTTAGAAGGTCTACACGAGAACGTCATGTACCAACTAGATTAAATTTAATGATACAAGATGATGCATCAAATGAGGTTGATCATAATGATGATGACCCTAAGACCTATGAAGAGGCTATACAAAGTTCCGATTATGAGAAGTGACAAAAGGTCATGGAATCTGAAATGGTATCCATGAAGAAAAATAAAGTATGGACTTTAATTGAACCTTCAAAGGATATAAAACCTATAAGTTGTAAATGGGTTTTTAAGAAAAATATTGGAGCAGACAGAAAGGTGGAGACCTACAAAGCCCGTCTTGTTGCTAAGGGAAATCATCAGAAAGAAGGAGTCGACTATGACGAGACGTTCTCTCCCGTGGCAATGCTCAAATCTATTCAGACTTTGCTTGCTATAGCAGCATACTATGATTATGAAATATGGTAAATGGATGTGAAAACAACTTTCCTTAATGGTGAGGTAGAAGAAGATGTGTACATGACACAACCTGAAGGTTTCACATCTTCGTCTGATCATAATAAAATTTGCAAGCTACAAAGATCCATTTATGGACTAAAGCAAGCTTCTCGAAGTTGGAATATTTGCTTTAACAAGACAATTGAAAAGTTCAATTTTGTTAGATGCGAAGAAGAACCTTGTGTGTATAAAAAGGTTAGTGGGAGCACAATTATATCTTAGTGTTGTATGTTGATGATGTATTGCTCATATGGAATGACATACCGGCATTGTAAAGTACCAAGATTTGGCTATCTGAATAATTCTTGATGAAAGACTTGGGAGAAACAACTTATATATTAGGAATAAAGATCTATAGAGATAGATCTAGGAAGTTGCTTGGACTTTCCAAGTCTTTGTACATTGATACCATCTTAAAGAGGTATAATATGAATAATTCCAAAAGAGGCTATCTACTGATAGGCACTGGAATTACTCTCAGTAGGGAGGATTGTCCTAAAATACCTGAAGAGAGAGAACACATGAGTAGGATCCCATACGCTAGTGCAGCGGGAGCTATCATGTATATCATGACATGTACACGTCCTGATGCGGTTTATGTACTTGGAGTTCCACCCTCGGGAGTCGTGATGGTGCCTACTCTTGAAAGCTAGGCAAGCCGAGTATTATAGATTCATTAACCCTTTTACTTAGACTTTTTAATAGTTTTAAAACAACATGCGACCAATAGTGGAATATTAATAATTATTAAAGACATGCGGAAGACGAAACCTGATAACTTAGCCAAATACAAGTACGGAAAATACAAAGTACATCTCTACCCAGAATTGGAGTCACAAAATCACGGACCATCTACGAATACTACAAACAGATGTCTAGAAAGAAAGATACAATCTATTTCTTAAGCAAATCAAAACAGAATATAAAGATAGAAGGGGACGTCAGGGCCTGCGGATGCCTGCAGGACTACTTCGGGTCTCCTGATAGACTGAAGGTAGCAACCTCTCCCTACTGTCCAAATGCTCCAGCACCGGGATCTGCACACAGTACAGAGTGTAGTATCAGCACAACCTACCCCATGTGCTGGTAAGTGTTGAGCCTAACCTCAGCGAAGTAGTGACGAGGCTAGGACGAAACTACCAAATAAACCTGTGCAGTTAAAGCATATAAGACAAGCAATAATAACGGAAACTAGCAGTTAAAGATGGGAAAGGGGAACATGCTATAGGGGAATATCAAATAACAACAGTAACTTAGGAGAAAAACATAATAACATTTTAAGGTTTGCATCAGTAAGAATAAAGAAACAATAACAAATCAATATCTACTTTTATCATTTATTGTTGCGGCGCGCAACCCGATCCAATCATTTATTATTGTTGCGTATGTGGCTCGATGTTTGAACTGTCAGCAGGTAAAGTACGAGCATCAGAGACCTGGTGGTTTGTTTCAGAGGATTGAACTTCTTGAGTGAAAGTGGGAGCGTATCACTATAGACTTTGTTGTTGGACTCCCACGGACTCAGAGGAAGTTCGATGCAGTGTGGGTTATTATTGATAGGATGACTAAGTTAGCGCATTTCATTCCTGTGGCAGTCTTCTATTCTTCCGAGAGGTTAGCTGAGATCTATATTTGGGAGATTGTTCGTCTTCATGGTGTGCCCGTGTCTATCATTTCTGATCGAGGTACGCAGTTTACCTCGTATTTCTGGAGGGCAGTTCAGCGTGAGTTGCACACGGGTCAAGTTGAACACAACATTTCATCCCCAAACAGATGGACAGTCCGAGCGTACTATTCAGATTTTGGAGGATATGCTCTGAGCTTGTGTTATGGACTTTGGAGGTTCGTGGAATTAGTTCTTGCCTTTAGCGGAGTTTGCCTACAACAACATCTACCAGTTGAGCATTCAGATGGCTCCCTATGAGGCACTATATGGTAGGCAGTGTCGGTCCCCAGTTGGATGGTTTGAGCCGGGAGAGGCTCAGTTGTTGGGTACAGATCTAGTACATGATGCCTTGGACAAGGTCAGGATCATTCAGGATAGGCTTCGTACAACTCAGTCCAAGCAAAAGAGTTATGCCGACCGTAAGGTTCGTGATGTGACATTCATGGTCGGCGAGCGGGTGTTGCTTCAGGTGTCGCCTATGAAAGGCGTGATGAGATTTGGGAAGAGGGGCAAGCTTAGCCCTAGATTCATTGGCCCATTTGAGATTCTTGATCGAGTGGAGAAGTGGCTTACAGACTTGCATTGCCGCCGAGTTTATCAGCCATGCATCCAGTGTTTCATGTATCCATGCTTCGGAAGTATCAGGGTGATCCATCCCACGTGTTAGACTTCAGCACCATCCAGTTGGACAAGGACTTGACCTATGAGTTGAAGCCGATAACTATTCTAGGCCGGCACGTTCGTCAATTGATATTGAAGAGTTTCCCTTCCGTTCATGTTCAGTAGAGAGGTCAGCCTGCCGGGGCAGCTACTTGGGAGTCCGAGTCTGATATGCAGAGTCGTTATCCCCATCTTTTCCCCGACTCAGGTACTTCTTTTCTATGTCCGTTTGAGGATGAACAATTGTTTTAAAGGTGGAAGATGTACTTGATTTACAAGTAAATTCTATATTTCGAGGTCTTAAAAGCCTCCTTTATATCACCTCAATTTGCGTGCATAGTCCGGGCATATATCCGGAATGCTTTTATGTGAAAATTTGATGAAATGCTAATTTGGCCTTTAAAATTGAATTTAAGTTGACTTCGGTCAATATTTTGGGTAAATGGAGCCGGACCCATGATTTGACGGTCCCGGAGGGTCTGTAGAAAAATATGGGACTTGGGCGTATGACCGAAATTGAATTCCGAGGTCCCAAGCCCGAGAAATGAATTTTTGAAGAAAATTGTTTAACTAAAAATTTAAGAGTTTTTTGGAAATTTGAATGTATTGGAAATTGATGGTATCAAGCCCGTATCTTGGTTCCGGAGCCCGATACAGGTCTTATATGGTATTTAGGTTGAGCCTGTAAAATTTGGTAAGAAACTGACTTGAAATGACGTGAATCGGACCCTCGGTTGTTAAAATTTGAACTTAAGAGTTCTTGAGATTTTTCTTTGATTTTAATGCTAAATTCGTTGTTAAAGTTGTTAATTTGGTGATTCGATCGCACGAGTAAGTCCATAAGATGTTGTTGAGTTAGTATGTATGTTTGGTTTGGAGCCCTGAGGGCTCGGGTGAGTTTCAGATAGGTTTCGGGATGTTTTTACACTTAGAAAAGTTGCAGGTTTTGCTGTTTCAGGTGCACAGAGATTTTTTTCTTCGCATTCGCGTGGCTTCACCAACGAACGCGTAAGGCAAGTTTCCTCAGGTGCCAATTGTTCTTCTCAAACGCGGAGCTCAGGACGCGAATGCGAAGTTGTGGTTGGAGTTACCCTTCGCGAACGCGTTCACGCTCTCGCGAGCATGTTCAGGATCTCGCGAATGCGTAGGGTTAGTGGGCCTGAGGGAGGGATTTCAAATTGTTCTACGCGAATACGGACACCTTACCGCCAATGCGAAGGCTTGAGGAGTTGAAGCTCCGCAAACGCAAGCCTTTAAATGCGAACGCGATGGCCATCTGGGCCTGACCCATCACGAACGTGACAGGCCAATCGCGAACGCGATGAAGGCCTGCCCAGTCATTTTAAAACAGACCCCATCGCGGACAGAACTCATTTTTCTTTATATTTTCGAACTCCCAAGGACTAGAGGCAATTTTCTTCACACAAATTTATCCCCAAAGTGTTGGTAATCAATTCTAAACTTTACTCTTTCAATTACCCAATGTTTTTCATCACTTTTTAATCAAAAATCAAAGGTTTTCGTGGTAGAAATTAAGAATTTGGGTAGAGTTAGAGCTTTTTGAATTATTGGGATTTAGACCATGTTTTGGTGTTGGATTTCAAAACTAATTACATATTTGGGCTTGTGGGTGAATGGGTGATCAAGTTTTGATCTGAACCTCGAGTTTTGACCAAGCGGGCCCGGGGTCGATTTTTGACTTTTTGGGAAAATAGTAGAAAATCTATAATTAAGCATTGGGTATGAATTTCTTAGCAATTATTGATGTTGTTAAATTAATTTGGACTAGATACAAGTAATTTGGAGGCGAATTCTAAAGGAAAAGCAGTGTTTGAGATTGAGGCTTAAGTTGGCCGTGGAAATTCGAGGTAAGTGTTTGGTCTAACCTTAGCTTGAGGGAATAGGTATTGTGCCTTATTTTCTATGTGCTAGTATAATGTACGACATATAGGTGTAGTGACGAGTATCTATACGTCGTTGTCAAGCATGCCCGTGAGTCTTAAATTGAAATCGTTGTGTTCTTAGTAAGTACTACAAATGCCTAAGTTGCTGATTCTCGATGTTGGGTAAGAATTATGATTATTCTTGTGGTATTTGTTTATGGTTGAGTATTGGTTCTAGTTGAGGTTTCTGTTGTGAAGTTAAATGTTGGAACAAGTTTGGTTATAGATGATTCCCTTGCCGGGACGTATTTACTACTACTGTTAGTTCCCTTGCCGGGACGTGTTTATTCTTATTGTTGATTCCCTTGCCGGGATATTGTTGTTTCCTTGCTGAGATTCTTTTGTGATTGGTGTTGAATTATATATTGGGATCGGGTTGCACACCGCAACATTGAGTAATAAGAGGGGACATGAGGGGTCGGATTGCACACTGCAACAGTGATATATAATTAGATTGGGTTGCACGCCGCAACAGTGATATATGATTGGATCGGATTGCACGCAGCCACAGTGTTATATGATTTGGATTGGGTTGCGTGCCGCAACAATAAATGATAAAAGTGGATATGATTTGTTATTGTTTCTTTATTCTTACTGATGCAAACCTTAAAATGTTTTTATGTTTTCTCATGAGTTACTGTTGTTACTTGATATTCCCCCGCAATATGTTCCCCTTTTCCATCTTTAACTGCTAGTTTTCGTTATTATTGCTTGTCGTATATTCTTTAACTGCACAAGTTTATTTGGTAGTCTCGTCCTAGCCTAGTCACTACTTCGCCGAGGTTAGGCTCGACACTTACCAGCACATGGGGTCGGTTGTACTGATACTACACTCTGCACTGTGTGCAGATCCCGGTGCTAGAGCATTTGGGCCGTAGGGAGAGGTTGCTGCCTTCAGTCCATCAGGAGACTCGAGGTAGTCCTGTAGGCGTCCGCATGCCCTGGCGTCCCCTTCTATCTTTATATTCTGTTTTCATTTACTTCAGAAACAGATTATATCTTTCTTTCCAAACATCTGTTTGTAGTATTCGTAGATGGTCCGTGATATTGTGACACTAATTCTGGGTAAAGATGTACTTTGTATTTTTTGTACTTGTATTTGGCTAAGTTATCAGGTTTCATCTTCCGCATGTCTCTAATTATTATTAATATTTCATTGTTGATCGCATGTTGTTTTAAAACTGTTAAAAAGGCTAAGTAAAAGGGTTCTATAATACTCGGCTTGCCTAGCTTTTACGAGTAGGCGCCATCACGACTCCCGAGGGTGAGAAATCCGGGTCATGACAGATAGGCACTGGAATTACTTTCAGTAGGGAGGATTGTCCTAAAACACCTGATGAGAGAGAACGCATGAGTAGGATCCCATACTCTAGTGCAGTGGGAGCTATCATGTATACCATGACATGTGCACGCCCTGATGTGGCTTATGCCTTTGGAGTGACTAGCCGGTATCAGAAAAATCCTGGTGAGGAATATTGGAAGGTGGTGAAGACCATTCTTAAGTACTTAAGAAGGACTAAAGACCAATTCCTCATCTATGAAGATTCTGAGTTGAAACTTGAAGGTTATACTGATGCAAGTTTCTCTTCAGATAGAGATGATAGCAAATCTATTTCTGGTTATGTATTCACCTTAAATGGTGGTGCAGTGAGTTGGAAAAGTTCCAAACAAGTTACAGTAGCTGATTCAGTGATTGAAGCAGAATATATAGCAGCTAGTGAAGCTGCTAAGGAAACTGTATGGATGAAAAAGTTCTTAACTGAACTTGGTGTGGTTCCTTCAATAGAAGGTGCGGTTTCCACTGTTGTGTGACAATACTGGAGCCATTGCTCAAGCAAAAGAACTAAGATCACACCAAAAATCCAAACATGTTCTGCGAAGGTATCACTTGATAAGAGAGATCATTGAACGTGGATACGTCGAGATTCAAAAGGTTGATGGAAAAGAAAATGTTGAAGACCCATTCACTAAAGCTCTTGGCGCAAAGGAGTTTGACAAGCACAAGTGGAAATTGGGAATGAAGTACAAGAGCGATTGACTTTAGTGCAAGTGGGAGATTGTTAGGGATATAGTAGATATGCCCTACATCCAATGTTATATTTGATAAGTTAAACATATTTTTGTGAACGTTATTTGATATATATATATATATATATAACATTCTTTTATCATTATTATTAATTGCTTGATTTATTGGATAAGGTCCTTGATTAAATTTTGAGACTTGTCATCGTGAAGGAGATCATGATAATGAGAGTAAAGTTTCTTATAATTTAATCTAAATTTATTCTTGATCGTAGGATTATTAATTTAGACATTAGTAATCCGGTTAGATCAATATTTATGTGACCGTCTTTAAGGGATAAAGATTAGTTGATCTTATTAACTAAATTACATAGATAGATGATGCATATAGAGATATGATCATTGAACCGACTCATTGGATAATTCCTAATGAGTAGAATTACCATAAACTGTCAATAGGATATTCTCTTGAAGAATGTGATGTAAGAGTTTCCTTTGACCTAATATCGTCACAGTAATTGACAAGTTATTTATTGTGCTTTGATACCAGACACTTATGACCCTAGGGCGATAATTGAAAGGATATTGGGTACGATTAAATACTTGTAGAATTAGTGATTGATCAAGATGGAATCTGTCAACTCTTGGTTATGAGTTTAAGCTCCATGTTGTCATGAATTATAAACGACCAAACTAAGACCTTCGCCAGGGCAATTGAATGAAAGAAGAAATGAGTTTCTTAGGTCATTCAATAGTTGATTATATTTGACATGAACACATAGTTGGTCACCTATTAGGATTTGACAGTTGAACCATATCCTAGGGTGATCCAGAGCTGTAAGAACAGAAGGAATTACTACATTATTCTTTTACTAGTTCTTGAGAGTAAATTGTATACTTTATGTTATCCGGTCGTTAAGGAGTGTTTCTAGACGCCACCCTTGATTAGTATATTGATGTGATCAATTTACTACCGGTTTAGTATTGAACCTATGGGGTCGCACACTTACGAGTGTTCTGATCTTTGCTAAAGGATTAATTAACTAATTATTTGATAATTAAATTAAGGAATTTTATTAGTCAAATAAATTTAGTTATTAGTCCAAATGAAATATTATTATATTCTTTGCTAGCACAGAGTGTATGATTAATATTGTGAACAAATTGAAGTTTTCTATTTGGAATAGAAAATTAAATTATTTCTCTTGGTTGAAATATATATATATATATATATATATATATATATATATATCTTTTATAGTTATAATTTATATATAGGAGATATATAAATATTAATAAAGTATCCAATTTGGAATTGGATTGTAAATCCCACAAGAGACGTTGGCTACGTGAAATCTATTTTTATGGGATTCCAACTTTCTGTTAGTAAAGTATTATAATGACTTATAAGAAAAATCCAATAATTGGATTTCACTTTACTATCCAACTTTGACGTTGGGCATGGAAAGTCCGTGTAGAAGGCTGCGGCCATTTAGAATAGGTTTTAGATTTTTACGTACAAAATTCTATGAAGTTTCTTTTTAGAATGAACTTTTACCTAATTAAATCACTACCTCAACCAAATATAAAAAGGATTTATAGGTGATGCTATATAAATGGTGATGAAAGAAAATTTGCCAATACAAGATCAGTGGTGGAGCTAGGATTTTAACTAAGGGGAGTCAAAATATAAATAAGTAAGCACACACAAAATCAAGGGGAGTCAACGTATAGTATATACACATAAAATTAAGAATTTAATATATTTATACAATGTAATTTTCCGGCGAAGGGGTGTCAATTGACTCCCCTTGCCAATGAGTTGCTCCGCCACTGCACAAGACAAGAGAGTGTTTCTTGTTCTTCTAACATTGAGTTGAGATTTTTGAGAAAAATTTCAGCACAATATTTCGTTCAATTTGTTCGGGGGTTTCATTGATCAAAGAGTTGATAGCAAGGATCGATCTCGGTGTGGATATTCATAGAGTCTTCGCACTATCGAAGAATTTTGAAACGAGACTCTCTTCACCAAGTACGTCTTAGATCCTATCTTTGACATGTAGATAAATTTTAAACACGAAAAGATCTACCTAGGATTGTTATTGTCTTCCGCTATGTATTACGAACATCTATATGCAATCCATCCGTGTGTACCTAAAAATAAAATGCCTGAACCAGTTTCAATTTAGTAAAATGTTTCAGAAGGAAAAAAAAAAGATTTAGGTGTTCTTTTTCTAGCATTGGCTCAGTTTCTTTTCTTCCATTTTCGTTAAGCGGAAAACATTTTTTGGTGATTTTTAGACATTGACAAACGATTTCAATTTTCATTTTTTCATCTGTATGTTTCAAGGGACTCGAACCAATAACAACATAATTCAAATGGCATATCTAATTGTATTATGAATTATGTCAAACGTGAATATGTCTAATTAACACTATGTATGTGTTTAACGACCCAAAACCAGTATTTTAAAAAGCTTTTTTGGAACTTGCCTTGGGGCGAGGCACTATCAAAAGGCTTGAGGCTCAGGTGTGAGCTTAGTTATGTGAGACTTACGTTCGACTGCGTACTCGAAACATGCTTAATGCTCTACGCGTGGAGCTCGCCTAACAGTTTCTAACATAAATCATGCATCAAACTCCCGAATTAGCGTTGTTGACACTCATTTTTTTAACAAATGAATAATTAAAGTTTTATTTATCTAAAAAAATATAATGATTAAGAGTAACTCAAAATAATGAGTTATGGTATTGCATTTTACTAATTAAGAACTTCGCAGATCCATTTATATTTTATGAACTTAAACTACATTTTAGAATAAGATATAGCATAATTTAATAAAGGACCTACTTTAAAAATGAAATATCATTTAAATAGTTTGTAGAAGGAGAATCGAAAATGTGAAGTGCAAAATAGATACATAAAATAGGAGCAAAAGAATATTTTTTATTCAAAGTTAGAAGAGGAATTTAATTTTTTAAGTAAAGTTTAAGGGGAAAATTATTTTCACCCCAAAAAAATTACATAGAGGGAAAATTGAAAAACTCAAGGGCAAAATAGACATTTCTTATGATAGAGGGAGAATATTTCTTTTCTTTAAAGTTGAAAGAAGAGTTTGATTTTTTAAAGGGAGAAAATTAGTTTTACCCTTTTAGAAAATATAATAAATTCTGGAAAATGCAGCTTAAAATATAATGTTGAGCAAATACAAAAGAAGGCGGCAAAAGAAATTGGAAATGAAATATTTAAATGCATCTTACACTACAAGGACCCAACACACAGCCTATATATAGCTTCCTCTCATTTCTATTTCCTCACTTTCCCAATTCATCCAATCCTTGAAAACAACAATGAATCGAAAGGGAAAAAGGCAAAAACCAGAAGGCGTCAATGGTGAAAAAGCCGCCATGGTTGGAACCATCTGATATGGATTACGATTTAGGGGAAATGTGATGACATGCCGTCGATCGCAGCCAAGGCGAATTAGCTGATATCAATTTGGAGTACTTTGCCACTGATAAGTTGCTTTCCTATGTAGCAGAAAGGTAATTTCTGTCTTTCCTTAGTTTAGGCTTCCAGTGTAGGCGCATTGTTTGTTTGTTTGTTGTTCCTTTTTTTTTTTTTTTGGTTAACCTTTTTAGAAATGTTTATTTTTGTTCTTGCATTTGGAAGAGTTTAGCGGTGGTTGCCTTCAGAGGCGGAGGTAGGATTTGAAGTTTTTGGGGGTTTGAATTGGTCGTTGAACCCATAGCTCGTCTTAGTTACTGGTTCGCAATTAAATATTTATACAAATTTTATGAATTTTCTAATACAAATACATGTTTTAAGCAAAAGCTACTGGGTTCATCCATACCCGTAGCTAATGCTTTCTACATGTTTGACTGAACACAATGTTAAAATGGTAAAAAATAACCACCTGCCAGAGGTTTTAAGACAAATAGCCATATGTTTTAGTTCTCGACGCTTCCTTTTGGTGTGTGAGTTTTGCTCAAGCGTAGAACCATTAAATAACCCAGTAATAGTTCACACTCATGATCAATAGTTGATGTATAGTTGACATAATCCAATGTATGTCCCATGAACTTTTAATTTCCTATACATCAGAAAGAAGTTTATGTTCTTTTCTTTGAATGTGATTGTTCCTCCACAAATAACTATATAAGTGTGGATTAGGCATTTCTGCTAGCTTTTGACGTCCAGGCACTACTAGAAAATAGTTTTTTTCCTACTACCAATATAGTCGGAAAGTATCTATTCCGACTACATTCCAATTGTTTTTAAGTAGTCGAAAAATGGTATTTTGCCAAAGATCCGAAAAGGTAGGTATTTTCCGACTGAAGTAATCGGAACATTAATTAAATAATTATTTATATTAAAAAATAATTAATAATTATTTATTAAATATTTCGATTGTTGTTGTTGGAACATAAAAGTGAAAATAATTAAAAAAAAAATCGATGATAGCAGTCAGAAATTGCGATTTGCTAGAAATTTTCAATAAACTTTCCGACCACTATAGTCGGAAAAATCATTATTTTTGGGTAGAATGTTCCATTTTTCAGATTACAGTAGTCGAAAAATTGGGTATATTTTTGGTAGAATTTTGTCAATTTATTAGCTACAC
This sequence comes from Nicotiana tabacum, assembly GCF_000715075.1. Classification (NCBI taxonomy): domain Eukaryota; kingdom Viridiplantae; phylum Streptophyta; class Magnoliopsida; order Solanales; family Solanaceae; genus Nicotiana; species Nicotiana tabacum. The sequence continues at coordinate 24,751,155 of NC_134084.1, forward strand.
CATCTGCCAAATAACCAATACAATAAACAAACTAATAATCCAACCAATTCAATCAAATCATTTCCGACCAACCAACCCAACCAATCAAACCGAAGAAAATTCTAATTACTAAAGCATTCAATAAACAAACACTCAAACCCCATTAAATAATATTAAACTAAAGCATTAATCAAAGTCTAAATACTCAAAACTATTCAAATCAAGTCTAAGTCGCTAATATACATCAACACTAATATAATAAAGTCTAAACATACCACAACGCCCAAACCTACCATAACGTCTAAACATCTAGGAATAATAAACAATCATAACACACTACTCCCTCATCAGATTCTGTCTCTTCATCGTCATAAGATTGGGGCATGTGCTTTTTCATGAACTTATCCACTTAAACAAAGTGAGCTTTGGCTGTTTCACACCGTTTTGACAACAATTCAATCTGCTTTGGCTTCGCTTTCATTTCTTTCTGATTTGTGCAATAAAAGCATCCGACAACACTAACGATGGACGACAAGAGGATGATTGTACTCTAAGCCTGTAAACTCTACCTTTCGATACACCACCTGCCGCATATATCCATGATGGTTGGATTAGGGTATCATCCTCAGAAGCAGGCTGCGTCTGACGACATTCTTCCAAGCTTCTATGAAATCCATCTTGAAACAAAAATAATAAGATTATATAAATAAATTACTATCAAAGCAAAATAGGAAGTCTTAAAGTTATGATTTTACATTTGTTTACTCTGCACGTGGCTCGACCCATCCTTCTCTTGAATCATCCTTCTTTTTCAGTATGAGACACTGACCCCCCTTTTAATTTTTCCTACAAAATTAATAGGATATAGAATTTAGATAAAAGTTCAATTCTGTTTAAATAAAATCAAAGAAAATAAAGGTGAAAATTACCAATCTCCATCGATGTACAACAAAGTTTATAGATCCCCTGGTGTGCAACGAGCCATTTTTTTCAGATACTCGGGCTGCCTTTGCTCGTTCACTCTTCATAAATTCAGCACCATCCTAATTTCTAAAAATTTTAGCAACACATCTTCTCTTGTCCAATCAGACTTCTTTTCTCGAGCTTCATAGAATGAATCTGAAATCCTTTTTTTGCTTTCTTCTCATAAACGTCTTTTATTTCATTGTCATAACATTGCTGCCCCACACACTGCCTCTGCAAATTAAATTAAATAAAGTAGAGTGAAATTGAGTACTTGATAAATAATTTAAAAATAAAGTTTATATGTAACCGAAACTGATTCCACATTGCATCTCTGGTATAATATGGAATTTCTTTTCATCTACCCCAATCATCATTGTAAAGTGGCTTAAGAGACTCTATAACCATGTGCTTGGGGTAGATGGAAAGAAATTTTATATCATATCAGAGATGCAATGTGGAATCAGTTTAGGGTACATGTAAACTGTATTTTTAATTTATTTATCAAATACCCAATTTCAATCTACTTTATTTAATTATTTTGCATACGAAGTGTGTGACAACAATGTTATGACAATGAAATAAAAGATGTTTTCGAGAAGAAAGCAAAAAATAGAATTTCAGATTTATTGTATAAAGCTCGAGAAAAGAAGAAGCCTGATTAGATAAAAGAAGCTATGTGGCTAAATTTTTTAGAAATATGGGATGGTGTTGAATTTAAGAAGAAGAGTGAACGAGCAAAGGCAGCCCGAGCCTCTCAAAAGGGTGGCTCGTTGCACACTGGGGGATCTGCACATCGATGAAGATTGGTAAATTTCACCTTTATTTTATTTGGTTTTATTTAAACACAACTAAACTTTGCCGGATGCTTCTACTGCACAAAACCAGGAAGAAATGGAAGCGATACGAAAGCAGATTGAATTGATGTCGAAACGGATTGAAATAGCCGAAGCTTACTTTGCCAAAGTGGATAAATTCATGAAAAAGCACATGCCCCAATCTTGTGATGATGAAGAGACAAAATCTGATGAAAAGTAGTGTGTTATGGTTGTTTGTTATTCCTAGATGTTTAGACTTTATGGTAGGTTTGGACGTTGTGGTATGTTTAAACTTTATTATATTCGTGTCGATATCTATTAGCTACTTAGACTTGATTTGAATGGTTTTGAGTATTTAGACTTTGATTAATGCTTTAGTTTGATATTATTTAATGAGGTTTGAGTGTTTGTTTGTTGAATGTTTTAGTAATTTGAATTTTCTTCGGTTTGATTGGTTGGAAATGATTTGTTGGATTATTGTATTGGTTATTTGGCAGGTGGTATAGTTAATAAATTGGCAGAATTTTACCTAAAAAATACCCAATTTTTCGGCTATTGTAATCGGAAAAATAGTACATTCTACCGAGAAATAATGATTTTCCCGACTACAATGGTCAAAAAGTTGTTTATTGAAACTTTCCAGCATATTACAAATTCAGACTAATGTAGTCAGAAAAATAAATAAAATTATTTTCACACCTCTGTTTCGACTGCGACAGTCGAAATATTTAATAAATAAATTTTTTTATATATAACATTCAGACTACGGTGGTCAAAAATAATTTAAAATAAATGATTATTTAATTAATGTTCTGACTACTTCAGTCGGAAAATACCTACCTTCTCGGATCTTTGGCAAAATAAATTTTCCGGCTACTTAAAAACAATCAAAATAGATACTTTCTGACTATTTTGGTAGTAAAAAAAAAAAGCTATTTTCTAGTAGTGAGAGTCCAAGCACTGCCACAAGCTGTCATTATGGGAAGTACTTGAGCGAAAATGAAAAAAGACAGTAGTTACTATATGAGATAGGATACAGCCTCTAACTCATCCCAAAAACAAAGAATTATAATTCTCATAAAGTTCCTATCTTCCCAGATTACAACAAGAAGAGAGGTAAGACATGTTAGGCCCCTTTCTGAATTCATTACCGTGGTATTTCCTTACTCTTTTTGTTTGTGTTGCCCCTAAAACTCCATTCCTCCTCTTACTTCGCCAACAGAAATGATACACAGAAAACTGCTCTTTCGCTAAATCTTTCTGATGTTGTTTACTTTTTTTTTCTTCTTTTTGTTAAAGTAAAGGAGTATATTGTTTTATCCTACTATTATACCTTGCACTAGTCTTCTGTACTAGGCCTGACTGTGTTTAGTGATACCGCTTCATTCACTGGACACATCCATTGATTCATTTATACTTTTGTTTACCAGATCAGGAAAACTGAAAAGACTTAGTATTGCTTGTTGCTATGGTATGTTATGTGACGGGTCGGTTGAAGCAGTTCAAAAGCTCCCATTGTTAGAGGAGCTTAGTCTGACGCACACTGATATCACCACAGAGGGAATTGAAGCTCTTGGACGCTCTTGCCCACGGTTGACGTCCTTTAAATTGAATAACTCATGTTATATGGGATCAGGTGATGACTTTGGTGAAGGAGATTTTAGAAACGAAGAGGCTCTAGCTATTGCTAAGAACTTGCCTGCCTTACAGAACCTTCAGCTCATTGGGAATACTATGACAAATGAAGGCCTCCTAGCTATTCTTGATGGCTGTCCTCATCCTGTATCACTTGACCTGCGGCTGTGCAAAAATGTTAGCCTCAATGAAGTCTTGAGTAGTAGAATTTCTGGACAAATTAAAGATGTGAAGCACCCTGGTGACTCTCTGAAAGGTTTTGAATTTTCATTTGATACTTGTGGGGATGAAGATGAGATGTCGGATGACATGTCAGATTATTAATTTGATTTTTGAAAAGATCTACTGACTACTAGAAGTCGTGTTTCTAGCATTAGCCCCATTTTTGAAGTTGCGGGCTTTTTTTGGTCATTGGATTATGAACACCAGTACTTCTTTCACATATTCGGAAGAGGAAACCAAGTTCTTAACCTGGTGGCTAAATATGGCATTGATAACATAGGGAATATTTTGTATTGCGCATATCGCCATTGGGACTAAGTTCCTAAGGAAATCAGTATGTAATGATTAAGTAGTGTTTTTATATAAATGTATTTGGTTGAATACATAGGCGGCCTCTCAAACATGACCAACTATTCCATTTAAACACTTGACTAAGGATTATACCTATCAACACTTGAACTAGAGGCAAACTGTGCCTATTAGATTCCTAAGGGGTAGTTTGGTACGAGGGATAAGATTTGAGATTAAATTTTTTTCGTGTTTGGTATAAGTTAAATTTCAGACTTAATCCAGAATATTCCATCTTATCCTATTAAACTTGGAATTATTTTATCCTACATCCCATGTGGAAAATTTAGTCCAGGAATTACAATCCAAGGATTATAATCCCACGACAATTTAGACTACGTACCAGACCCCTAAATGACAATCTCCTGTAAAGATGTGGTGCATGACTTTCAAACACACGACATGGCAAAAAAGATGAATTAATGAATGACACGTGGAGAATATATCAAAAAAATTTCTTGTCAACCAACTTTTTCCTCTCCCATTGCAAGTCATCTTATCAGTACCGTGATTTGAGTTCCCAAAATTATAACCAAGTCATCTCAAATTTTTTTCCTGATATCAAACCTGAGTTCTTAAGAAAATTGAGTTATCAAAAGTTCTCAAGATCAACTCTCAATGTGTTTGCCTATTATTCAATTTTTCACTGCTATATTCGTTTGATAATTTTGCTCTTGAAACTTCATCCACCTTTTAACAAATTTTATTAAAAGTTATTAAAGAAGTAGAGTTTACTACTTGACTTAAACAGATTGGTCGATTCTCACTTCTAAAACTCCAAAATGGCCTCTAGCAGGAGGGAACAACTTAGCTCCGGCCCTTTTGATTTAGAAATTTTTACCTCCTATAGCAAAAGTTAACACCTCATTTATTTTAAACAAATATCATTTTAAAAAATTATATTCTATAACTACCTTATCATTTTAAAAAATTATATTCTATAGCTACCTTTTAATGTTTATGGCAAAATATCTATTTTTGGTTACCTCCTACCCTTAAGCCACTATATATGCTATTTTTTATTCTTCTCTCTTCTTTTTCAGATTTTTCTCTCACATAATTACCGTATTTGATGTAAACTTCTCACTCCACGTTCTATCTCTCTCTAATTTGATACACGACATTCTCTTCCCCCATTCTCAGAAAACACGATGCTGAAACTCAAAATTTCTCTCACCCACATCGCCTAGTTCTTCCCCATTCTTAGTCTCCATCCTAATTTCATACACGCCATCTACATTGTCTCTCTCAATTTTCATTATTTTTTACTATAAATAGTTGTGGTAGGTATTTAATTTGTTAGAATTTCGCTATATTTGTTTATTCTGTTTATCTCTACTAACCATTGTTATTGTATTTAACAGAAAACTTGAGATTTTCTCCCCAATGTCTGATTCAACATCCCACAAGAGGTTACTAGAGGTATACCCACCAAAGTACTTAATTTCGATGGGCCCTCTTTCTCTTTGCAAACCACTCAAGCGGAATTGGAATTGCAGGTTCAGTAGCAAAAACGGTTGCGGAGAAGAGAACAAAATTACACAATGACACTTTGAAACAAGCCCAAGTTGAGAAATCTTCGAAAGAATCAACACTTCCCGTTGCGGAAAAGAGAAAAAAAAAACCTATGGCTGAAGCTTCATGTGTCAAGGGAAAGGAGGTCGATGCAAGTAATAGCTCGGATACACGGGACGAAAAGGTAATTTGATGGATCAATATGTATTTAAGTCCTCATACATTGATTATTACCTTCTTCAATGGGTTTTTATTATTGTATACTATTGTATATATATGTGCGCAATAGTTGATACATAACTTCCTCTTCTTATTTGTTGATTTGATTTATATATATGATGTATTCATAAGTATACAAAATTTAATTCACTATATTTAATTTATACTTAATACAATGACCTTTGCATATCGTATTTAGATGTATTCAAAAGTATTCAAAAATTCCATCACTGATTTTGTTCTTATTACAATTAATTTTGCATGTGTGTATATAGATGTATTTATATGTATACAAATTTTGGCTTCACTGATTTGTATGCTTATTTAGTCTAGTGTCTTTTGCATAATGTATTTATATGTGTTTAGATGTATTCAAAAGTACACTTACTGTATTTTGTACTTACTACATTGATCTTTCCATATTGTATGTAGTTGTATTAATAAGGATTTTCAAAGGTGCCTTCACTGTTTTGTACTCATTGCAATGACTTTATTGTTTTATATGGATGTACCATATATATACAACTATTTCTATCACTGATTTCTTACTCCAGTATATTTTGTATATTTTATTTAGTTGTATTTATATGTATTCAAAACAATTATACTATGAAATACGTATTACCGTTGACATCTAATTTTTTTTTTGTAATTCTTGTTGTATGCAGGAAATTAAACTATTTGTGAAACAACAGCCTTTTTTTTCACCGCATATCAGTTCATATACTAACACAGACATAGTCTCCGACCTCAAAGAAAAACTTATTCTAGAGCAGTACAAACTATTGGGTACTACTTGTTTTGGAAGTTTCCTTGAAATTAAGCATTGTAAAGTCTAACATCAATTGTTTAGGGGCTTCATGGTTCTGCAGTTAGAAGGAAGTCATGACGATGTATTTTCAATATACGTCAATAGTACAACATTATCCTTCTCAATCAGGGAGTTTGCGCTTGTCACTGGTCTCAATTGTGTTGGTGACCCTGATGATTTTCAGTTCAATAAAAAGGTGCATAACCGGATTGTTGAGACATACTTTGGCGGTGCAAATCTTGTCAAAAAGAAAGATTTGTTGACATGCTTTGATGAGAAAAATTAGGGTCATGACAACGATGGGGATGCCATCAGGATAGTTGTGTTGTATTTAATACACATTTTCATATTTTCATCTGAGAAGAACAGCACAACCATCCCAAGACTACACTTTGACTTGGTCGAGAGTAAGAGATATTCTGATTATCCATGGGGTATAAAAACATTTCAATACCTTATAAAATCTATTAGCAAGAAGATATATTCTAAAAAGAAGTATTATAGGATAGCTGGGATGCCTCTCGCCATGCAAGTTTGGTTTTACGAGTGCTGTTCAAAGGTTGACCCCAAAATTGCACTGCGAGTTGATAACCGGATACCCAGAATACTCAATTGGAGATCCACTATCAATCAGCCAACTTATGTTTATCTGATGAACGACATGTTCAATGACTAGAGAAACATGGTAATTTACTATTTGTTAAGTAGCTTTTTTTAGAATATATTTCTGTTAGTCGATACAGTTGCATACAACCTACATTTGCATACAACCTACATTTTATTTCCCTGTTTTCCAAATTAATATGAATACATTTGTATACTAAAAATAGTATACACATACATGCTTCATGTAATGAGCATAACTTTGTAACCATACAACAAAGGTAGCTCACTTTGAGTGTATTTCGATTTTCAGATTGTTTACAATGACATCCAACCAAGCGATATAGAGCTAGCTGTTATTTAGATTCCTCTAGTACACGTTGATGTAGAGAACAATCCTACTCCTACTCATTCATATAAGTATGCAGAGGATTTGGATGACTTTACTCCTACACTGCATCTTCAATCTAAGAAGAAACATGATGCAAGTGTGTCCATCTTCATCACCACCCCACAAAAAGCGCAAAGAACAGATTATAGATCCCTCAAATGCAAAGACTCAATCAAAGATTCCTCCTGTTGGCGTATCGGAAATCAATCAAAATGTATTACATGATAAGAAGCCAGCAGATTCTAAAACAGATGAAGTATCTTCTATATACCAGAGAAAGAAAATCACAGGGAGACGTGATGATGGTATTTAAATGTCATCATATGGCAACTTGCAAGATAATCTTAAAGGCCAAACACAGAGTGATATAGCTATCGGCGAGAATGTAGAGGTTAACATTTTTAACATCTTTAGTATACTTTTATATAATTATAGTCGGAATATATGTTGTAATTTCGTTTGTGCTCTTATTCAGATTATGTCACGCCCCAAAATCGAAGGGTGCGACCGACGCTCGACCGGGTAGCCCCAGCCAAGCGGACCTGGGTACCTTTCCTATTCCACTTATTATCCCGCATTTCCATTTTCCATTTAACCAAGTGAAGTAGCTATTTATAGATTTAAACATATTCTTACGAGATTTACATAACATACATACTTACTTCGCGTGGTTTACAAGTTATACTGCATAAAATACATAAGACACTACCCACAACCTGTCTACGGAGCCTCTAACTACAACTAAAGAATAATATGGAAATGCTAGCAACAAGGCTCCGGCTATACCTTACACAAATACCAAAATAAGACTCCGGGAAGAAAAGCGGCATGAGCCACGCAGGGCCCCGAGAGGAAAGGGGCTCACCAATACAGCTTACGGAAAGTGGATAAGGTGCTACTATCGGTGGACTGGAGTACCTGCTGTAGAACCACCTACAATCATAAGACGAATGTAGCACCCCCGACAAAAGGGGACGTCAGTATATTTAAATTGTACTAGTATGTACGAACCAACTTGCCCTGAGTAAACTCAACCATACACAAAACACAAGTAACAAGTAGTAATGGAATCACCAATCAAATACACCTAAAAGAAAACAATCAAGCCAAACAAGTTACAAACTCTCCATTTCCCCTTCAACATTTTCATATCAATGATTTCACAATTTTCTCATATTTTCATTTCAATAGTGATTTCGATCACTTTCCATCCTTATTACCTCGGCCACCCTTATTACCTCGGCCACCCTTATCACCACAACCCACACCTTATTACTTCGTGTTGCGGCGCGCAACCCGATCCCACCGTACAATCACAATTCACAAACAACACAACAACAACAACAGTTCACAAAGAACAACAATAACAATTTCTCAAAGAACAATAATAATAATTTCTCAAAGAATTTCCACAACCATCAATACTATTTCCATCATGTTCAACAACTCATATGCAATTTATATCACCATGATGATTGCCAATACAAGCCATATATGTTATTACCACAATTGTTCCAATTTCATCATTCACGATTTCCTTCTATCATTTTTTACTCAACTCTTACCACATAACACATTCACAACCACACATTTGGTTTATTGCCAATTACGGACACCATTATATCAGGAGATTTAACCACGAACAATCAAATCATACCAAACACAGTAATTCCACAAGTAATTCACGTAGATATTACATACCAGATATTCGTGCACCAAACAAAGTGACTTTACAAAGGCCAAAGTTAGCCATACATACCTCGTTTTATCTTTCCTTAAGTTACTACGACGTTTCGAAAATTCTAGCAATCCCAATCTACTTGAAACATAACAAAAGTAACACAAATTAGGAAGGTATTCATGGTCTCAGCTCATTTGAGCATTTTATCAAATGCTAGTTGAGCATCTTGATTTTAAATTCCTTTTACAAGATTTTCTTCTTTCCCCAACCCAATCTTTACTTATTTATATTTATCAACCTTCCCACAAACCTAATTTGTGCATGCATGTATACATAATACTATTACCCCAAGAATCATACCCCAATAACCCACCTCACAATCTCTACAATACCAACACAACCTAGGTTAGGCACCTATGACTTCCAATCCCCATCCCATGAGTTCTAATGTATATATCATACATAATTAATCACCATAGAGTAGTTAGAGGTGATAGACATACCTCTTGTAGCAAGAATCTTGAGAATCCCCACTTGTGGTGTTCTTGATATATTCAAGGATTTTAATGGAAATCTATGGATTTTCAAGATCAATCCATGTTAATATAAGTGTTTAGGAGTAGTGATCAACTCAAAATACTCCAAAAACTTACCTTGGATCAAAGGAATGAAGGTATGGGACGGATTTCCCCTTGTTAGAGCAAGCCCTTGCTCAAAAATGACTTACGGACTCTTCTTACCCGGTCTTGGGGGTATTTAGAGACCTGGTACTAGCGCGCCCTCGCTAAGGTCGCGCTAACGAGGCAGAATACTTCGCCATATGCGCGGCCGCGCTAAGGCCGCGCTAATGACACATGCCCAGTAAAATGGTCATAACTTTTTGTATACACATCCAAATAACAAACGGTTTATTGAGTTGGAAACTAGACTCAAAGGGATTTAATTTGATAGGTTGTGCACCACACAAATCCTTATATAACTGGAGATATGATCGTCCAAAGTAAGGTCTTGTGCGCACTCATTTACAACTTTCGTCTATTATGAAATTTTCCAACTTGGCTTAGACTTAGGCCTCTCCTTAGACCCCAATCCACCTCTAATATGAATTATATGCTTATTAACATATCCAATTGATATCCATTATATCATGAATCCTCATTTGCACACAAAATGAAATAATTAGCCTACCTTGGTACGACGAAATCTCAAATTACTTGGAAAAATTTTCGGGGGCCTTACATTCTCCCCCTTCGGATCATTCGTCCTCGAATGAGGGTCAAGGTTCATTCATTAGTCATCCTTATGTAACATCTGCTCTTTTTTTTTTTACATTATGAAATATATCATCAGCCCCAAATTTTGGCTAACTCCTTAAATTTCCGAAAATTTCGCAGAGTTTGCTTTGTAACTAGGACTATCCACCTGTCAGAGGGCCCCAGATACATATCCTAACAGTATATTCATGTTCCATAGACATAACATAACTTGTTCAACACCAACCATGGCACATAGGCAACATACATAGTCAAAATGGAATAGTTTAACATAGATCAAATCAAAAGCTAAGAGTTTACAGGAACCAAATGCATGAAAGCTATTACATATCTATTCAAACAAATGTGGGTACTTCTTTCTCATTTCTTCCTCAGTTTCCCAAGTGGCTTCCTCAACCTGCTGGTTCCACCATAACACTTTTACAGAGGCAATTTCCTTAGTTCTCAATTTCCGGACTTGCCTATCAAGAATGGCAACTGGAATTTCTTCATTAGATAGTTCTTCATTAACCTCAATAGCTTCAATAGGCACAATAACGGACGGATCTCCTACTACCTTCTTCAACATAGACACATGGAAGACTGGATGTACCAACGACATCTCGGGTGGCAGTTCGAGCTTGTATGCCACTTGACCGATCCTCTGAATGATTCTTTATGGTCCGACATACCTCGGACTTAATTTCCCTTTATTCCCAAATCACATGATTCCCTTCATGGGGGAAACCTTCAAAAATACCCAATCATCTTCTTTGAACTCCAAATCTCTACGACGAATGTCCGAATAAGACTTTTGGCGACTTTGAGCAGTTTTCAACCTCTCCTTAATAATTTTGACTTTCTCCATGGCTTGATGCACGAGGTCCGACCCTATCAATTCTGCTTCTCCAACCTCGAACCACCCAATGGGAGACCTACATCTCATACCATACAGTGCCTCGAATGGTGCCATCTGGATACTAGCATGGAAGCTGTTGTTGTAAGCAAATTCTATGAGTGGCAAATGGTCATCCCAACTACCTTTGAAATCAAGAGTACAAGCTCGCAACATGTCCTCAAGCGTCTGAATAGTCCGCTCTACTTGCCCGTCAGTTTGAGGATGGAAAGCTGTACTGAGATTTACCTGCGTGCCCAAGCCCTGCTGAAATTTCTTCCAAAAGTTGGCCGTGAACTGGGTCCCTCGATCTGAAATGATTGAGACTGGAGTGCCATGCAACCTGACTATTTCTTTGATATACAACTGGGCATACTGTTCCGCTGTGTCGGAAGATTTAACTGGCAAGAAGTGCGCTGATTTTGTGAGTCGGTCAACGATCACCCAAATTGAGTCGAACCCGCGCGGAGTGCGCGACAGCCCTACTACAAAATCCATATTGATCATCTCCCATTTCCACATTGGAATTTCTATGCTTTGAGTCAATCCGCCAAGTCTTTGCTGTTCGACTTTCACTTGCTAACAGTTCGGACATCTAGTCACAAAGTTCGCCACACCCTTCTTTATACCGTTCCACCAATAAATTTGCTTGAGATCATGATACATTTTCGTAGAACCTGGGTGCACAAAATACCTGGAATTATGAGCCTCCGCCATTACCCTCTCCCAAAGATTATCCACATCTGGAACACATAGCCTACCTTGACATTGTAATATACCATCCCAACCACCGAGTGAAAATGCCAAAGTCTTGTTATTCAAAACTGCCTCTTTCATCTGTGCCAATGCTGGATCAATGAACTACTTTTCCTTGACTTCTGCTACAAGTGACGATTCTGCTCCATTACGCACCATAACCTTCCCCTCATCTGAGGCCGAAATACAAACCCCCAGACTGGCTAATTGATAAACCTCCCGAGCCAAAGGCCTCTGATTCGCTCCCAAATGAGCCAAACTACCCATGGACTTCCGACTGAGAGCGTCGGCCACCACATTCGCTTTCCCTGGATGGTATGAAATGTCCATATCATAATCCTTGATCAATTCTAACCACCGCCGCTGCCTTAAATTCAGCTCCTTCTGTTTGAACAAATATTGGAGATTCTTGTGGTCTGAGAATACATCCACATGGACCCCATAAAGGTAATGCCGCCATATTTTCAAGGCGAATACAACTGCCGCAAGCTCCAAATCATGCGTTGGATAATTCTTCTCATGATTCTTGAGTTGCCTTGAAGCATACGCTATAACCTTCCCATGTTGCATCAACACACACCCCAAACCGACCCTGGAGGCATCGCAATAAACCACAAATCCTTCTGTGCCCTCCGGTAAGGTCAATATCGGCGCCGAGGTCAATATCGGCGCCGAGGTCAATCTCGACTTCAATTCCTGAAAACTTTTCTCACAAACGTCAGACCATTGGAACTTAACTGCTTTCTGCGTCAACTTAGTCAACGGGGAGGCGAGGGTAGAGAATCCCTCCACAAACCTCGGATAATACCCCGCTAAACCCAAGAAGCTACGGATCTCCATCGGGGTCATGGGTCTAGGCCAATCTTTCACTGTTGCAATCTTCTGGGGATCCACCTGAATCCCTTCACTAGAAACAACATGACCCAGAAAGGTAACAGACTCCATCCAAAATTCACATTTTGAAAATTTAGCATACAACTGGTGCTGATGAAGAGTCTGTAGAACTGCCTTGAGGTGATCGGCATGATCCTCCCTGCTCCGCAAATAAACAAGGATGTCATCAATGAAAACAATCACAAAGGAGTCTAGAAACGTCTTGAAGACCCGATTCATAAGATCCATGAAAGCTGTCGGGGCGTTGGTTAGCCCAAAAGACATGACCAAGAATTCAAAGTGACCATAGAGAGTTCTGAAAGCGGTCTTAGGAATATCCTGCTCTCTGATCTTTAATTGGTGATACCCAGACCGTAGGTCAATTTTGGAGAAGAACATTGCACCTTGCAATTGGTCGAACAAATCATCTATCCGAGGCAAAGGATATTTATTCTTGATGGTGACCTTGTTAAGCTGCCGATAATCAATATACATCCGGAGCGACCCGAGGCGCAGAGGGAGTTTTTCCAATTAAAGGACAATCGAAACGGGATTTGTTTGTTTAATTCAGAGTCGCCACTTGGGAGATTTATGGTGTCCCAAGTCACCGGTTTAATCCCGAATCGAGGAAAAAAATGACTCTGTATTACAGTCCGTGAACCAAAAATCCGGATAAGGAATTCTGTTAACCCGGGAGAAGATGTTAGGCATTCCCGAGTTCCGTGGTTCTAGCACGGTCGCTCAACTGTCATATTCGGCTTGTTTATCTGATTTTATACAATTATGAGCTCATGTGGAAATTTTAACTCTTAACCGCTTTTGTCATTATTATTATTTTTTTAGAATTGCAACGTCGTAAAAATGCGTTTCGAACCACACCGCAATCAATGCACCCATGGTTGTTGACACGTTTTAACTCCGTTGAGATTTGGATTTGGGTCGCATAAATGCGCACCCGAGTTTAGGAATGTAGTATTATTAAAATCATGCCTAAAGAGTCTAACGCTTTATTACTTTGGAGAAAGCCGTGAAATTTGCTAAACGGTCCATCTCGAAATCTAAGTATTCAATTAAACATTATTGAGGGCCCCGCAATTGGTGCGTTTTATTGGGCGAGGCTCGTCTCATTTTATTTAAAATGATAAACCTATAGTGACTACATTTTTTCTATTAAGTTCGTTTTCTAAAATAAATGAAGAAAAGGTCCTACTTTATTTACATACTTTCGAGTTATTATAGTCAAGTTTCGAAAATGAGTCGTTTAAAGAGTTTACATGGACAACGGATATAATGTTCTATATACAGACAGTAAAAGAAATAAAAGACTATATTAAACTACAACTTCAAACCTTTCTCATTTTTGCATTCATGCTTCGAGTGACTTACAAGATGAACCAGTGTATCAGTTTGCGTACCTGGTATTTGGAAAGCAAGGAAAGAAGATGAAGATCAGTAGAAGCAACAGTAGTGTAAATACACAACAACAACAGCAATCCAGCAGCAATTCGACCCAGATTCAAGGCCCAGAAAACTTTGAAGAAAAACCGAACAACTCAATAGAACAAACCCAAAAGTATGTACCTAAACAGCAACAACTCACGTGTGTATTAAAACCCTAAACTAAACTCGTTTCTCACTTTGTTTTTGTTTTCTCTTTTTAAACTCTATCACACTCTCTTTCGATTTTCAGAATGTATTCCTCTCTAAAAAATGTTCTCCCCCAAAAATCCCCCCCCCCCTTTATATACAAAGCAAGACCCAATCTTCTTCCACTATGTGCACCCTTTAACTTTTATTATTACCCACACTTTTACTTTAGTAAAAGTAGTCAACGTGGGCCCCCCGTATTCCCTCTTTTTGAAAAGTAGTCAAATTGGTCCCCCATGTTCCCTCTTTTTGAAAAGTAGTCAAAGTGGGCCCCCTTGTTCCCTCTTTTTGAAAAGAAGACATCATTATCCACCATTTCCTTTTTGCTTTTATCATTACGTCTTGTCCCCCACCATAATTAAATAATCTGCAATTGGTTAATTCCCGTTTTACCCCCTAAAACTACTGTTACGCCCCAATTCAAAAATCTGTTCAACTTCAAAATTATTTAAGAACCAAAAATAAATTACCAGCTATAACCAATCCTTAATCCAGTTGAATCAACGAATTCAAACTTAAACTATGAACAACAAATCAACAATCGGAATTATTTTGACTGAACGATATTCTTAACCACACATATAGTTGCAGATTCAACAATATTAACAAATTGAACACAACCAACAAGTATATTTGAATTTCTAAATTCAATAACCAATTAATCTTTAAACTAAATCCAACAACATTACAACCAAGATGAATATTCAAATTAAATCAAGCATTTAAAACATAAATTCACATTAAATCACCGGATTAAGAACGAACTTCAACCAAAAGATGAACACGAATTTAATCTAAACTAATCAACAAAGACGGATGATTCGAGCGATTAAACTAAATCTAACAATATTAAAATTAAACGAACAATTCCTTTTTACAAAAATAAATAAAATTAACATGAAACAAACCAAAATAAATAATTAAATTTCAATGTGATTCTAACAACATAAAAATTAAACTAATAATTTCGCATGACCAAACTGAAAAATTAACAAAACAATGAACACGAACAAAACAAAAATCAAACATTTTCCGATTTTAGATTCGAGAATATCAAAAACAAAATACGGACAAAAGTAAAAATTGAACCTACTAACCGGATCGAAACCACGAAGAACTTGATGAAAACAAATCTGCCCGGAGACCATTATCGCACCAAAATAATTCGACGACGAAGACGACCATTAACAGACGACTCATGACTGGAAGATCTCGTCTAGTGAGGACGATATGTGAGAGTGATGTGCGATGAAGAAGACAAAGCAGTATGGCAGCCATGGATGTGGTGAAACAGTAGTAGCTGCTACTGCTGCACATGCTGGGCAGTCCGTCGATGGAGAAGCTGGTGTCGACGAAGATGAGGCAACTGGTGGAGCTGTATGCAGTAGCGACTCACGTCGGGGAACGGGGATGCTGTGAAGCAGTAGCAGCATGCCGGGCAGTCCGTGGTTGTCCATGGCTGGACGTAGCCGGAGGCGGCATTAGCGGGCTGCAGCTCGTCCATGTGCGAGGATGGTCGTCGACGATGGATTGGTCGAGCTGCTGGACGTGACAGTGGCGAAGCAACGAGGGGGAGGTGCTGGTTCGCAGGCAGTCGAGGGGGAGGCAACCATGGTCGCCGGAGGTGAAGCTCATTTTGGACTGGTTCGACGGGGTTGGGATGGAGAAATAATGGCGGGTTTGGGTGGTGTATTGGTGGTGCTCGCGACTGGAGCTGGACAGTGGTGGTCATTTGGAATGTCGAGGTCGTTTGGAGCTGGAGTTGGAGAAGTAGAAGAAGAAGAAGACGTAAGAAAGGCAGCCATGGGAGTAAGGTTTGGAAGGAGAAGAAGAAGAAGAAGAGGGGAGGGGGCGGATAGTTTAGGTTTTGTTTAGGGTTTTGTTTTTGTTTTTTTTTGTTTTTTTAAAGAATGAAAAATAGAAAGGGTGGGGGTGAGGTTTTGGGTTATGGAGTGGGTCGACCCGGTTTGAAATGGACCGGGTCGTAGGGGAAGGTTGGGTATTTTTTGGGCTTGTGGTTTAAAATTGAAGAAGAGGCCCAATCCGATTTTCGTCTATTTTTTGTTCTCTTTTCTTCTTTTATTTTTTTCTAAAACTAAACTCTTAAAATCCTTAAATTATCATATAGAACTAAATTAATTTATAAAAGCGCAAATTAACTTTCAATAACAATTAACACACAATTAAGTAATAATTAAGCATAAAATTGTACATTTGGACATTAAATGCTAAAAATGCAAAAGATGCCTATTTTTGTAATTTTCGATTTTTATAAAACAAACTTAATTACTAACAATTGTAGAATTAAATCCTACATGCAAAATGCGACATATTTTTGTATTTTTTATTAATTTAACAAATAAACATGCACAGATAGATACAAATAATTATCCAAAAATGTCACAAAAACTCTCAAAATTGCACACCAAGGAAAATCATTTTATTTTGATTTTTTTTGGGAGTAATTCTTTCATAGGGCAAAAATCACGTGCTTACAGCTGCCCCTCTTTGCCCGAAGACACGAAGGGTTTTCGTGCAAAGATAAAGTGAGTGATTTTTGCCCATCCGAGTACTCCGTGTGAAACATTTTTTTGAAAAAAATTTAACCGAACCTTTGCTTCAAAGGTTTCCTACATATCCCTGGCTAAAGGGGAATCAGGTTAATGTAATTTCGGAAGTTTTGGTAGCTGGGACTACCATGAGACTGCAATGTTACTGCTGTTGCATGCTATTACCACTACTTACCGATCTCCTTGTTACACCGTGCTTAAAAGAAAACAAGAAGCTAGGCTAGACTACGGATCATAAGATCTCATCTATCTTCAACTTGTTCTTGTTGCCTTGCTTTCTTGTCGGCTTGTGTTTCTTCCGGTGCTTTTCTTCCGAGAATTTAGGGATGACACTGGCCTTTTGCTTTTCTGAATACCAGTTTTCATCATTTTGTTCGGTCTACTGAGGATATGGCCTCCTTCATTAAGCTTTTCGGTGGTTCCTCTAGGGATACGTCTTTCTTTATCAGATTTGTTATGCTGGGTATAATTTAATGTTCACAGGCCACTTCTTTCAAGACGTGTCTTTCTTCCTTTTGACTCATGCGCTTGAACTTGTGCTGGGACCTCTTGTTGCAACCTTCTGCTTCCCGGTGCTGGGGATTTTTATTGTTTCCTGCTGGGGTTTTCCTGTTGTAACCTTCTGCTTTCCGGAGGGGCTACTGATTTCAAGACCTGAAGTATAAGACTGAAAAGTATTCCTCTCGTTATACAGGTGGGCGCCTGAGACATGAAATGTAAAGACTGAAAAGTATTCCTCTCGTTATACAGGTGGGCGCCTGACTTCAACAGCAACTTTGAAAAATAAAACGCCTTTCCTCTCTTCAGGCGGGCTCCTGACTTCAACAAACAACTTTGAAAAATAAAACGCCTTTCCTATCTTCAGGCGTGCTCCTGACTTCAACAACTTTAAAAATAAAACGCCTTTCCTCTCTTCAGGCGGGCTCCTAACTTCAACAACTTTGAAAAATAAATGTCTTTCCTCTCTTTAGGCGGGCTCCTGATTTCAACAACAACTTTTGAAAATAAAATCCTATTTGAGGGCGGATGAACCTGACATATCCTATTTAAGGGCGGATGAACCCGACATATCCTATTTGAGGGCGGATGAACTCGACATATCCTATTTGAGGGCGGATAGACCCGACATATCCTATTTGAGGGCGGATGGACCCGACATATCCTATTTGAGGGCGGATGAACCCGACATATCCTATTTGAGGGCGGATGAACCCAAAATATCCTATTCGAGGGCGGATGAACCTAAAATATCCTATTCGAGGGCGGATAAACCCAAAATATTCAACTTAAATGTAAAGACTGAAATGTATTCCAACTTCAAAACTTGAAATTTAAATTGTCATTCTACAGGTGGGCTCCTGACTTCTTTAACTTAAAATTTAACAACCTCCGTTCTACAGGCGGGCTCCTGACTTCAACAATTTCTTAAATTTTAACACCTCCATTCTCCAGGCGGGCTCCTGACTTCAACAACTTTGAAAAATAAACGTCTTTCCTCTCTTCAGGCGGGTTCCTGACTTCAACAACTTTGAAAAATAAACGCCTTTCCTCTCTTCAGGCGAGCTCCTGACTTCAACAACTTTGAAAAAAAAACGCATTTCCTCTCTTCAGGCGGGCTCCTGATTTCAACAACAACTTTTGAAAATAAAGTGTCATTCCTTCCTTTAGGTTGGCGAGATTTCAACAACTTTTTAAAAATAAAACGCCTTTCCTCTCTTCAGGCGGGTTCTTGACCTCAACAACAACTTTGAAAAATAAAACGCCATTCCTTTCTTTGGGTTGGCGAGATTTAAACAACTTTCAAAATAAAACGCCTTTCCTCTCTTCAGGCGGGCTCCTGACCTCAGAAACAACTTTAAAAACTAAAACGCCATTCCTTTCTTTAGGTTGGCGAGATTTAAACAACTTTAAAAATAAAACGCCTTTCCTCTCTTCAGGCGGGCTCCTGACTTCAACAACTTTGAAACTAAACGCCATTCCTTTCTTTAGGCTGGCGAGATTTCAACAACTTTTAAAAACAAAACGCCTTTCCTCTCTTCAGGCGGGCTCCTGACCTCAACAACAACTTTGCAAAATAAAATGCCATTCCTTTCTTTAGGCTGGCGAGATTTCAACAACTTTTAAAAATAAAACGCCTTTCCTCTCTTCAGGCGGGCTCCTGACCTCAACAACAACTTTGAAAATAAAATCCTATTTGAGGGCGGATGAACCCAAAATATCCTATTCGAGGGTGGATGAACCCAAAATATCCTATTTGAGGGCGGATGAACCCAAAATATTCAACTTAAATGTAAAGACTGAAATGTATTCCAACTTCAAAACTTGAAATTTAAATTGCCATTCTACAGGTGGGCTCCTGACTTCTTTAACTTAAAATTTAACAACCTCCGTTCTACAGGCGGGCTCCTGACTTCAACAATTTCTTAAATTTTAACACCTCCATTCTCCAGGCGGGCTCCTGACTTCAACAACTTTGAAGAATAAACGCCTTTCCTCTCTTCAGGCGGGTTCCTGACTTCAACAACTTTGAAAAATAAACGCCTTTCCTCTCTTCAGGCGAGCTCCTGACTTCAACAACTTTGAAAAATAAACGCATTTCCTCACTTCAGGCGGGCTCCTAATTTCAACAACAACTTTTGAAAATAAAGTGTCATTCCTTCCTTTAGGTTGGCGAGATTTCAACAACTTTTTAAAAATAAAACGTCTTTCCTCTCTTCAGGCGGGTTCTTGACCTCAACAACAACTTTGAAAAATAAAACGCCATTCCTTTCTTTGGGTTGGCGAGATTTAAACAACTTTAAAAATAAAACGCCTTTCCTCTCTTCAGGCGGGCTCCTGACCTCAAAAACAACTTTAAAAACTAAAACGCCATTCCTTTCTTTAGATTGGCGAGATTTAAACAACTTTGAAAATAAAACGCCTTTCCTCTCTTCAGGCGGGCTCCTGACTTCAACAACTTTGAAACTAAAACGCCATTCCTTTCTTTAGGCTGGCTAGATTTCAACAACTTTTAAAAACAAAACGCCTTTCCTCTCTTCAGGCGGGCTCCTGACCTCAACAACAACTTTGCAAAATAAAATGCCATTCCTTTCTTTAGGCTAGCGAGATTTCAACAACTTTTAAAAATAAAACGCCTTTCCTCTCTTCAGGCGGGCTCCTGACCTCAACAACAACTTTGAAAATAAAATCCTATTGAGGGCGGATGAACCCAAAATATCATATTCGAGGGTGGATGAACCCAAAATATCCTATTTGAGGGCGGATGAACCCAAAATATTCAACTTAAATGTAAAGACTGAAATGTATTCCAACTTCAAAACTTGAAATTTAAATTGCCATTCTACAGGTGAGATCCTGACTTCTTTAACTTAAAATTTAACAACCTCCGTTCTACAGGCGGGCTCCTGACTTCAACAATTTCTTAAATTTTAACACCTCCATTCTCCAGGCGGGCTCCTGACTTCAACTCTAATATTTTAAAAATAAATCAAGCTCCTTTCGAGCTTTGGAGAAAGATTCATCGGACTAAGATTTGGTATCTCAGGAGAAAATTTCATCAGACTAGGACTTTTATCCTAGGAGGAAAATGTAAAGATCAAAGGTTTGAGAAACTTACCTTTGTAATTCCTTCTTTTCTTTTATTTTTCCCTTGCGCTGCTTTGTTCCTGTTTCAACTCTCAAGCAAAGAAAATTTTATCAGTTTTTTTTTTAAATGGTGGCCGATTTGTGGCCTTGCTGGGGATGGATTTCTTCTTTAAAAGCTCGTGTTGTCTTTCCCCGAGACTACTGGGGATAACACTGATGGGGAATTATTTACTTACCCGTTGGGGAATGATATCATTGGGGAGTCTCCTTTCTTCCCCTTTTCTCCAAATCTACTTTCTTCAAAACTTTTCTCTCTCAACATTGCTGGGGATAAAATGTTATCAGCCGGGGATAACGCTGTTGAGGATAACACTGCTGGGAGATTTTGATTCTTTCAAAACTAGTGCTTCACTCTTCTGAAGGCTGCTGGGAATGATACTGGCCTTTTGCTTTTTCCGAGCACAAGTTTCATCCTTTTGTTCTGTCCGTTGGGGAACAACTTCCTTTATTAAAACTTGTTACGCTGGGGGTAAAACTGGTTCAAAGACCACTTCCCTTGAGACTGGTGCTATTTTTATTCTTCCCCGAATGGGTATTTGACTTCCAGAAAATTTTCTAAATGAAAGGAAAATTTTCTGCCCCAGTTTCACAATCTTCCTTATGGCATGCCTTTCCGCCATCAATGCCATTTCTTTTTAAGATTCGACTGTGGTGGTTGGTTGGGATGATATTATTTGCTGGGGATGATCCCTTTCTGCTGGGGATATCCCTCTTCTTTTGTGGCATAGCTCGGAAACTGGCATTTCCCCGACCTTTTATTCTCGCATGAATCTCCCAAATCATGCTCATTGCTCTTCTTGATTTTTCCACGGGCCTTGGCCTTGAGGTTTAATAACCTTTGATTTCGGCAAGGATATCCCTCTTGACACTCATCAATCCTTTTGTCAATCTCCTTTTGCTGGGGATATCTTTCTTGACACTGGCCTCGCGCTGGTTCCTTGCTGACTATACCACTTGGATGTACTAGTCAGATCTCATCTTGCATAATTGAAAAGCTGATGGCAGATTTTGAAGTCATTTCTCACTTGTTCTGACCAAACAGACTCTATTGGGAAATTTTTTTATGAAAGGAGGAAGACAAACAAAAAGGGAACCGAATAAAAGACAAAGGAAAAAGATGACTCTTTAACAATAGAAACTATAAATAAAAACCTATCAAACGCAGATACCAACTCTAATGGTCATGACATGCACATGTGGCCTATCCTCTACCGTTAATCGTCTTTCAAGATCTTCACTTGGAGATTCTCCATCTGATTCTTAATCTTATTCGACTTGTAGTGCCCAAAGGGTTTTCACTATCAAGCCTCTCTCATTTTGGCTTTTTTTTCTCAGCTTTCATCGCCTTATGGTGTCCGTGAAGATTTTCACCGATAAGACTCTCTTAGTTATATCACTTTACAGCTGGGGATTTGGAGTGTTGCCGATATGACTCTTTCTGCTGGGGATTAGAGTCCTTTCTGCCGTGGAACAGAATGTTATATTCACCGGTAAGACTCTATTTGTCTGACTTGGCATCTTTTGAAGACTGATCAGAAGGTCTCTCTTTAGACCGTAATGTGGGTTTTGGATAGGCTAGAAAGAAAGGGGTATTAAAGGCTCAAAAACAAAATAAACTTGGGGTTCAAAATTACAACCTTCGGAACCATATTTGCTTACGACAAGCGCCACTCTTGCCCCAGTTTCTAGCTTGGGGATTATTATTATTATTACACTATGCACATTATGCACATTAAGCACCCTATGCACATTATGCACCATATGACCGAGCCGTGAAGCGCCTACGTATCCTCTTTGAGGAATCAGGTCAAACGTAGTTCCCAATTCCTCTGTTTTCTTCTGACTTTCTTTTGTTTTCTGTTATCATTTTTCTCATTTCTTTTCATTTTTTTTCTTTTTTGTTGCTTTTTGTTTTTCTTTTCTCTTTGTGTTGTTTTTTTTCTTTTTCTTTTTGTGTTTTTTTTCTTTTTCTTTTCTTATCTTTTTATGTTTGTGTTTCTACTCTTTGCTACTGATTCCGAAAGAGGGGTACGAAATAAAAATAAATAAGGCTCAAAAAGGGGTAACGAAGGATAAAGTGTTTAGGTAGAAGAACAAAATGCCTTCGTCATTCCAGTCTTCAAAACATGCCAAGTGCAAACAACACAATTAAACAAAGATTTGTAGTATCTTCTGATGGTGCTGGACTTGACAATTATATTCACACATTTTCTTTTTCATTTGTCATTTCTAAAGCACCGTCGGGCGACACTCTCACCCTCATTATCATGAACGACCCTCATGCCAATTTGGCGAATCTTGCTTTTAACGGTTTTCTTTGTGTTTTACTTGCCCTAGTTCCACATGACTCGAGCTCTGAATAATCTCAAACCGTTCATATTTCCTTTAAACGTTCTGATCAACTTTCCGGGGTTTTATGATTAACTTTTAAGATTAGGCCCAAACTGTATGCGCATGTCATGTCACGAGAATCGGCGCCGAACAAAAATGATAAAAGTACTAAACAAAAAGATGACTGGAAATAATAAAAGACCGGATTTTGCATTAGACTACCGGTGAAATGGTAAAAACAAACCAGAATAAAATCCTAAAACAACCTAGACAAAACTTAAACAAACCACTATGACAAAATGGAAAGATAAGAAAGTTTGACACAAGACAACATCCGAATTACAACCCTAACAATCCGGACAACAGAAATGACAACAAAATAAGCCACCAAAAGCTTCTCTCTTGCTAACCAAGGAACGAAGCGTCCTCCCACAATTATCAAACCTGGCATCTTAGTCACTGAGCTTTGCATCAATACTGCCAAGACCATTACCAGCTTCAATATCATCAACCTCCGTCAACAAGTTCTCGATAGGGTTCGAGTGCTCCATGTCACTGTTATTGATCACAATCCGCCCTTTTTGGATCATTTTTTCTACTTCCCTTTTCAGATTACGACAGCTCTCAATGTTGTGCCCTCTGACATTGGAGTGGTATGCGCATCGTGCTGCCGGATCAAAGTTTCTTGCACGTGGATCTGGAGTATATACGGGGAGTGGCTCAATCAAGCCAACATGCTTTAGCCTTTCAAACAGACTTGCATAAGATACTCCGATAGGGGTGAGATCCTTTCCTCGTTTCAACAACCTCTCGTTCCTAAATGCTTGATTAGGCCGAAAACCTGATCCAGGGGGCTTCCAGTAGGCTTGTGAGGGTGGATAGGCCTTTTGTGGAGTTGGGTATTTAGAAAGTGAAGCATGTCTTTGGGAGTCTAGTGGAGAGAAGTAGCGTTGGGGAGGAGAGTAGCATTGACGAGTGATGGAGCTACTCGGGTAGCTAGGAAAGCTGCCATAAGTGGGTTGGGATGAAGAGTATGAGGGATCTTCCGTTATGGTGTTGGGTGCTGGGGTAAGGACAGAATTCAAGAAGCTTGGCGGTGGCGGGGGTGGTGTTTTCCCAGTCATCCATGCCTGATACATGTCTGCCACATGCTGTCTCAGCATTTTCACTTCTTCTACCAACCCGTTGTTCCGTTCAACCAGTTGTTGTCTGTCATCAGTACCGACCCACTCGGTTCTGCGGTTCTGTGTCATTGTCCTTTGACTTTGCTTTGTAGGGAGGAGTTACCACAACCAACCACTTTTCTATATATGAACAACAGCAAAGTGAAGCCATCACGTTAGTGTTAGGGCATTTGACAGATAATTATATATCAGAGATACAATGCCCCTAAGCAGTTAGACCGTTCTATCACGCATTCACTTCAGTTACGTGCGTCGTTCCGGCTTCTTGTAATTGTGCCCCTTTGAAAATCTCCCACACTTTCCTTTATTTTCCTTTTTTTTCTTTTTTCTTTCAATGGTGGTCGAATCTTATAGAGATTGCCTACGTATCATGACCCCGCATGAATCAGACCTTGCGTAGTTCGGACAAAATGAAAGGTAACAACAATGAAACATTTTTTTTCTTTATCAATTTTCATAATAAAACAAACTGGGTTTCAAAGGCTTAAAGATGGCCTACAAACTCGAAAATCAAAACAACCCACATATTCTAATCAAAAGATTTACAAACTTAAAAACAAAAGGCCAGCTCTCGTTCTCCGTTTGACAAATACATCCAAACGGTTATTTTTGCAAATGTGGCCCCTTCCAAATTTCACATGAATTTTGAGGCCGGGGAGGATTATTTTATGACACTTTACAAACTTGTCCGTTCTTTTACGAAAATAGCCTTTCGACAACTAAAATATACTCTAAGGCTATTTCGGCAAGAACGGTTTAAGACGCTGCCGAAGCTGGCTCGGCTTATTTTTGACTAAAAATCCAAACGGTATTCACCTGACCGCTGAATCTTTGTTTTTTTTTTCAAATTACAATAAAACCTGGTGTTGCAAACACGGCCCTTCAGCGCCTCGGGGATGAAGATTTTTAAGGCTGTGTGGGTCAACTGGGCCAAAAAATCTAAAAAAATGACCCAAGGTGGCTGTTTATACAAAGTCAGCCCTTCTGCGTCCATTTCGGGAACATTCGGCTATTTTTGACAAAAACAGCATCACCCAACTTATTTATGACTCTTTTTATCATTTTTCAAAATAGAAAACTCAATATTGCAAACACGGCCTTTCAACGCCTCGGGGATGAAGATTTTTAAGGCTGTGTGGGTCAACTGGACCAAATCTTAAACATGACCCAAAAGGTGGCTGTTTATACAAAGTCAGCCTTCCGGTGTCCCTTTCGGGAACATTCGGCTATGTCTTGACAAAACAGCGTCACCCAACTTCTTTAAAGTTTGACATATATATATAATTTTCTTATTTTTATTTTTTTTGCTATTTTTTGCAAAAGGGGAGGTTGGACCTGATGAGGGTTGCCTACGTATCTCACATCTGGTGAGAATCAAACCCGCGTAGTTCGGGCAAATGATGAATGAAGTAAATGAACTAACTTTTTTTTTTTGAAAGGAAAAGACTTATAAAGAAGAAAGGGAGCATTTTTTAAAGAAATGCTTCTAAAAAATATTTTTGAATTTTCTTTTCAATTTTGAAAGAAGAATGAAAATATTTTTCTTGGATTTTTTTTTGAAGAAATTAAAAGAAAATATTTAAGAAAAACAATAAAAAAAATTTCTAATGAAATAAATAGTGGAAAATATTTTTGGATTTTTCTTTATATATATATATATATATATATATATATATATATATATATATATATATATATATATATATATATATATATATATATATATATATATATATATATATATATATATATATATATATATATATATATATATATATATATATATATATATATATATATATATATATATATATATATATATATATATATATATAGAGAGAGAGAGAGATATTTTTATTTTTGGCATTTTCATAAACAAATAAATAAATAATAAAAAATCATTTTAAAAACAAGACTCTTTTTCATTTTCATTTTTCATGGCAAGACAAACTATTTTTTTTTTTTTTGAAAATAAAATAAAACATTTTTCCTTTCTTCACTTTTTCAAGATTTTCGGCAGAATTTCGACAGTATTTGGGTATTGTTTTCTTTCTCTTCCTAAAATAGGCGATTAATTCTCTACACTGTTACCTCGCTCTTCTTTTTTCCATAATTTTCCAATATTCCTGATTTTTCGAAGCCGGTCAGCATGCAAGTCTGAAGCAAATAAATGTGTAAAGCAAACAGGATGCTGCAGGATGGTCTTTTCATTTCAGGTTGCTAGTCCTAGACGGACCCAACCCCTGTGTTGAGTCCCCTAAGTCAAAGCAACATGATACAAATAATCGTTCCTACTAGGGATCCGGCATGAAGTCATGTTATTCTATGTTCAAAACCTAAGTCGGTGTTCTAGATTGTGTACCCGAGCGGACAACTCGAATCGAGGAGGGGACAACTTTCTGGGAACCAAAGGGCCATCCGGCTTAGTAACTTGTCCGACCTCTTTCCTATTTCAAGGTATGACACTAACAGAATAGGGAGTCTCAACCAGTAAGCACATCCCCGGAGGTAAGAAGAGAATGGTTTCGGCACAGTTTATATACAGTTTAGATAATATCAAAGCGGTAAAAGCAGCATTTAGCACATTAGGCTCAAACATGTAAAAATCAGATAAAGCCAAATATAACAATTTATCTAAGCTCGAATTCTGAACCCTGAACCAGAGATTCTGGGTTTAAGATCCCCAGCAGAGTCGCCAGAGCTGTTACACCTCCTTTTTCCGCCCCCGCGAGGCGTAGAGGGAGTTTTTCCAATTAAAGGACAATCGAAATGAGATTTGTTTGTTTAATTCAGAGTCGCCACTTGGGAGATTTATGGTGTCCCAAGTCACCGGTTTAATCCCGAATCGAGGAAAAAAATAACTCTGTATTACAGTCCGTGAACCAGAAATCCGAATAAGGAATTCTGTTAACCCGGGAGAAGGTGTTAGGCATTCCCGAGTTCCATGGTTCTAGCACGGTCGTTCAAATATCATATTCGGCTTGTTTATCTGATTTTATACAATTATGAGCTCATGAGCAAATTTTAACTCTTAACCGCTTTTGTCATTATTATTATTTTTTTTTAGAATTGCAACGTCGTAAAAATGCGTTTAGTACCACACCGCAATCATTGCACCCATGGTTGTTGACACGTTTTGACTCCGTTGAGATTTGGATTTGGGTCGCATAAATGCGCACCCGAGTTTAGGGATGTAGTATTAATAAAATCATGCCTAAAGAATCTAACACTTTATTACTTTGGAGAAAGCCGTGAAATTTGCTAAACGACCCATCTCGAAATCTAAGTATTCAATTAAACATTATTGAGGGCCCCGCAATTGGTGCGTTTTATTGGGCGAGGCTCGTCTCATTTTATTTAAAAGGATAAACCTATAGTGACTACATTTTTTCTATTAAGTTCGTTTTCTAAAATAAATGAAGAAAAAGTCCTACTTTATTTACATACTTTCGAGTTATTATAGTCAAGTTTCGAAAATGAGTCGTTTAAAGAGTTTACATGGAGAACAGATATAATGTTCTATATACAGATAGTAAAAGAAAGAAAAGACTACATTAAACTACAACTTCAAATATTTCTCATTTTTGCATTCATGTTTCGAGTGGCTTACAAGATGAACCAGTGTATCAGTTTGTGTACCTAGTATTTGGAAAGCAAGGAAAGAAGATGAAGATCAGTAGAAGCAGCAGTAGTGTAAATACACAGCAACCCAGCAGCAATTCGACCCAGATTCAAGGCACAGAAAACTTTGAAGAAAAACCGAACAACTCAATAGAACAAACCCAAAAGTATGTAAACAAACTAAACAGTAATAACCGACGCGTGTATTAAAACCCGAAACTAAACTCGTTTCTCACTTTGTTTTTGTTTTCTCTTTTTAAACTCTATCACACTCTCTTCCGATTTTCAGAATGTATTCCTCTCTCAAAAATGTTCTCCCCCAAAAATCCCTTCTCTCCCCTTTATATACCCAAAGCAAGACCCAATATTCTTCTACTATGTGCACTCTTTAACTTTTATTATTACCCACACTTTTACTTTAGTAAAAGTAGTCAACGTGGGCCCCCCGTGTTCCCTCTTTTTGAAAAGTAGTCAAAGTGGGCCCCCATGTTCCCTCTTTTTGAAAAGAAGACATCATTATCCACTTTTTCCTTTTTGCTTTTATCATTACGTCTTGTCCCCCACCATAATTAAATAATCTGCAATGGGTTAATTCCCGTTTTACCCCCTAAAACTACTGTTACGCCCCGATTCAAAAATATGTTCAACTTCAAAATTATTTAAGAACCTAAAATTAAATTACCAGCTATAACCAATCCTTAATCCAGTTCAATCAACGAATTCAAACTTAAACTATGAACAACAAATCAACAATCGGAATTATTTTGACTGAACGATATTCTTAACCACACATATAGTTGCAGATTCAATAATATTAACAAATTGAACACAACCAACAAGTATATTTGAATTTCTAAATTCAATAACCAATTAATCTTTAAACTAAATCCAACAACATTACAACCAAGATGAATATTCAAATTAAATCAAGCATTTAAAACATAAATTCACATTAAATCACCGGATTAAGAACGAACTTCAACCAAAAGATGAACACGAATTTAATCTAAACTAATCAACAAAGACGGATGATTCGAGCGATTAAACTAAATCTAACAATATTAAAATTAAACTAACAATTCCTTTTTACAAAAATAAATAAAATTAACATGAAACAAACCAAAATAAGTAATTAAATTTCAATTTGATTCTAACAACATAAAAATTAAACTAACAATTTCGCATGACCAAACTGAAAAATTAACAAAACAATGAACACGAACGAAACAAAAATCAAACATTTACCGATTTTAGATTCGAGAATATCAAAAACAAAATACGGACAAAAGTAAAAATTGAACCTACTAACCTGATCGAAACCACGAAGAACTTGATGAAAACAAATCTGCCCGGAGACCATTATCGCACCAAAATAATTCGACGACGAAGACGACCATTAACAGACGACTCATGACTAGAAGATCTCTGGAGGCAGTCGCGGGGGAGGCAGCCATGGTCGCTGGAGGTGAAGCTCGTTTTGGACTGGTTCGACGGGGTTGGGACGGAGAAACAATGGCGGGTTTGGGTGGTGTATTGGTGGTGCTCGCGACTGGAGCTGGACAGTGGTCGTCATTTGGAATGTCGAGTCGTTTGGAGCAGGAGTTGGAGAAGTAGAAGAAGAAGAAGAAGACGTAAGAAAGGCAGCCATGGGAGTAAGGTTTGGAAGGAGAAGAAGAAGAAGAAGAGGGGAGGGGGCGGATAGTTTAGGTTTTGTTTTTGTTTTTTTCAAGAATGAAAAATAGAAAGGGTGGGGTGAGGTTTTGGGTTATGGAGTGGGTCGACCCGGTTTGAAATGGACCGGGTCGTAGGGGAAGGTTGGGTATTTTTTGGGCTTGTGGTTTAAATTGAAGAAGAGGTCCAATCCGATTTTCGTCTATTTTTTGTTCTCTTTTCTTCTTTTATTTTTTTCTAAAACTAAACTCTAAAAATCCTTAAATTATCATATAGAACTAAATTAATTTATAAAAGCGCAAATTAACTCCCAATAACAATTAACACACAATTAAGTAATAATTAAGCATAAAATTGTACATTTGGACATTAAATGCTAAAAATGCAAACGATGCCTATTTTTGTAATTTTTAATTTTTGTAAAACAAACTTAATTACTAACAATTGTAGAATTAAATCCTACATGCAAAATGCGACATATTTGTGTATTTTTTATTAATTTAAAAAATAAACATGCACAGACAGATACAAATAATTATCCAAAATGTCACAAAAACTCTCAAAATAGCACACCAAGGAAAATTATTTTATTTTGAATTTTTTGGGAGTAATTCTTTCATAGGGCAAAAATCACGTGCTTACAGCTGCCCCTCTTTGCCCGAAGACACGAAGGGTTTTCGTGCAAAGATAAAGTGAGTGATTTTTGCCTATCCGAGTACTCCGTGTGAAACATTTTTTTGAAAAAGATTTAACCGAACCTTTGCTTCAAAGGTTTCCTATATATCCCTGGCTAAAAGGGAATCAGGTTAATGTAATTCAGGAAGTTTTGGTTGCTGGGACTACCATGGGACTGCAATGTTACTGCTGTTGCATGCTATTACCACTGCTTACCGATCTCCTTGTTACACCGTGCTTAAAAGAAAACAAGAAGCTAGGCTAGACTACGGATCATAAGATCTCATCTATCTTCAACTTGTTCTTGTTGCCTTGCTTTCTTGTCGGCTTGTGTTTCTTCCGGTGCTTTTCTTCCGATAATTTGGGGATGACACTAGCCTTTTGCTTTTCTGAATACCAGTTTTCATCATTTTGTTCGGTCTACTGGGGATATGGCCTCCTTCATTAAGCTTTTCGGTGGTTCCTCTGGGGATACGTCTTTCTTCATCAGATTTGTTATGCTGGGCATAATTTAATGTTCACAAGCCGCTTCTTTCAAGACGCGTCTTTCTTCCTTTTGACTCATGCGCTTGAACTTGTGCTGGGACCTCTTGTTGCAACCTTCTGCTTCCCGGTGCTGGGGATTTTTATTGTTTCCTGCTGGGGATTCCTGTTGTAACCTTCTGCTTTCTGGAGGGGCTACTGATTTCAAGACCTGAAGTATAAGACTGAAAAGTATTTCTCTCGTTATACAGGTGGGCGCCTGAGACATGAAATGTAAAGACTAAAAAGTATTCCTCTCGTTATACAGGTGGGCGCCTGACTTCAACAACAACTTTGAAAAATAAAACGCCTTTCCTCTTTTCAGGAGGGCTCCTGTCTTCAACAACTTTGAAAATAAAATGTCATTCCTTCCTTTAGGTTGGCGAGATTTAACAACTTTAAAAATAAAACGCTTTTCCTCTCTTCAGACGGGCTCCTGACTTCAACAACTTTGAAAAATAAACGCCTTTCCTCTCTTCAGGCGGACTCCTGATTTCAACAACTTTTGAAAATAAAATCCTATTTGAGGGCGGATGAACCCAAAATATCCTATTTGAGGGCGGATGAACCCGACACATCCTATTTGAGGGTGGATGAACCCGACATATCCTATTTGAGGGCGGATGAACCCGACATATCCTATTTGAGGGCGGATGGACCCGACATATCCTATTTGAGGGCGGATGGACCCGACATATCCTATTTGAGGGCGGATGAACCCGACATATCCTATTTGAGGGCGGATGAACCCAAAATATCCTATTCGAGGGCGGATGAACCCAAAATATCCTATTCGAGGGCGGATGAACCCAAAATATCCTATTCGAGGGCGGATGAACCCAAAATATCCTATTCGAGGGCGGATGAACACAAAATATCCTATTCGAGGGCGGATGAACCCAAAATATCCTATTCGAGGGCGGATGAACCCAAAATATCCTATTCGAGGGCGGATGAACCCAAAATATTCAACTTAAATGTAAAAACTGAAATGTATTCCAACTTCAAAACTTGAAATTTAAATTGTCATTCTATAGGTGGGCTCCTGACTTCTTTAACTTAAAATTTAACAACCTCCGTTCTACAGGCGGGCTCCTGACTTCAACAATTTCTTAAATTTTAACACCTCCATTCTCCAGGCGGGCTCTTGACTTTAACAACTTTGAAAAATAAATGCCTTTCCTCTCTTCAGGCGGGCTCCTGACTTCAACAACTTTGAAAAATAAACGCCTTTCCTCTCTTCAGGCGGGCTCCTGACTTCAACAACTTTGAATAATAAACGCCTTTCCTCTCTTCAGGCGGGCTCCTGATTTCAACAACAACTTTTGAAAATAAAGTGCCATTCCTTCCTTTAGGTTGGCGAGATTTCAACAACTTTTTAAAAATAAAACGCCTTTCCTCTTTTCAGGCGGGTTCTTGACCTCAACAACAACTTTGAAAAATAAAACGCCATTCCTTTCTTTGGGTTAGCGAGATTTAAACAACTTTAAAAATAAAACGCCTTTCCTCTCTTCAGGCGGGCTCCTGACCTCAACAACAACTTTGAAAAATAAAACGCCATTCCTTTCTTTAGGTTGGCGAGATTTAAACAACTTTAAAAATAAAACGCCTTTCCTCTCTTCAGGCGGGCTCCTGACCTCAACAACAACTTTGCAAAATAAACGCCTTTCCTCTCTTCAGGCGGGCTCCTGACTTCAACAACTTTGAAACTAAAACGCCATTCCTTTCTTTAGGCTGGCGAGATTTCAACAACTTTTAAAAACAAAATGCCTTTCCTCTCTTCAGGCGGGCTCCTGACCTCAACAACAACTTTGCAAAATAAATGCCTTTCCTCTCTTCAGGCGGGCTCCTGACTTCAACAACTTTGAAACTAAAATGCCATTCCTTTCTTTAGGCTGGCTAGATTTCAAAAACTTTTAAAAACAAAACGCCTTTCCTCTTTTCAGGCGGGCTCCTGACCTCAACAACAACTTTGCAAAATAAAATGCCATTCCTTTCTTTAGGCTGACGAGATTTCAACAACTTTTAAAAATAAAACGCCTTTCCTCTCTTCAGGCGGGCTCCTGACCTAAACAACAACTTTGAAAATAAAATCCTATTTGAGGGCGGATGAACCGAAAATATCCTATTCGAGGGTGGATGAACCCAAAATATCCTATTCGAGGGCGGATGAACCCGACATATCCTATTCGAGGGCGGATGAACCCAAAATATTCAACTTAAATGTAAAGACTGAAATGTATTCCAACTTCAAAACTTGAAATTTAAATTGCCATTCTACAGGTGGGCTCCTGACTTCTTTAACTTAAAATTTAACAACCTCCGTTCTACAGGCGGGCTCCTGACTTCAACAATTTCCTAAATTTTAACACCTCCATTCTCCAGGCGGGCTCCTGACTTCAACTCTAATATTTTAAAAATAAATCAAGCTCCTTTCGAGCTTTGGAGAAAGATTCATCGGACTAAGATTTGGTATCTCAGGAGAAAATTTCATCAGACTAGGACTTTTATCCTAGGAGGAAAATGTAAAGATCAAAGGTTTGAGAAACTTACCTTTGTAATTCCTTCTTTTCTTTTCTTTTTCCCTTGCGCTGCTTTGTTCCTGTTTCAACTCTCAAGCAAAGAAAATTTTATCAGTTTTTTTTAAATGGTGGCCGATTTGTGGCCTTGCTGGGGATGGATTTCTTCTTTAAAAGCTCGTGTTGTCTTTCCCCGAGACTGCTGGAGATAACACTGATGGGGAATTATTTACTTACCTGTTGGGGAATGATATCATTGGGGAGTCTCCTTTCTTCCCCTTTTCTCCAAATCTACTTTCTTCAAAACTTTTCTCTCTCAACATTGCTGGGGATAAAATGTTATCAGCCGGGGATAACGCTGTTGAGGATAACACTGCTGGGAGATTTTGATTCTTTCAAAACTAGTGCTTCACTCTTCTGAAGGCTGTTGGGAATGAAACTAGTTCCCAATTCCTCCGTTTTCTTCTGACTTTCTTTTGTTTTCTGTTATCATTTTTCTCATTTCTTTTCATTTTTTTTCTTTTTGGTTGCTTTTTGTTTTTCTTTTCTCTTTGTGTTGTTTTTTCTTTTTCTTTTTGTGTTTTTTTTCTTTTTCTTTTCTTATCTTTTTATGTTTGTGTTTCTACTCTTTGCTACTGATTCCGAAAGAGGGTACGAAAGAAAAATAAATAAGGCTCAAAAAGAGGTAACGAAGGATAAAGTGTTTAGGTAGCAGAACAAAATGCCTTCATCATTCCAGTCTTCAAAACATGCCAAGTGCAAAGTGTAAACAACACAAAGATTTGTAGCCTCTTCTGAGGGTGCTGGACTTGACAATTATATTCACACATTTCCTTTTTCATTTGTCATTTCTAAAGCACCGTCGGGCGACACTCTCACCCTCATTATCATGAACGACCCTCATGCCAATTTGGCGAATCTTGCTTTTAACGGTTTTCTTTGTGTTTTACTTGCCCTAGTTCCACATGACTCGAGCTCTGAATAATCTCAAACCGTTCTTATTTCCTTTAAACATTCTGATCACCTTTTCGGGGTTTTATGATTAACTTTTAAGATTAGGCCCAAACTGTATGCGCATGTCATGTCACGAGAATCGGCGCCGAACAAAAATGATAAAAGGACTAAACAAAAAGATGACCGGAAATAATAAAAGACCGGATTTTGCATTAGACTACCGGTGAAATGGTAAAAACAAACCAGAATAAAATCCTAAAATAACCTGGACAAAACTTAAACAAACCGCTATGACAAAATGGAAAGATAAGAAAGTTTGACACAAGACAACATCCGAATTACAACCCTAACAATCCGGACAACAGAAATGACAACAAAATAAGCCACCAAAAGCTTCTCTCTTGCTAACCAAGGAACGGAGCGTCCTCCCACTTTATCAAAACTGACATCTTAGCCACTGAGCTTTGCATCAATATTGCCAAGACCATTACCAGCTTCAGCATCATCAACCTCCGTCAACAAGTTCTCGATAGGGTTCGAGTGCTCCATGTCACTGTTATTGATCACAATCCGCCCTTTTTGGATCATTTTTTCTACTTCCCTTTTCATATTACGACAACTCTCAATTTTGTGCCCTCTGACATTGGAGTGGTATACGCATCGTGCTGCCGGATCAAAGTTTCTTGCACGTGGATCTGGAGTATATGCGGGGAGTGGCTCAATCAAGCCAGCATGCTTTAGCCTTTCAAACAGACTTGCATAAGATACTCCGATATGGGTGAGAGCCTTTCCTCGTTTCAACAACCTCTCGTTCCTAAATGCTTGATTGGGCCGGAAACCTGATCCAGGGGGCTTCCGGTAGGCTTGTGGGGGTGGATAGGCCTTTTGTGGAGCTGGGTATTTAGAAAGTGAAGCATGTCTTTGGGAGTCTCGTAGAGAGAAGTAGCGTTGGGGAGGGTAGTAGCATTGACGAGTGATGGAGCTACTCGGGTAGCTAGGAAAGCTGCCATAAGTGGGTTGGGATGGAGAGTATGGGGGATCTTCCGTTATGGTGTTGGGTGCTAGGGTAAGAATAGAGTTCAAGAAGCTTGGCAGTGGCGGGGGTGGTGTTTTCCCAGTCATCCATGCCTGATACATGTCTGCCACATGTTGTATCAGCATTTTCACTTCTTCTACCAACCCGTTGTTTCGTTCAACCAGTTGTTGTCTGTCATCAGTACCGACCCACTCGATTTTGCGGTTCTGTGTCATTGTCCTTTGACTTTGCTTTGCAGGGAGGAGTTACCACAACCAACCACTTTTCTATATATGAACAACAGCAAAGTGAAGCCATCACATTAGTGTTAGGGCATTTGACAGATAATCATATATCAGAGATACAATGCCCTAAGCAGTTAGACCATTCTATCACGCATTCACTTCAGTTACGTGCGTCGTTCCGGCTTCTTGTAATTGTGCCCCTTTGAAAATTTCCCACACTTTCCTTTATTTTTCTTTTTTTTTTTCAATGGTGGTCGAATTTTATGGAGATTGCCTACGTATCATGACCCCGCATGAATCAGACCTTGCGTAGTTCGGACAAAATGAAAGGTAACAACAATGAAACATTTTTTTCTTTATCAATTTTCATAATAAAACAAACTGGGTTTCAAAGGCTTAAAGATGACCTACAAACTCGAAAATCAAAAAAACCCACATATCCTAATCAAAAGATTTACAAACTTAAAAACAAAAGGCCAGCTCCCGTTCTCCGTTTGACAAATGCATCCAAACGGTTATTTTTGCAAATGTGGCCCCTTCCAAATTTCACATGAATTTTGAGGCCGGGGAGGATTATTTTATGACACTTTACAAACTTGTCCGTTCTTTTACGAAAATAGCCTTTCGACAACTAAAAGATACTCTAAGGCTATTTCAGCAAGAACGGTTTAAGACGCTGCCGAAGCTGGCTCGGCTTATTTTTGACTAAAAATCCAAACGGTATTCACCTGACCGCTGACTCTTTGTTTTTTTTTTCAAATTACAATAAAACCTGGTGTTGCAAACACGGCTCTTCAGCGCCTCGGGGATGAAGATTTTTAAGGCTGTGTGGGTCAACTAGGCCAAAAAATCTAAAAAGAATGACCCACGGTGGCTGTTTATACAAAGTCAGCCCTCCTGCGTCCCTTTCGGGAACATTCAGCTATTTTTGACAAAAACAGCATCACCCAACTTATTTATGACTCTTTTTATCATTTTTCAAAATAGAAAACTCAATATTGCAAACACGGCCTTTCAACACCTCGGGGACGAAGATTTTTAAGGCTGTGTGGGTCAACTGGACCAAATCTTAAACATGACCCAAAAGGTGACTGTTTATACAAAGTCAGCCTTCCGGCGTCCCTTTCGGGAACATTCGGCTATGTCTTGACAAAACAACGTCACCCAACTTCTTTAAAATTTGACATATATATATAATTTTTTTTTATATATATATATATAATTTTTTTATTTTTATTTTTTTTGCTATTTTTCGCAAAAGGGGAGGTTGGACCCAATGAGGGTTGCCTACGTATCTCACATCCGGTGAGAATCAAACCCGCGTCGTTCGGGCAAATGATGAATGAAGTAAATGAACAAACTTTTTTATTTATTTATTTGTTTTTTTTTGAAAGGAAAGACTTATAAAGAAGAAAGGGAGCATTTTTTAAAGAAATGCTTCTAAAAAATATTTTTGAATTTTCTTTTCAATTTTGGAAGAAGAATGAAAATATTTTTATTTGTTATTTTTATTTTTTTTAAAAATAAGTAAAAAAAAAATTCTAATGAAATAAATAGTGAAAAATATTTTTGGATTTTTCTTTTAAAAATTGGGGGTCTAAAAAAACTTTTCTAGAAAGGAAATAAAGAAAAATACTTTTTGGATTTATATATATATATATATGCAACAAATAATAAAACCACGTTCAGCACACGACTCTTTTTTATTTTCATTTTTGGCATTTTCATGAACAAATAAAAAAAACCATTTTAAAAACAAGACTCTTTTTCATTTTCATTTTTCATGGCAAGACAAACTATTTTTCTTTTCTTTTTTTTTATTTTGAAAATAAAATAAAACATTTTTCTTTTCTTCACTTTTTCAAGATTTTCGGCTGAATTTCGACAGTATTTGGGTATTGTTTTTTTTATCTTCCTAAAATAGGCGATTAATTCTCTACACTGTTACCTCACTCTTCTTTTTTCCATAATTTTCCAATATTCCTGATTTTTCGAAACCGGTCAGCATGCAAGTCTGAAGCAAATAAATGCGTAAAGCAAACAGGATGCTGCAGGATGGTCTTTTCATTTCAGGTTGCTAGTCCTAGACGGACCCAACCCCTGTGTTGAGTCCCCTAAGTCAAAGCAACATGATGCAAATAATCGTTCCTACTAGGGATCCGGCATGAAGTCATGTTATTCTATGTTCAAAACCTGAGTCGGTGTTCTAGACTGTGTACCCGAGCGGACAACTCGAATCGAGGAGGGGGCAACTTTCCGGAAACCAAATGGCCATCCGGCTTAGTAACTTGTCCGACCTCTTTCCTATTTCAAGGTATGACACTAACAGAATAGGGAGTCTCAACCAGTAAGCACATCCCCGGAGGTAAGAAGAGAATGGTTTCGGCACAGTTTATATACAGTTCAGATAATATCAAAGCGGTAAAAGCAACATTTAGCACATTAGTCTCAAACATGTAAAAATCAGATAAAGCCAAATATAACAATTTATCTAAGCTCGAATTCTGAACCCTGAACCAGAGATTCTGGGTTTAAGATCCCCAGCAGAGTCGCCAGAGTTGTCACACCTGGCAATTTCTGGGTGTCCCAAGTCACCGGTTTAATCCCGAATCGAGGAAAAAAATGACTCTGTATTACAGTCCGTGAACCAGAAATCCGGATAAGGAATTCTGTTAACCCGGGAGAAGGTGTTAGGCATTCCCGAGTTCCGTGGTTCTAGCACGGTCGCTCAACTGTCATATTCGGCTTGTTTATCTGATTTTATACAATTATGAGCTCATGTGCAAATTTTAACTTTTAACCGCTTTTGTCATTATTATTATTTTTTAGAATTGCAACGTCGTAAAAATGCGTTTCGAACCACACCGCAATCAATGCACCCATGGTTGTTGACACATTTTGACTCCGTTGAGATTTGGATTTGGGTCGCATAAATGCGCACCCGAGTTTAGGGATGTAGTATTATTAAAATCATGTCTAAAGAATCTAACGCTTTATTACTTTGGAGAAAGCCGTGAAATTTGCTAAACGACCCATCTCGAAATCTAAGTATTCAATTAAACATTATTGAGGGCCCCGCAATTGGTGCATTTTATTGGGCGAGGCTCGTCTCATTTTATTTAAAAGGATAAACCTATAGTGACTAAATTTTTTCTATTAAGTTCGTTTTCTAAAATAAATGAAGAAAAGGTCCTACTTTATTTACATACTTTCGAGTTATTATAGTCAAGTTTCAAAAATGAGTCGTTTAAAGAGTTTACATGGACAACGGATATAATATTCTATATACAGACAGTAAAAGAAAGAAAAGACTACATTAAACTACAACTTCAAATCTTTCTCATTTTTGCATTCATGCTTCGAGTGGCTTACAAGATGAACCAGTGTATCAGTTTGTGTATCTGGTATTTGGTAAGCAAGGAAAGAAGATGAAGATCAGTAGAAGCAGCAGTAGAACAATTCGACCCAGATTCAAGGCCCAGAAAACTTTGAAGAAAAACCGAACAACTCAATAGAACAAACCCAAAAGTATGTAAACAAACTAAACAGCAACAACTCACGCGTGTATTAAAACCTGAAACTAAACTCGTTTCTCACTTTGTTTTTGTTTTCTCTTTTTAAACTCTATCACACTCTCTTCCGATTTTCAGAATGTATTTCTCTCTCAAAAATGTTCTCCCCCAAAAATCCCCCTCCTCCCCCTTTATATTCAAAGCAAGACCCAATCTTCTTCCACTATGTGCACCCTTTAACTTTTATTATTACCCACACTTTTACTTTAGTAAAAGTAGTCAACGTGGGCCCCCCGTGTTCCCTCTTTTTGAAAAGTAGTCAAAGTGGGCCCCCATGTTCCCTCTGTTTGAAAAGTAGTCAAAGTGGGCCCCCTTGTTCCCTCTTTTTGAAAAGAAGACATCATTATCCACCTTTTCCTTTTTGCTTTTATCATTACGTCTTGTCCCCCACCATAATTAAATAATCTACAATTGGTTAATTCCCGTTTTACCCCCTAAAACTACTGTTACGCCCCGATTCAAAAATCTGTTCAACTTCAAAATTATTGAAGAACCTAAAATTAAATTACCGGATTAAATCAACCAAGATGAATATTCAAATTAAATCAAGCATTTAAAACATAAATTCACATTAAATCACCGGATTAAGAATGAACTTCAACCAAAAGATGAACACGAATTTAATCTAAACTAATCAACAAAGACGGATGATTCGAGCGATTAAACTAAATCTAACAATATTAAAATTAAACTAACAATTCCTTTTTACAAAAATAAATAAAATTAACATGAAACAAACCAAAATAAGTAATTAAATTTCAATTTGATTCTAACAACATAAAAATTAAACTAACAATTTCGCATGACCAAACTGAAAAATTAACAAAACAATGAACACGAAAAAAACAAAAATCAAACATTTACCGATTTTAGATTCGAGAATATCAAAAACAAAATACGGACAAAAGTAAAAATTGAACCTACTAACCGGATCGAAACCACGAAGAACTTGATGAAAACAAATCTGCCCGGAGACCATTATCGCACCAAAATAATTCGACGACGAAGACGACCATTAACGGACGACTCATGACTGGAAGATCTCGTCTAGTGAGGACGATATGTGAGAGTGATGTGCGATGAAGAAGACAAAGCAGTATGGCAGCCATGGATGTGGTGAAACAGTAGCAGCTGCTACTGCTGCACATGTTGGGCAGTCCATCGATGGAGGAGCTAGTGTCGACGAAGATGAGGCAACTGGTGGAGCTGTACGCAGCAGCGACTCACGTCAGGGAACGGGGATGTTGTGAAGCAGTAGCAGCATGCTGGGCAGTCCGTGGTTATCCATGGCTGGACGTAGCCGGAGGCGGCATTAGCGGGCTGCAGCTCGTCCATGTGCGAGGATGGTCATCGACGATGGATTGGTCGAGCTGCTGGACGTGACAGTAGCGAAGCAACGAGGGGGAGGTGCTGGTTCGCAGGCAATCACGGGGGAGGCAGCCATGGTCGCCAGAGGTGAAGCTCGTTTTGGACTGGTTCGACGGGGTTGGGACGGAGAAACAATGGCGGGTTTGGGTGGTATATTGGTGGTGCTCGCGACTGGAGCTGGACAGTGGTCGTCATTTGGAATGTCGAGGTCATTTGGAGCTGGAGTTGGAGAAGTAGAAGAAGAAGAAGACGCAGGAAAGGCAACCATGGGAGTAAGGTTTGGAAGGAGAAGAAGAAGAAGAACAGGGGAAGGGGGGGGGGGCGGATAGTTTAGGTTTTGGTTAGGGTTTTGTTTTTGTTTTTTTTTGTTTTTTTTCAAGAATGAAAAATAGAAAGGGTGGGGTGAGGTTTTGGGTTATGGAGTGGGTCGACCCGGTTTGAAATGGACCGGGTCGTAGGGGAAGGTTGGGTATTTTTTGGGCTTGTGGTTTAAAATTGAAGAAGAGGCCCAATCCGATTTTCGTCTATTTTTTGTTCTCTTTTCTTCTTTTATTTTTTTCTAAAACTAAACTCTAAAAATCCTTAAATTATCATATAGAACTAAATTAATTTATAAAAGCGCAAATTAACTCCGAATAACAATTAACACACAATTAAGTAATAATTAAGCATAAAATTGTACATTTGGACATTAAATGCTAAAAATGCAAAAGATGCCTATTTTTGTAATTTTCAATTTTTGTAAAACAAACTTAATTACTAACAATTGTAGAATTAAATCCTACATGGAAAATGCGACATATTTTTGTATTTTTTATTAATTTAACAAATAAACAT
Source organism: Nicotiana tabacum (assembly GCF_000715075.1). Lineage (NCBI taxonomy): Eukaryota > Viridiplantae > Streptophyta > Magnoliopsida > Solanales > Solanaceae > Nicotiana > Nicotiana tabacum. Next base: position 24,792,493 of record NC_134084.1, read on the forward strand.
GCACAGACAAATACAAATAATTATCCAAAAATGTCACAAAAACTCTCAAAATTGCACACCAAGGAAAATTATTTTATTTTGAATTTTTTGGGAGTAATTCTTTCATAGGGCAAAAATCACGTGCTTACACCCATCCCATGAGTTCTAATGCATATATCATACATAATTAATCACCATAGAGTAGTTAGAGGTGATAGACATACCTCTTGTAGCAAGAATCTTGAGAATCCTCACTTGTGGTGTTCTTGACAAATTCAAGGATTTTAATGGAAATCTATGGATTTTTAAGATCAATCCATGTTAATATAAGTGTTTAGGAGTAGTAATCAACTCAAAATACTCTAAAAACTTACCTTGGATCAAAGGAATGAAGGTATGGGACGGATTTCCCCTTGTTAGAGCAAGCCCTTGCTCAAAAATGACTTAGGGACTCTTCTTACCCGGTCTTGGGGGTATTTAGAGACCTGGTACTAACGCCCCCGCGCTAAGGTCGCGCTAACGAGGCAGAATACTTCGCCATATGCGCGGCCGCGCTAAGGCCGCGCTAATGACACATGCCCAGTAAAATGGTCATAACGTTCTGTATACACATCCAAATGACAAACGGTTTATTGCGTTGGAAACTAGACTCAATGGGATTTAATTTGATAGGTTTTTCACCACACAAATACTTATATAACTGGAGATATGACCGTCCAAAGTAAGGTCTTGTGCGCACTCATTTACAACTTTCGTCTATTATGAAATTTTCCAACTTGGCTTAGACTTGGGCTTCTCCTTAGACCCCAATCCACCTCTAATATGAATTATATGCTTATTAACATATCCAATTGATACCCATTATATCATGAATCCTCATTTGCACACAAAATGAAATAATTAGCCTACCTTGGTACAACGAAATCTCAAATTACTTGGAAAAATTTTCTGGGGCCTTACATTCTCCCCCCTTCGGATCATTCGTCCTCGAATGAGGGTCAAGGTTCATTCATTAGTCATCTTTATGTAACATCTGCTCTTCTTTTTTTTACATTATGAAATATATCATCAACCCTAAATTTTGGCTAACTCCTTAAATTTCCGAAAATTTCGCAGAGTTTCCTTTGTAACTAGGACTATCCACCTGTCAGAGGGTCCCAGATACATATCCTAACAGTATATTCATGTTCCATAGACATAACATAACTTGTTCAACACCAACCATGGTGCATAGGCAACATACATAGTCAAAATGGAATAGTTTAACATAGATCAAATAAAAAGCTAAGAGTTTACAGGAACCAAATGCATGAAAGCTATTACATATCTATTCAAACAAATGTGGGTACTTCTTTCTCATTTCTTCCTCAGTTTCCCAAGTGGCTTCCTCAACCTGCTGGTTCCGCCATAACACTTTTACAGACGCAATTTCCTTAGTTCTCAATTTTCGGACTTGCCTATCAAGAATGGCAACTGGAATTTCTTCATAAGATAGTTCTTCATTAACCTCAATAGCTTCAATAGGCACAATAACGGACGGATCTCCTACTACCTTCTTCAACATAGACACATGGAAGACCGGATGTACCAACGACATCTCGGGTGGCAGTTCGAGCTTGTGTGACACTTGACCGATCCTCTGAATGATTCTGTATGGTCCGACATACCTCGGACTTAATTTACCTTTCTTCCCAAATCGCATGATTCCCTTCATGGGGGAAACCTTCAAAAATACCCAATCATGTTCTTTGAACTCCAAATCTCTACGACAAATGTCCGAATAACACTTTTGGCGACTTTGAGCAGTTTTCAACCTCTCCTTAATAATTTTGACTTTCTCCATGTCCTTATGCACGAGGTCCGGCTTTATCAATTCTGCTTCTCCAACCTCGAACCACCCAATGGGAGACCTACATCTCATACCATACAGTGCCTCGAATGGTGCCATCTGGATACTAGCATGGAAGCTGTTGTTGTAAGCAAATTTTATGAGTGACAAATAGTCATCCCAACTACCTTTGAAATCAAAAGTACAAGATTGCAACATGTCCTCAAGCGTCTGAATAGTCCGCTCTACTTGCCCGTCAGTTTGAGGATGGAAAGCTGTACTGAGATTTACCTGCGTGCCCAAGCCCTACTGAAATTTCTTCCAAAAGTTGGCCGTGAACTGGGTCCCTCGATCTGAAATGATTGAGACTGGAGTGCCATGCAACCTGACTATTTCTTTGATATACAACTGGGCATACTGTTCCGCTATGTCGGAAGATTTAACTGGCAAGAAGTGCGCTGATTTTGTGAGTCGGTCAACGATCACCCAAATTGAGTCGAACCTGCGCGGAGTGCGCGGCAGCCCTACTACAAAATCCATATTGATCATCTCCCATTTCTACATTGGAATTTCTATGCTTTGAGTCAATCCTCCAGGTCTTTGATGTTCGGCTTTCACTTGCTGACAGTTCGGACATCTAGTCACAAAGTCCGACACACCCCTCTTTATACCGTTCCACCAATAAATTTCCTTGAGATCATGATACATTTTCGTAGAACCTGGGTACACAGAATACCTGGAATTATGAGCCTCCGCCATTACCCTCTCCCAAAGATTATCCACATATGGAACACATAGCCTACCTTGACATTGTAATACACCATCCCAGCCACCGAGTGAAAATGCCAAAGTCTTGTTATTTAAAACTGCCTCTTTCATCTGTGCCAATGCTGGATCAATGAACTACTTTTCCTTGACTTCTGCTACAAGTGACGATTTTGCTCCATTATTCACCATAACCTTCCCCTCATCTGAGGCTGAAATACAAACCCCCAGACTGGCTAATTGATAAACCTCCCGAGCCAAAGGCCTCTGATTCGCTCCCAAATGAGCCAATCTACCCATGGACTTCCGACTGAGAGCGTCGGCCACCATATTCGCTTTCCCTAGATGGTATGAAATGCCCATATCATAATCCTTGATCAATTCTAACCACCGCCGCTGCCTTAAATTCAGCTCCTTCTGTTTGAACAAATATTGGAGATTCTTATGGTCTGAGAATACATCCACATGGACCCCATAAAGGTAATGCCGCCATATTTTCAAGGCGAATACAACTGCCGCAAGCTCCAAATCATGCGTTGGATAATTCTTCTCGTGATTCTTGAGTTGCCTTGAAGCATACGCTATAACCTTCCCATGTTCCATCAACACACACCCCAAACCGACCCTGGAGGCATCGCAATAAACCACAAATCCTTTCGTGCCCTCCGGTAAGGTCAATATCGGCGCCGAGGTCAATCTCGACTTCAATTCCTGAAAACTTTTCTCACAAACGTCAGACCATTGGAACTTAACTACTTTCTGCGTCAACTTAGTCAACGGGGAGGCGAGGGTAGAGAATCCCTCCACAAAACTCGGATAATACCCCGCTAAACCCAAGAAGCTACGGATCTCCGTCGGGGTCATAGGTCTAGGCCAATCTTTCACTGTTGCAATCTTCTAGGGATCCACCTGAATCCCTTCACTAGAAACAACATGACCCAGAAAGGTAACAGACTCCAACCAAAATTCACATTTTGAAAATTTAGCATACAACTGGTGCTGATGAAGAGTCTGCAGAACTGCCCTGAGGTGATCGGCATGATCCTCCCTACTCTGCAAATAAACAAGGATGTCATCAATGAAAACAATCACAAAGGAGTATAGAAACGTCTTGAAGACCCGATTCATAAGATCCATGAAAGCTGTCGGGGCGTTGGTTAGCCCAAAAGATATGACCAAGAATTCAAAGACCATAGTGAGTTCTGAAAGCGGTCTTAGGAATATCCTGCTCTCTGATCTTTAATTGGTGATACCCGGACCGTAGGTCAATTTTGGAGAAGAACCTTGCACCTTGCAATTGGTCGAACAAATCATCTATCTGAGGCAAAGGATATTTATTCTTGATGGTGACCTTGTTAAGCTGCCGATAATCAATACACATCCGGAGCGACCCATCCTTCTTTCTGACAAAAAGAACCGGAGCACCCCACGACGACACACTTGGCCGTATGAACCCCTTTTCTAATAAATCCTTCAGCTACTCCTTTAACTCCTTTAACTCCGCTGGCGCCATTCTATATGGTGGAATAGATATTGGCTGCGTATCTGGCAATACATCAATCCCGAAATCAATCTCCCTATCTGGCGGGATCCCTGGAAGCTCGTTCGGAAACACTTCAATAAACTCATTCACGACTGGCACGGACTCGGGGGCAAACACTTCTGAAGTGGTGTCCGCCACTCGGACCAAATGGTAGATACACCCCTTCCTAATCATCTTTGAAGCCATAAGGTAGGAAATAAACCTACCTTTTGGCACCACACCATTTCCCTTCCACTCGATAACCGGCTCATTAGGGAACTCAAGCCTCATGACTCTCGTTCGGCAGTCAAGTTTAGCAAAGCACGAATAAAGCCAGTCCATTCCCATAATCACATCAAAATCCACCATTCTAAGCTTAATAAGATCGGCCGTGGTAGCACGACCACATACCGTGACAATACAATTCCTATAAACTCGCGCGGCTGTGATAGAATCACCAACCAGAGTCGATACAGAGAATGGCTCTTAAAGCTGTTCGGTTTCTACCCCAAAACTTGAAGCAATGAATGGGGTGACATAAGACAAAGAGGACCCCGGATCAATAAGAGCATAACAATCAATGGCCTAAACAGACAAGATACCTGTAGCAACATCTGGGGAAGCCTCTGCACTCTGGCGACCACTCAAGGCGTAAAACCGGCTGGGTCCACCTCTACCACGAGCTCCACCCCTAATTGCACCACGCCCTGCTGGAGCTGGAGGGCGCGCAGATGATGTGGCGGCTGAAGAACCGGATGACTGAGCAAATCCCCTACCCATGCCCTGACTGGGCGCATGGTAGTCCCGCTGGATATGACCTCTCGCCCTGCATCTATAACACACCGGGAGATCCATATAACAAGTCTCCATATGGAATCTCCCACACTTGGGGCATAGAGCCCTCCCCTGCTGCTGTGATCTCCCTCTCGGATGACCGGACTGATGGGGTTTCCTACTATCTGAACCTGGCCTCGAGTGACTACTCTGCTGATAACTGTACACAGATGGCAGTGCGCTCGCTGAGGACTGATCATATGACTGGGATGACCCTGATGGTCCCCTTCTCTGAACTGGTCTCCCTGAGTGAACCACTGATCGGGCCCTTCTGTTACTCTCCCTTCCTGCCTGTATTTTCAACTTCCTAGCCTCGGTGGCCTGAGTGAATCCCACAATCTTCCCATAATTCATATCTGAGTGTAAGGCCGCTGTAGCAGCCTCGTTCACTACCAAAGGACTAAAACCCTGAACAAATCACCGAACTCGATCACCCATGGTCGATACTAACTGGGGAGCATACTTGGACAATCTCACAAACTCCATGTGGTACTCCCAAACACTCATACTGCCCTGCTTGAGGACCTCAAACTCAGTGGCACGGGCCGCCATTGTCTCGGCAGGCAAGAAGTGGTCCATGAATGCATCTACAAACTTATCCCATCTAGCCGGAGGTCTTCCCTCCCCACGGGAATCCTCCCACATCTCGAACCATGAATACGCTGCTCCCCTCAACCGGTATGAGGCCAACTCAACCCCTTCCGTCTCTGTAGCCTTCATCACTCGAAGGGTCTTATACATTTCATCAAGGAAATCCTACGGATCGGCCTCTGGATCTGTGCCTGTGAACTCTGGAGGGGCCAACCACAGAAACTGGTTGACTCTAGAGCTGGCAGAATCTCCCTGTCTGCTGGAGGAAGTAGGGGTATCATGAGATCTCTGGGCTTGAGCGGCCACTAACTAGGTCAACATATGGATGGCTCCTCTAAGGTCCCCATCAGAAACCCCGGGACCGAAAGATGGAACTGTATCAGGATCAGGAGTATCAGTGGGAGGGATGGTAGCACCCTCAGCCGCAGCTGGGATAGGATTACTCGGATCCGGAATAAATGGGCCAGGCAGATTCAAGACCGGGGAGTCACTCTCACCCACAACATTAGGTACATGATTCATAGTCACACTTGGGGTGGCATTGGCCCCAAGGCCGAGTTTAGCTCTCTTCTTAGGTACCATTACTGAAAAATTCGAAACAGAGCACGAGTTAGACGTGAATACTTTCACTTTTCACTTCACCGCACGATATAGAATAACAAAGAAGAGAGTAATTTCCTAAATGCCCATGTAGCCCCCTACTTATAGATGTGGTCGACAACACACCGATAAGAAGGGCTCTACTAGGCACGGCTTCGAGACATCCTAGGACCCTTTTAAAACCTTAGGCTCTGATACCAAGTTTGTCACGCCCCAAAACCGAAGGGTGCGACCGGCGCTCGACCGGGTAGCCCCAGCCAAGCGGACCTGGGTGCCTTTCCTATTCCACTTATTACCCCGCATTTCCATTTTCCATTTAACCAAGTGAAGTAGCTATTTATAGATTTAAACATATTCTTACGAGATTTACATAACATACATACTTACTTCGCGTGGTTTACAAGTTATACTGCACAAAATACATAAGTACATAACCCACATTTCCTGTCTACGAAGCCTCTAGGGGTACAAAAGAGTATTTCAATACTTGCCGGTAACAAGGCTCCGGCTATACCTTACACAAATACCAAAATAAGACTCAGGGAAGAAAAGCGACATGAGCCATGCAGGGCCCCGAGAGGAAAGGGGCTCACCAATACAGCTGACGGGAAGTGGAGGAGGTGCTACTGCTGATGGACTGGAGTACCTGCTATAGAATCACCTACAATCATAACACGAATGTAGCGCCCCCGATAAAAGGGGACGTCAGTACATTTGAATTGTACTGGTATGTATGAACCAACTTGCCCTGAGTAAACTCAACCATACACAAAACACAAGTAACAAGTAGTAATGGAATCACCAATCAAATACACCTGAAAGAAAACAATCAAGCCAAACAAGTTACAAACTCTCCATTTCCCCTTCAACATTTTCATATCAATGATTTCACAATTTTCTCATATTTTCATTTTAATAGTGATTTCGATCACTTTCCATCCTTATTACCTCGGCCACCCTTATCACCACAACCCACACCTTATTACTTCGTGTTGAGGCGCGCAACCCGATCCCACTGTACAATCACAATTCACAAACAACACAACAACAACAACAGTTTACAAAGAACAACAATAACAATTTCTCAAAGAACAATAATAATAATTTCTCAAAGAATTTCCACAACCATCAATACTATTTCCATCATGTTCAACAACTCATATGCGTTTTATATCACCGCGATAATTGCCAATACAAGCCATATATGTTATTACCACAATTGTTCCAATTTCATCATTCATGATTTCCTTCTATCATTTGTTTCTCAACTCTTACCACATAACACATTCACAACCACACATTTGGTTTACTGCCAATTACGGACACCATTATATCAGGAAATTTAACCACGAACAATCAAATCATACCAAACACAGTAATTCCACAAGTAATTCACGTAGATATTACATACCAGATATTCGTACACCAAACAAACTGACTTTACAATGGTCAAAGTTAGCCATACATACCTCATTTTAGCTTTCCTTAAGTTACTACGACGTTTCGAAAATTCTAGCAATCCCAATCTACTTGAAACATAACAAAATTAACACAAATTAGGAAGGTATTCATGGTCTCAGCTCATTTGAGCATTTTATCAAACACTAGTTGAGCATCTTGATTTTAAATTCCTTTTACAAGATTTTCTTCTTTCCCCAACCCAATCTTTACTTATTTATATTTATCAACTTTCCCACAAACCTAATTTGTACATGCATGTATACATAATACTATTACCCCAAGAATCATACCCAATAACACACCTCACAATCTCTACAATACCAACACAACCTAGGTTAGGCACCTATGACTTCCAATCCCCATCCCATGAGTTCTAATGTATATATCATACATAATTAATCACCATAGAGTAGTTAGAGGTGATAGACATACCTCTTGTAGCAAGAATCTTGAGAATCCTCACTTGTGGTGTTCTTGACAAATTCAAGGATTTTAATGGAAATCTATGTATTTTTAAGATCAATCCATGTTAATATAAGTGTTTAGGAGTAGTAATCAACTCAAAATACTCCAAAAACTTACCTTGGATCAAAGGAATGAAGGTATGGGACATATTTCCCCTTGTTAGAGCAAGCCCTTGCTCAAAAATGACTTAGGGACTCTTCTTACCCGGTCTTGGGGGTATTTAGATACCTGGTACTAGCGCGCCCGCGCTAAGTTCGCGCTAACGAGGCAGAATACTTCGCCATAAGGCCGCGCTAATGATACATGCCCAGTAAAATGGTCATAACTTTCTGTATACACCTCCAAATGACAAACGGTTTATTGCGTTGGAAACTAGACTCAAAGGGATTTAATTTGATAGGTTGTTAATTACACAACTCCTTATATTACTGGATATATGACCGTCCAAAGTAAGGTCTTGTGCGCACTCATTTACAATTTTCGTCTATTATGAAAATTTTCAACTTGGCTTAGACTTAGGCCTCTCCTTAGACCCCAATCCACCTCTAATATGAATTATATGCTTATTAACATATCCAATTGATATCCATTATATCATGAATCCTCATTTGCACACAAAATGAAATAATTAGCCTACCTTGGTACGACGAAATCTCAAATTACTTGGAAAAATTTTCCGGGGCCTTACAGATTAATCATATATAAACCATCATACACATAATAAAATACAAGTATATATATGTTACTTTAGTATATTTATTTAATTGAACCATGTATGCAGATGTGACGACCCGGTCAATTGTCTCATGAGTTACCGCTCCGTTTTCCCTATTTCTGCTTCTTTATGCTTTGTTATCCATATTTTGTGGTATCGGATTGGTCGAATCGAATCCAGAATAATTTTTGGTAAGGTTTGAGACACTTAGTCTCTTTTAAGAAAGTTTAAGTTAGAAAAGTCAACCGGATGTTGACTTATGTGTTAGAGGGCTCAGATGTGAGTTTCGGTGGTTCGGTTAGATTCGGAAGGTGATTTGGGACTTAGGAGTGTGACCGAAATGGGTTTTGGAGGTTCGGAGTAGATTTAGGCTTGAATTGGCGAAGTTGATATTATGGCAATTTCCGGTTGGTAGACGAGATTTTGATATAGGAGGCGGAATGGAATTCCGAGAGTTTCAGTAGTTCCATTGGGTCATTTGGGAGATGTGTGCAAAATTTTAGGTCATTCGGACGTGGTTTGGTTGGGTTTTTGATCAAAAGCGGAATTTGAAAGATTTTAGAAAGTTTGGCTTGAATCCGATGTGTTTTGGGTGATTTAATGTTGTTTGAGGTATTTTGATGATTGGAATAAGTTTGAATAAGGTATTGGGATATGTTTGTGCTTTTGGTTGAGGTCCTGGGGGGCCTCGGGGTGATTTCGAATGGTTAACGGGAAGTTTGGATTTTGTTGCAGCTCTTGAATTGCTGCTTCTGGTATTTTCGCACCTGTGGATTGGGGACCGCAGGTGCGGCACCGCACGTGCGGGAGATCGATTGCAGAAGCGAAAAAGATCCAGGTGAGCAGAGACCACAGAAGCGGTTAGGGTGACCGCATTTGCGATGTCGCAGATGCGATTTTTGGCTGGTTAAGTGATTTTCGCAGAAGCGGAGAAATAACTGCAAATGCGGTACCGCAAAAGCGGGTATTGGGCCGCAGATGCGAAATGTTTTGGGCATAAAGTATAAATTGTGGCCTTTGCGAATTTTGAGCTATTTCACCATTTTTATCTCGGCTTTGGAGCTTTTTGGACTATTTGAGAGAGGGATTTCAAGGGAACTTCATTGAGGTAAGGAATTTGGACCTAAATCTCGTTCCTATGCTATTATTTCATGGATTAGAGCCAGAAATCATGGAAATTAAAGGTTAAAATTGGGAAAATTTAGGGCTTGGAACTCAGGCCTTTAATTGTGGATTTGAAGGACCATTTGGGGGCGGATTTCTGAACTTTTGATATGTATGAACTCGAGGGGAAATAAGGAATCTATTGATGTAAAAATTATTGAATTCCGAGATGTAGGCCCGGGGGTCGGATTTTGGTAATTTCAGGATTTGTGCCCTTTTATTAATTGTTTTCGCTTAGGATTCGACGCAAGTGGAGGCCGATTCGAGGGGAAAAGTCATCGCGAGCTAGAGATTTGACCGGTTCGAGGTGAGTAATGATTGTAAATAATGTTCTGAGGGTTTGAAACCCCGGTTTGCACATCGTAGTGCTATATTGAGGTGAGGTACACGCTTGATGACGAGCGTGGGGTCGTGCACTATTGGAGATTGTGACTTGGTCCGTCCCGATCGATGATTTTACCGAGTATTTGACCGAAAACTATTTGCTATCATCATTATTTGGGCTGAATGCCATATTTGGGCTGAATGCCAACTATTTGAACCCTTCGGGGCTTTTATTTATATTTCCTCACTGTTTTGACTTTATACTTGAACTTGGTCATGCTATTTTTCCACTGTTTTCATACTCAGCCATGTTTACTCAGTTTTAATACTTAAATGATATTTTTAAATGATGTTTGGGTTGAGAAACACTATTTTACTATTGTCCGAGTGGCTTGCGATGATTTTTGACTGAGTAAGGCCGATGGCCTATGTTGTGAGGAGACACTGAGATTTACGTGAGGCCGAAGGCCTGAGATATGTACGCCACAAGGTGGCTTGAGTGATATGAGGTCGAGAGCCTAGTGTTGATGCTACGAGATGGCTTGTTATTGCGCTTGGGCCGTAGGAGGCCCCTCCAGGAGTCTGCACACCCGAGTGAGCGCGGGTACCTATTGTGATGTGAGATTGAGCCCGAGGGGCTGGTATTGTTCTGAGATGTTGCCCGAGGGACGGTTTTCTTGATACAGTGCCCGACGGGCGAACTTCTATGTGTTTATTCTTCCTTAATTTGCTTGTCAATTACCTGTTTACTTGTTGAAAAAGGGTATTACTTATCTTTTCACTGGTTTACTATTTTCAAATGGTTTTACTACTTCATTATAGAATGCCTTGTGCCTTACGTGTTTTCTTGCTTTCAGTCTTTATTTACATTTGTTACTCACTGAGTTGGAGTACTCACTTTACTCCCTGCACCCTATGTGCAGATTCAGGCGTAGCTGGTTCCGCTCTCGATTGCTGATCCTTCCAGCTTCAGGCGGATATTCGGAGTTCACGAGGTAGCTGTTTGACGTCCACAGTCCCGTGTTCCTCCTCCTTTATCATTTCTATCCCTTTTCAGACAGTTGTACTAGTTTATAGACTTAGTAGAGTTGTATTATGACTTATAGATTCTCATGACTAGTGACACCCTGGTTAGGGCTGCGTTGAGTTGTACTTCCGCATTTTATTGATATTATCTGCTACTTAGTATCATTAAATCATGTTTTAGACTGCTTTCTTGCTGTTTAACTATTTTAACATTGAATTAGGAATAATTGGCTGGCCTTGTCTTCACGATAGGCATCATCACGACCGGGTCTGGGTTTAGGCTCGTGACAAGTTGGTATCAAAGCCTAGGTTACACAGGTCTCATGAGTCATGAGCAGGTTTAGTAGAGTCTTGCGGATCGGTACGGAGACAACTGTATTTATCCTCGAGAGGCTGCAGAACCTTTAGGAAAAACTTCATATTCTTGAAATTCTTGTCGTGCGAATTTGTTGATTCGAGTACTAAACTTCTATTATTCTATTCTCTCACAGATGGTGAGGACACGCACTACCAGTCAGGATGGACGACCACCAGTACCACCAGCTGTGGCCATTAGAGGCCGAGGACGTAGGTCGTGGTCAGGGTAGAGGCAGAGCAGCAGGGACAGCACCTGTAGATCCACCAGCTGCCCCAGTTTAGGACCAGGTCCCAGTTATGGACGCTCCGACAGCACCAGCTTAGGCACCAGTTATGCCCATTGTGATTCCGGGACTTCAAGAGGCCTTGGCTCGGATCTTGTCAGTTTGCACTGGCCTAGCTCAGGCGGTTTCAACCACTACAGCCGCAGCTACTTCTCAGGTCAGGGGAGGCAATCAGACTCCCGTCGCTTGCACACTTGAGCAGGTCGTGCAGGGACTTCAGACACCGCGGGCACATCCAGCCCAGCCGGTTGCAGCTGCTCAGGACTATATAGTTCCTGCCATGCCGGAGGATGAGCAACATAGGTTGGAAAGATTTGGTAGACTTTAACCTCCGATCTTTAGTGGTGCAGAGGGCGAGGATGCCCAAGGCTTTTTGGACAAGTGTCAGAGGATGCTTCGTACAGCGGGTATTCTGGAGAGCAGCGGGTCGCTTTCACTACTTATCAGTTTTCAGGAGCTGCTTTCACTTGGTGGAAGGATTTTGAGAGGCGTAGGCCTGTTGGTGTATCACCCTTTACCTGGCAGCAGTTCTCCGTTCTCTTTCTGGAGAAGTATATGCTGCAGTCTCACAGAGAGGAGTTGCGTAGGCAGTTTGAGTGGTTGTGTCAGGGGGAGATGACTGTGTCACAGTATGAGTTGAGGTTCTCTGAGTTGGCTCGTCATGCCATCTAGTTGGTTCCGACAGATAGAGAGAGGATTAGGAGGTTTGTTGATGGTCTCACTTATCAGCTCTGTATTCTTATAACCAGGGAGAGGGTGACTGGTGCTACTTTCGAGGAGGTTGTGGATATCGCCCGTGAGATTGAGTCTGTTCGTCGCCAAGAGAAAGAGGAGAGGGAGGCCAAGAGGCCTCGAGGATCTGGTAGCTATAGTGGTGCTCCTTCGAGGGGTCAGTTTCAGCACGACAGAGGTCGTCTATTCAGGTATGCTTAGCCAGCTTGCCCAGGTTATCGTGGGGTGTCATCGGGTCATGGTTCTTACAGTTCTCATCAGGGACAGTCCTCACTTAGTGCCCTTCCAGCTCAGAGTTTATCCTGTGCTCCATCAATTCAGGGCTCTTCTATGTCGAGTGCATCTGCTAGTCACTCCAGTGCGAGGGGTTCCCTTCAGTCCCCTTCTCCAGCACCTGGGAGTTGTTATGAGTGTGGAGAGATGGGTCACATATGGAGGCAATGTCCTCATCGTTTTGCTAGTTCATCCCAACAGAGGGGTCAGTCATCGGCTTCAGTGCTAGTTGCTTCATCACCACCCGCCCAGCCAGCTAGGGGTGAGGGTCAGTCAGCTAGAGGCCGTCCTAGAGGGGGAGGTCGATCAGGTGGCGGTCAGGCCCGTTTCTATGCACTTCCAGGCAGACCCCATGCTATTGCTTCAGATGTTGTTATTACAGGTATTGTTTCAGTCTGCCACAGAGATGCCTTTGTATTATTTGATCCCGGTTCCACCTTTTCTTATGTGTCATCATACTCTGCTCGTTATTTGGGTACGCCCCATGAGTTTCTTGCTTTACTTGTTCGTGTATCTACCCCAGTGGGTGATACTGTTGTTGTAGACCGTGTGTACCGATCATGTGTGGTGACTATTGGGGGTCAGGAGACCCGAGTGGATCTATTATTATTGATCCCGTGTTCGTGAAGGTTCGAGCGGCTGAAGCATCGCGTTCGCGATGGGGTGGTCGCGTTCGTGTAAGAGAAATTTTGGTCAATGGTATTTTGTGCTTCAGAAAAGCGAGGCTTTGACCACGTTCGCGAAGAAGGATTTCAAATCGCTAGGAAGAATGTTTAAAAGGCTATTTTCGCGATTTTTGGCCTAAGTCCACTATTTTTGACTTGGTTTTGGAGCTTTTTTAGAGAGATTGAAGAGGAAATCAAGGAGAACTTGTTAGAGGTAAGAATATTGGACTTAATACTCGATCCTATTGTGATTTTTACCTAATTAAACATTAAATTTGGGGAATTTGAAGCCTAAATTGGGGAGTTAGGGCTTGGAAACTTGAGATTTTAATCTAGGGATTTGAGGGGTCATTTGTGGCCGGATTTTGGTATTCTTGGTATGTTTGAACTCGTGGGAGGATAAGAATTCCGTTGATGTAATTTTTATCGAATTTCGAGACGTGGGCCGGGGGGTCGGCTTGGACCAATTTCGGAAGTTTTGGTATAATTTGATTAATTTCACATGGGCTACGTCCCTTTAGCATATTCTAATGTTATGAATCAGATTTTGGGTAGATTGAGTGCGAGTTGAGGCTGAGGCGAGAGGCAAAGGCATTGTAGAGTAGTATTTCATCCGGTTTGAGGTAAGTAACCATTGTAAATCTGGAACTGAGGGTACAAACTCCGGTATTTTGTATTGTTTTTTTTGATAAATGAGGTGACACACATGCTACGTGACGAGCGTGTGGGCGTGCACCGATAGGGATTGTGACTTGGTTTGTCCCGTAGCGACTATTAAGCCGCGTATTTGATTTTAAATCTTATGATATCACTTATTTTAGAGATTGATACTATATTATGGGTTATATGCCATGTTTGGGGCCTTGTGCCGACCTGTTGAGACCCTTAGGGGCATTTTTATTATTTTCCTCACTCTCTTTGTTTGAAAGCATATTCTCGGTCATATTTTACCTGTTTATTATTTAAATCTGGTTTTTATCACTCTATTTCTTAAAAATGTGAAACTGTTTGGGCTGAGTTTCCCTGATTTCCACTGTTATACCCGAGTGGCTGTGAGGTTAATGACTGAGAGAGGTTGAAGACCTAATGGTGAGGATTATGTATATATTACGGATCGGGTTGCACGCCGCAACAATATTATATGAATATATTATGGATCGGGATGCACGCCACATCGATATATATATGTATATATATATATTGAATCGGGCTACGCACCGCAGCGATATGACACATTTGGGCTGTAGGAGTCCCTCCGGAGTTTGTACACTCCCAGTGAGTCTAGTCGACTATAAATTATGGATCGGGCTGCACGCCGTAGCGGTTATTATGATTAATACTATTATGAGATATTACTGAGCCTGAGTTCTGAGCGTAAGCACTGAGTGACGAGAGCTGAGTCACGAGTGACTGAGAGGCTTGCCCGAGAGGCTATATTTATGAGTGATACCTTGCCCGAGGGGCCCATTTATGATATCTTTGTTGATTTCACTCTTCTTTTATAGTGAGCCTCTGTTGAAAGTTGCTAAGTAAATGATTTCAAAGTATTTCAATTGAAACTGAAATTTTTACGAAGTAACTGACTTTTAAACTATTGAGTTTGATTTGATACTCTGTTGTGTACTCATATATATGATATTTAACTGCTCGTCAATGCACTCGGGCCTTATTTACTTTAGTTACTTACTGAGTTGACGTACTCACGTTAATCCCCGCACCTTGTGTGCAGATCCAGGTACCCGAGCGGCAGAGTGAGGGTCCCCAGCATTTTTGGAGCTTATCGGAGATTGCAAGGTAGCTGCATGGCGTCCGTAGCCCTGCTTTCATCCTTCCTATCCTTGTTTTTAGCATTTTTAGACTTGTTATGTAATAGACAGTCGGACTTATTGTATTTAGAGGCTCTAGACTAGTGACACCAGATTGTTGGGCTGTGTTGGTTTGATATTTTTACTGTTTTCCGTACATTTTGGTGATTTAAATATTTCTTTATGAAAAATTGAGACTTAATTAATGTTAAAAAAATATTTTTATTAAAAGAGATTTACTGTGGATATTCGATTGGGTTGGCCTGCCTAGTATTGTAATAGATGTCATCACAACCGGGTAATTGGGGTCGTGACCATTATTTATTCAATGTTATAAAGACTTGCATTAAACAACATCAAAAACAACATATCTAATGTATTCCCACAAGTGCAATTTGGATAATGTGTACATAGATTTAACTCCTACCTTTTACAGGTAGAGAAACTGTTTCCAATAGGCTCTCGGCATATGCAAAAAAAGACTTGCATCAAACATATCATTAAATTTGTTGTGTCTTTTTACTTATATAGTAGACGATTGATCAAGTCTAGAGCTTATATTATACACAGAAAGATTAAATTATTAGCTTTTACAAGTCACAATATAATGTTTAAGTTCACCATCTAAGATGAAAATTGTGCACGCCATCAGTATAACTGTAGCACAATATTAGATATTTTTTTGATTATGAGAATGATCTAGTTTTATTTCTTGTGCTAGTGCATTATGAATGTATTGAACATAATCAAGTAAAGATAAGTATTTTTATATTGACTATATAAACAAATTCTCTAATTCGTTAATTTATACTCTTACAAATCTTGGTATAATTATTAAGAATAATATATATTATTTATTATTAACGGGCAAGACTCTTTATTGTACAATATGCAAAATTTATATATATAGATAGAATGATCTAGTTTTATTTCTTATGCTATTGCATTATGAATGTATCGAATATAATCAAGTAAATATAAGTATTTTTATATTGACTATATAAACAAATTCTCTAATTCATTAATTTATACTCTTACAAATCTTGGTATAATTATTACGAATAATATATATTATTTATTATTAACGGGCAAGACTCTTTATGGATCAATATATATATTGATAGGATCTATGCCTCCATTTATAATGGTGGTAACCCTTTATGAAAGATTATAAGTTTTCATGTATAAATTCGTAGGTAGATTTTGTATTTGATACATAAAATAAGGTTAAAGAAAGTCTAGAGAAACTTATTTAATCAATAAATTAAATCATCAGTAATTCAATCTAGTTAATCAGAATCTATAATCTTAACATGAGAAGTTAATACGTGTTTAATACTGAATTAAAAAAATTTGAGGAGTGTAATTATGAAATTTTACTGAAATAATTCGTAATCTATTGTGGTAAGAATAATTCGGCTAAAAAGAACTTACTTTTACAATAGGAAGCCTTATTTATTACTTACTTTGTGGTCGCACTTTGACATATTACTCCTTTGGTTGGAAAGAAATTTAACATTGTACATCAAACATTGGCGGAGCCACATTGAATAAAGGGGTGTCAAGCGATACTGCTTCGCCGGAAAATTATACTATATTGTTAAATAATTTTTTTTATTTTATATATATTTACTATACGTTGACTCCCCTTGATTTTTCGATGTATCTAATTATTTATATTTTAACACCCCTTGATAAAAATTCCGGATCCGCCCCTGACATCAAATATATGTTGTTTATTTATGTGATTTTAATAAAATTTATATTCATTAATATGAAATACACTTAAAAGAGTGTAACCAAAAATTCTTTTAAAAAAAAAAAAACCCATCAGTTGTAGCATAAATTATTTCTCTCTCCTATGCAGGTGGGGGATGAAATGAATATCTGTTGCTTCAAAGTATGTAGATTTTAAATCAAACTGAATCTGCACGTTCCATTCTTATGAACCTTATTTTACTTTATTTAGGAGTCATATTAATTAAAACAAAATTTTATTTACAAAATACACACTGCACAAACATGGTTAGTGAAATACAAGTCTAATACATTAATCAGAATAAACAAAATCTAAAACAACAGTCAGCACTCAGATCTTTGCAGAAATAAAGGTAAATAATTATATATTATTGGTCAGTGACCACCATGAGAAAGATATAAGCCCCTGAATGCTATATCCTTGCTCAGCCGCGGAATTAGGATTTAAATCTTTTGGGCTCGAAATTATATTTTTTTAAATTATTGAGTTCTAAATTAATAATTTGTACATATTAATTAAATTTCTTAATACAAATATAGTATTTGAATAAAAGTTTTAGGTTCAGGTTCGGCTAGCTCTATCCCATATCCATTACTCTCTGACTATGAAGTAATAATAATGGAAAATTTTATTTTGTGTCTCATACAACTGAGACTAGTTGTATGAGACAATTTTTTTTGTCTCACAGTTTTATGGACCCAGATTTCTGTGGACCCAGAAGTATAAAATTAGGATCCACAAATTTGTAAGATAAAAAGGAACCTCACACAACTAGTATCAATTGTATGGGACACAAAATAAAACTTCTCAATAATAATGGAGCACCCCGTCCACTTGGCGGATGGATTGTACGTTTTCCTGACTTTTCTCTTTGCTGGGACCTAGATCGATATGGTTGATTTTCTATTTCTAGCTTGAACTAAGGCTTTCCCACCAGCATAAACATGTCATGTTCATAGTATATATAAAGCTAACCTATCCCCATAATTAATAGAACAAGCTAAACTATAACCGAAGGCCAAAATACCCCTCTAGAGAAAGCACACAAATAATAAGCATGAATGTGAAAATTGAGAGCTCGAGAATCATCAAGCCCTTTTACGAAGGAACTTGTCACGACCCGGATTTTCTATCCTCGGAAGTCGTGATAGCGCCTACTAATGTGAGCTAGACAAGCTGACTATTTGAACAAATTACTTTTTTACCCAATTTATATTCTTTAACAATTATAAAGCAATAACGTGTAGACAGCGGAAATTACAGTAAGCAGAAGAAAATACAGTAAACTATCTGAAATATGTATCTAATACAACTGTTTGAGTCTCGACCATCCAGAACTGGTGTCACAGTTTCACAGACGATCTAAGAATACTACATACAAAGTCTGAAAGATAAAAGATACACTGTTTCTGAACTAAGTAAATGAAACAGGAGTAAAGGGACAGAGGGAGACGTCAGGGCCTGCGGACGCCTGCAGGACTACCTTAGATCTCCGCGTGGACTGAAGGCAGCACCCAATCTATGGTCCAAAAAGTGCTGCTCCGGGATCTGCACACAGTGCAGAGTGTAGTATCAGCACAATCGACCCCATGTGCTGGTAAGTGCCTAGCCTAACCTCGGCGAAGTAGTGACGAGGCTAGGACCAGACTACCAATCAAAACCTGTGCAATTCAACTATATACAACGGAAAAAGAAGAACAACAATATACAGTCAAGTATGGGAGGGGTAACATGCTGCGGGGGAACTACCAATTTAGAATAGAAAGATAACAGGTAATTGAAAGAAACAACATATCTCAAACATCAACAAGGAATCAGAAATCAATAAGTGCACGGCATCACCCTTCGTGCTTTTACTCTTGTCCTCACCAAAGCAATCAAGTAATGAAAATGTGCACGGCATCACCCTCTGTGCTTTTTCTCTCGTCCTAACAATATAATTAATATAATCGACACAGAATGGTACATCGTGCGGCACGACATCACCCTTCGTGCTTTACACTCTTTCCTCACAAATCATACACGGCATCACCCTTCGTGCTTTAACACTCTCTCACCAAACAATATACGGCATTACCCTTCGTGCTTTAACACTCTTCCTCACCCAAGCAACAATCATAAACAATAGGGCAAGGAAATAAATGAAATTACAATAAGAATCCCGGCAAGGGAACAATAGTTCAACAAACAAGTCCTGGCAAGGGAACAACATCAAAAGAAAATATCAACATCCCGACAAAGGAGATAACGTTAAAAGCAACAATATCCCGGCAAGAGAGATAATATAATGATTCTCTTCTCTTTTTCACTTTTACTTCTCAACTCACTTCGCAACTTGAGCCAATGCTCTAAAAGGTTCAATCACCACTTATACTTTCACATTTCATTATACAACTTGAGTCAACGCTCCTCAATATTCAAATGTCACAATTACTTCCACAAACTTTTTCCAACAATAGAAATCATCATCAAAGCATGAAATAATACAACGAAGTCATAATAATCACAATATAAGACTCACGTGCATGCTTGACACCAACGTATAGATACTCGTCACCATGCCTATACGTCGTACTCAACAAATACCACATAGAAAATAGGACTCGACCCCTAATCCCTCAAGCTAAGGTTAAACCAAACACTTACCTCGATGCCACGAATACAATTCAAGTCTCAACTATCGCTTTACCTCTTCATTCCACCACCAGTTCGCTTTATCTAGCTACAAGCTACTTAATTACATCAATAAATGCTAAATGAGTCAATTCTAATGCATGAAAATAAGTTTTCCAAAGTTTTACCCAAAAAGTCAAAAATCGCCCCTGGGCCCACATGGTCAAAACCTGAGGTTCGAACTAAAACCCGAGGTTCGAACTAAAACCCGATTAACTATTCCCCCACGAACTCAAATATATAATTTGTTTTGAAATCGGACCTCAAATCGAGGTCCAAATCCCCAATTTTTGAAAAAACCTAGGTTCTACCCAAAACACCCAATTTTTCCCATGAAAATCATTGATTTTGAGTTGAAATCATGTGAAAAGATGTTAATAATTGAAGGAAACAAGTTAAAATTGACTTACAATCGATTTGCAAGAAGAGTTGTCTTTGAAAAATCGCCCAAGAGTGTTTTGGTTTTGAAAGAGTGTGAAAAATGAAAGATTTTCGGCTAAGTTATAAAATTGCAGGTTGCAGATGTCGCAATTGTGACCAGGGTTCGCAATTACGAACCTAGACTTCTGCTAAGTTCGCATTTGCGAAGAAGCTTTCGCATTTACAAAGTGGGAATTGCGAATAGTATGTCGCATTTGCGATGACTGGCAAAAACTGGGGGGGATCGCATTTGCGATAAATCTCTCGCATTTGCGAGGTAGGCTGGCCTGGACTACTTTCGCATTTGCGAGCCAGGCTTCGCAACCGCAAGCCTGCAATGCAACAGCTGAAATCTGCAATTTCTCATGTCCAAAATCCACCCCGTGGCCTATCCAAAACTCACCCGAGCCCTCGAGGCTCTAAACCAAACATGCACACCAACCTAAAAATATCATACAGACTCGCTCGTGCATTCAACTCACTAAAATAATATCAACAACTATGAATTTAACATCAAAATCATGAAATTTCTTAAGAACTTCAAATTTTCCAATTTTCTCAAATACGATCCGATTCACGTCATCTCAAGTTCGTTTATTACCAAATTTCACAGACTTATCTTAAATCACATATAAGACCTGTACCGGGCGCCAGAACAAAAATACGGGCCCAATACCATCAAGTTTTAAACACATTTCATTATCAAAACTCATAAATAATTCAAGAAAATAATTTTCTTTAAAAATTTATTTCTCAGGCTTGGGACCTCGGAATTCGAATCTGGGCATACGCACAAGTCTCATATTTTCCTACGGACCCTCCAGGACCGTCAAATCACGGGTTCGGGTCCGTTTACCTAAAATATTGACCGAAGTCAACTTAAATATATTTTAAAGTAAAAATTCATCATTTTTCACAGATTTTCACATAATGGCTTTCCGATTACGCGCCTGGACGTCACACGTAAATTAAGGTGATGCCGAAAGAGGTTTTTGAGACCTCGAAATGCAGAATTTATTTTTAAAACAAGTGATGACCTTTGAACTCCACCTTCAACCACAACTCACATTCCCTTCAATGTCTCTGACAATGTTACCTATGATGCTTTGATTGCTTTGATTTTCGCCTATCGCCCACCCACCCCACCAAGTTCCACCATTGAAATGGGACTTAGAAAAACCTTAGCAGTTTATAGGGAATGGGCTGGGAGAATATGCCAAGATGTAAATGGCCAAAATCGTGTGATTTTTCTCAATGATGAGGGAGTTCGATTCGTCGAAGCATCAGTTGATGCCACGTTGGATGAATTATTGCCCTTAAAGCCTTCTCCTTCTTTGCTTGGTTTACATCCTAATATGAAAGACGTAGTTGAACTAATCCAAGTTCAAATCACAAGGTTCACTTGTGGTTCCATGGTGGTCGGGTTCGCCGGCCACCACATGATAGCCGATGGCTATGCGGCACGCAACTTTTTAATTGCGTGGGGCCAAACTTGTCGCGGTGTAGAAATTAATCCACACCCTTTGCACGATCATGCTATTTTCCACCCTCGGGACCCTCCTCTTATTGAATTTAACCACGTGGGGCCCGAGTTCATGTCCAAATTATTAGTAAACAAGAAAGAAGAGCACCATTGAAAATACAAAAAGAAACATAGTTGTACACAAAGTGCATTTCTCATTGGAGTTCCTAGGCAAACTCAAGGCAAATGCTTCTTTCATGAATGGGAAAACCAAGACTTATAGCACGTTCGAAAGTCTTGTTGCCCATTTATGGAGGGTCATAACTAAATCACGCGAACTAGACGGGACACAAAATACCTAAATAAGAATCTCAGTGGATGGTCGCAGAAGAGTTATACCAAGAGTGCCAGATGAATATTTTGGTAACTTGGTTCTTTGGGCTTTTCCAACTTCAAAAGTGAGAGACCTTTTAAATGAGCCACTTCACTATGCAACAAAGATAATTCATGATGCCATCACAAAGGTAGATGATAAGTATTTCAAGTCATTTATTGACTTTGCAAATCACAAAGTCACAGAAGATCTCATCCCTACTTTAGACATGAACAAAGAATCACATTGGCCAAATTTGGAAGTTGCTAGTTGGTTAAGGTTTCCTTTCTATGACTTGGATTTTGGTACTGGTCGCCCTTTCGTTTTTATGCCTTCATATTACCCAATAGAAGGAATGATACTTCTTGTGGCATCCTTCATTGGAGATGGAAGCATTGGTGCTTTCATTCCTTTACACCAAGATAACTTGGCAACCTTTGAGAAAGTTTGTTATTCTCTTGATCTGAAAGCAAAATAAAAAGAGCTATGAAGTTATGGGATACAAAGGAAATAAGTTAAATAATATAATGTTGTTTGACTGTTTGTAGCTTATTAGCTAGCACTTCGGTTGTTATCTTTTATCCTAAAGTTTTTTTATTTGCTTATTGTCATGTTGATGGTCCTTAAATCTTGGAGAAGAAGTTATTGTGTAAGTTGGCTTTTTCTGATTATAAGTGATTGAAGAATAGAAGGCTATTTTTCTATATTTTAGCTAGATCCAACTCCCCTCCATTTCCTAGTCTCTCCATTTCTCCAAGTTCCTATTTGGATTGGAGACACTTGTCATAGTTAAAAATTAATGGACAAGATTTAATTGAATAATAAACCTCTAGCCATGATTAAAGTATTTAATTCCTACTTTTATCCCTTCTCAAATAATATCCTTTGCAATCTACAATTATGGCTACACATTATCTAAGATTCTCTCTCTTTTTTGTAATGAGTTGCATTTAAACTCGGTTTTGGGGTCACAACTGAACCTATACCCACTTTGTAAAAAAGTTTGCAAGCTTACCTACTTTATGATCAACTTCAGACTTATGGGTCTAAAGTTATAAAAAAGATGCCTGAAGTGAAAAGATTGCACTTCAACTACACTTAAGGCAAATAGGTTTGAAGTGCAACCAATAGTTTCATGCACTTAAGGTTAATAAGTCTGAAGTGAAAAATTGCACATCAGATGCACTTAAGACCAATAAGTTTGAAGTGAAAAATTGCACTTCAGATGTACTTAAGGCCAAAAAGTCCGAAGTGCAACAAACGTTTTCATTCACTTAAGGCCAATAAGTCTGAAGTGAAAATTGCCCAGAAACGAAAAATTTGTTCTTCAAATTATAACAATCCAATATATGATTTAATACCTAAATCTACTCCAAATGAGCTCAAATTTGAAATATAGCCTCCAAATATCATCAGGAACAAACCTCAATCATCAATTTGTTAAAACAACAATAAATCTAATGAACCCATTTTGCAATTAAGAAAAAGAAAAGAAAAGAAGAAACCCTAAGCAATAGTAAAAAAATAAAACATCATAACAGCTCATCATTGTTTTATAAACTACATTAAAATATATTCACAACCACCATATAAAATCATTGTCACCCGAAAATGAAGTAGGAGGAGGAAAAGGAGGAGAAAGATGCCTGAAATTGTTTAAAAAGTGGGTACAGGTTAAAACTTTTTTAAAAGGAATAATGGCCTAAATGATACCTATACTTGTACCACTTTGTCATGACGGTCCTCCTACTTCACTTTTTTTCATCCAGACACTTTAACTTGTTCAAAATCTATATTTTAAACCCCTCTGACCATGTGTGTATCTTACTTGCTTGACGTGGATGACACATCATATTCCACGTTATTTTTTATATTGTATCTACTAAAAATACTTATTATATACTACTTTCATAAAGAAAAAGAAAATTAATGCATCTATCTCATCTCCCTTCTCTCAAATTAGGGCTGCCTTGTGCTTAGCAGTGCACAAATATTTTCTTCCTTATACGTCTCATATCCCTTCTTCCTCAAAGGTTTTTATCTGTTTATTAACTGATGAAGCAATTTATATTGATTTTCGGCTACTGAGCCAATGATTTAATTGGAGAAGTTACAACTTGCCAGAGATAAACTGAATGATTGTGTATGATATAGTTGATGATTTTTGGCCCAAAATATTTGGGCAGAAAAAAATTACAGCACATCCTATCCAAAGCACAAGAACTTTTGTTGAGTTGCAGAGGGGAGAGAGAAAATGAGGAGTGAGGCCATTTTAGACGGCTAGTTTTGCAATTCCGTCAATTATATCACTTTCTGCCGTGAAGAATCAATATTTGTTTTCACGACGTTAAATTGAGACGTCTTAGTGGCTCTGCTTTTGTTTATAAACACGGGGGAGGGGGGGGGGGGAGAAGAAAAGAAGCATTAGCTTTTTTCTTTTTCTTTTTTTAGCTTATTTTATTTTTCATTCGTATTTTGATGATTTTTTTCTCCTTATATTTTAGTTATTTCTTCTTCAAAATCTTCATATGCACGCTCTTGGTCGCGTGAATTACACACACTTTGTCCAACTCAACCATTTTGTTGCCACATGTGCTTGGTCAACAGTCAGAGGAGTTTAAAATATAGATTTTGAACAAGTTAAAGTGTATGGATGAAAAAAAGTGAAGTAGGAGGACCGGCATGACAAAGTGGCACAAGTATAGGTATCATTTAGGCCATTCTTCCAGTGGATATAAGTTAAATGGGAGCGACCAAATAGGGCGCCCCGTGCAATTTTTACGTTTTCTTTCCGTGAGTTAATTTTTTTTCCCATTTTCATAAAATCTTCTAACATTCTCATTACAAAATGATAAATATTAGAGGTAAATTCCAACCTTTGACAATAAAAATTAAAGAACGGTACAAATCCATTTGGAGGCTTCAGTTGAGTTGCCATTTTTCTATTTCTTTTGCATCTTCAGAGCAATGAAAAAAGGATTCAATTTTATTCAAAAAGTTGAGTTAGTAAATTCTACAAACACATCACATTGTATACAACTTTTTTAATTGACAAGTGCCACAATAAGGAGCGCACACGGCATAAATAAGTATCTAATTTCTAAGGAATAGAAATAAATAATAAATAAATAAATAAGAACCTGGCAAGAATTGGTTGGTTATATCCAGAAAAATGAAGTTCCACGAACTTGCTATCTTGTTCTCTGTTTTTCCACTTGTTGTTTTTTCTGTTGATTTTTGACCTAACAATGACTTTAAGGACTTGATTTTCATGGTAAAAGTCTGAAAGATTTTCTTTGGTGTGGTGATTTTCGGTGTTGCAAAGAGGGATGAATTATAGGAAGTTCACCGCTAAAAGAGATAAAAGATAGTATTATTTGAGAACGGATAAAAGAAGGAATTAAATATTTTAATCATGGTTCGGGATTTATTTTATTCAATTAAATTTCATCCATTGATTTTTAACCATGACAAGTATCTTCAAAACATGGAGAAATGGAGAGACTAGAAAATGGAAAGGAATTGGATTCATTTTAGCTTACCATCTTCCCTCTTCCCCCACCCCCGGATACTTTGCTTTTCTAGCATTACTCAACATTGACAAAGCTTTTCATCTTTGACAAATCATTTTATTTTTTATAATTACATCACGGGAGGGATAGGCGAAAGGGAAAGGGGAACTACCCTACTCTAGCCCTCAACCCCAATCTTTCGGGTTTGATTAGCACTGGGTAGTGTAAATTTGGAATCTGAAGGTGTTTGGGCAAGAGGATGATTTTGTATTTGGAGGTTCTGAGTATCATACTGCTTTAAATGTAGAGATTTTGTTGTTTACAAGGCCAAATAAGGTATACATTCGACCGGCGATCAAATTTGTGTTACGGTTCGGATTAATTATTTTTTATTTATATGGGCAAATTAATTGAACGAAAAACTTTAATAATTGTTGATACCGATTGTGATGTACTCATACTATACTTCTGCATATTTTTGTGTAGATCCAGGTACTTCGGACCAGACTGATAGGTAGTGAGACATTTCATACACCGGAGACTTCAAGGTATCCCTGCATGATCCGACCACAGACTTCAGAGTCACCCTCCTTGTTTCATTCTACTGTTTATGTATTTCTGGCAGTACTATATTTTGAGATATTCTCATGTATTCAGTTAGAGCTTATGACTATGTACGTACCAAGATCTGGGGAATTTTGTTGAGTATTGTCGTTGTGGCATGTATTACTCTTATTTCTGCATTTATATAAAAAACTCAGTTTCGCTGTCTAGAATGAATGTTAAGTGTTAGGCTTACCTAGTTTTAGGAACTATGTGCTATCATGGCTCATGTGGAGGATTTTGGGTCATGACAATATACATGTGTATACCTTAAAAATGGTTAAGTTAAATCACATGGCACCTTGAACACTAAAAACCTTTGGAGGGCACTGGTTGAGCAGAATACTGGTGCCTCCGTTGCGTTAAAATCATGAGTTCGCTTCTGGAGTAGGAGGTACAATAGTGAGTAGTTTAGCATACTTATTTTCTATCACGAATAAAATCCTTAACTTTTTTTTTGGTGGAAATAAAAATTTATTATTCAATCATCCAGAACCAAAACATATACAGTTTATCATATCATCATGTCCTTCCCTTCCCTTCCTATATCTCTATCCTCCTTCCACTATTAAGTGCTAAACATTTTGATATTATTCTATTCAACAACTACTTGTATAGATTCTCTACCTAGTTTGTCTCCTTCTGTTGCCTCTTTTTCCGTATTAACTTCCAAACATATGTATTTACATGTATATTGTATTTGCTCCAGTATCTTGGGGTCTTGGTACTTTCTGCAACGAAACTGCTTCGTCCATGGCCCTCCAAATGTGATATATGACTGCTGCCAAAGCTGCCTGTGTAAATGATCGTCCTATTTTTCCTTTTGGTGCTCTAGACATCCTTCGCCATAAACCTGTCACCTCTGTGTTTCTTAGTTCATCCCAATCTATTTGAGGACTTCTTCTAAGCACATCTTAGAGAATGCATTCGAAAAATATATGATCAATCAATTTTGTGTGACCATCACATAGCATACACTCACTGTCTTGCTTAATCTCCATTCTTAGTGTTCTATCTTTTGTCAAGAGTCTTCTTCGCATTGCAAGCCAACAGATAAAGCTATGCTTTGATTTTTTCATTTTGTTCCACACCCATATGCTCCAAGTCCTTGGTTCCTGTCCCCTATTTTCCATTGATAACCACGTTTTATTGTATGCTTTCTAATCTTGTTCTTCTATCCATTCTCTACATACCATGTTGCATACCTATCTCGTATGCAACATATTTTCCTCCAGTACTAACAACAATCCTGTGGGGGATGTAGTTCCACCAGGTTTTCCCTTTCAAGTGTATATGGTTCACTCATTTAACCCATAATATGTCTTCTTTGCTTGCAATGTGCCAAACATATTTTTCCACCGCTGCTTCATTACAAGTATTGCATTCCCTTATTTCCAGACCCCTTTTCATTTTGGTCTGCAAACTAGGTCTCATGCTACCAACGGTACCTTATTTGATACTCCTTTTCCATCCCACAAGTAATTTCTATAGATTGTCATAATGTCCTTTATTACTTTCTTTGGGAGAATAAAAATTGTTGCCCAGTATGTATGTATGTTTATCTACATAGAGTTAATCAATTATACTATGCCTGCGTATGATAGATGTTTTGATTCCCATGAGTTTATTCTTGTACTCAATTTGTCCACCAGTAGTTCACAATCCCTTGCTGACAGTTTCTTTGATGATATAGGTACCCCTAGGTATTTGAAAGGTAATGTCCCTTGCTTATATCGTGTTATCTCACAAATATTTGCTAGGCATTGTCCCTCCATGTTTGCACTGTATATGTTTGATTTTCCAACATTTGTGCTTAGTCCTGAGGCATTAGAGAAAGCTTGTCATCCTCTGAGCATGAGTATCACAACTTGGTAGTTTTCTTTACTAAACATTAGGATCATCCGCGAAGCAAAAGTGATGTAACTTCAGACTCTTACACTTTGTGTGGAGAGCAAAGCCTTCCAGAGTGGCTACCCATTGCATGATCCTCGTAACATATTCCATACATATCACAAATATTAGAGGTGATATAGGGTCTCCCTAACACAGTCTCCTTCTCCCCTTAATATAGCTATAGATTCCCCCATTCAATGCAATTGAGTATTGTGTAGTGGATATACATACCATAATCTATTTGTCAAATCTGGGTGGAAAGTTTAATGTATGTAGCATCTCTTCCACAAAGCCCCATTCCACAAAGTCGTATGCTTTCTTTAAGTCTATCTTTATAAGACAGCTTCTTGTGGTTTTCTTCCCGTTGTACAATTTCACCAGGTCTTGACAAATGAGAATATTTTGTACTATGCTTCTTCCTTTCACAAAGGCACTCTGGTTCTCAGCAACTACTGTAGGCAGTACTCTTTTTAGCCTATTGAATAACATTTTGGATATCACTTTGTAAATTGTATTACAACAGGCGATAGGCCTATAATCTCCCATTTTTTCTGCATGGTTACTCTTTGGAACTAGAGTTATCACTGTGTTGTTTATGATCTTAAGCATTTTTTGTGTTTCAAAGAACTCAAACACACTCTCTACCAAGTCTTGTTTCATCACTCACCAACAGTCTTTGAAAAATTGGCTCTCATAGCCATCAGGCCCTAGGGACTTGTCTCCTGATATTGACCATAGTGCCTCCTTTACTTCTATTTCAGTGAATTGTTCTTCCAACCTATCTATCTGTTCTTGTTGTACTATAGGACCTCTTCGAACAAGATCACAACATATATATTGTCTCCCTTTTTTAGAATCCCCTAGTAGTCACTATAAAATTTTGTAAAGGAATTAGCAGTCCTTTCTATATCAGTATGAACCTGCCCTGATGAGACCTTAATGGAGAAGATTTTATTGGAATTTCTTCTAGATTTTATCACATTATGGAAATACCTTGTATTCTAGTCCCCTTGCTTGAGCCACTTTATTTTACTCTTTTGTGTAAAAAACTGCTCCTTAGCAACCTTCCATTTAATGCTTTCTTGCAGCAGGCTAACTTCCTCATTTATTAAATCAGCATTTCTTGGATCCTTCTGGATCTTCTCTTGACAATTTATCAATCTTGCCATTGCTATTTCTGCATTCCCTTCAATAACAGAGAACCTTTCCTTGTTTAATCTTTGCAAAACATATTTTGTTATATTCATCTTCCCCACAAGTTTATATATTTTGGTGCCTTTCAACTCAGTTTTCCAAACTTTTTGCACTTTTGTTTTGAATTCTGGTAATAGGCTCCACATATTAAAGTATCTGAATTGCTTCTTGTGTCCTGTGTTCCCCCTTTCCCAATTTAATACAGCCGGGCAATGGTCATAGATTTCTTCACTCATGAAGTGAACTTCTGATGCTGGCAAGTATGTCATCCATTCATCATTTATCAGTACTCGATCTATTTTGTTTGCTATCTCCACCCTGTTTGTTGTTTCATGTGAAGAATGCGTGATGAGTTTTCAATGTCTTAGCTCCATGTTTTGATGATCTAACAAACTTACTGTCAAGAACCAGATAGGGAACCTGACACACTTGGTATAAATTGATAATCAACGGACTCCAGCTAATGTGAATTGCTGCAACTGTAGAAGATAGAGAACCAACACAGGGACCTGATCCCTTGTGTTTCCCTAACAGCAGTACGAAAGCCAACTATGTACAGTTGGAAAGTGACTGCCACAGAAACTGTGTACACAGTGCAGCGCAGTTCTGCAGTTACTTGTCCTTTGACCAACCAAGTGCTTACATCATTCAAGTGATGTCATCAAAGGTGTATTAACAAGAGCATTACAATGAAACATCACTTGAACACTTGAGAATTCACTTCAAACATTCAAGCCTTCTAAGGTTCGTTCATTTAGTTCTCAAGTGCATCAAGAACAAAGTTTAAGGCTACTACGGATCAGTTCCTAAATCTAGTACTTTGTTGTCCTTAGTTGAGTTGTAACTTTGTAATTATTCTTCATTGTAATTCCTAATTTGCTTAGCTAGAAGCGTTGCTTAGGAACCTCTTTCTAAAACCATAAACCCTTTGCGTTTGTGTCGTGACTAGAGTTAGTTATGAGTTGAAGTCTTTGTAATAGATGTATTGCAAATTGGCTTGTAATAGGTGTATTACGAGTTAGTGAAGGATTAAGAGTTTAATTCCTAGATTGCATAGGTTGTAATTTAAAAATTGCTCATAGTAAAGTTGATCCTACCAGCATAGGTCGTGATTTTTTATCCCCTTGAATAGGGATTTTCCCACGTAAAACTCCCTGTCTTATTTACTTACTATTTTATTAAAGTTCTTAGTGGAAACTCATAGAGGATCTGGTACTCTATAGTTTGGTGGACTCACATAAACTATCAATTGGTATCAGAGCAAGTTCCTCCTATCAGGCTAACACCTAGGAAGGATCCTTATGGCTGCTCCACCAAATTTTGAAGAAGGTCAATCTACGTATAGACCACTCAAGTTCAATAGACAATACTATGGGTGGTGGAAAACAAGAATGTATGATTTTATCATGGCTGAAGATTCTGAGTTGTGGGATGTCATATGTGATTGTCCTTATATCCCAACGAAGAACGTCAGAGATCTTCCATTGACGATGCCAAAGACCAAAAAAGAATACACTGACGCAGACAAGAAAGCTGTGGAGAAAAATTTTCGTGCCAAGAAAATTTTGGCATGTGAAATAGGATCTGATGATACAATAGGATCTCTGCTTGTGAAACTGCTAAGGAGATATGGGAAGCTTTGCAAACAGCATATGAGGGAACCACTCAAGCAAAGCAATCCAAGATTGATATGCTCACCACCGAGTATGAACTCTTTAGGATGAACGACGATGAATCTATTCAAGATATGCATACAAGATTCATTTCTATCATAAATGAGTTACACTCACTTGGTGAAATCATTCGCAAGAACAAGCTCGTGAGGAAGATCCTTAGTATTTTGCCTAGTTCATGGGAGAGTAAAGTGAATGTTATTACTGAAGCAAAGGACCTGCAAGAGCTGACCATAGACGAGCTGGATGGAAATCTAAAAACCTATGAGATGAAGAGGAAGATAGACAGTGAAAGAAGAGAACCAAAGACAAAAAAGAACTTGGTACTCAAAGCTAAAAGCAATGACTCAAGTGAGGAGGACAGTGGCATGACTTACTTAACCAAAAGGTTTCAGAAGATGGTCAGGAGAAATGGAGGAATACTAAAAAAGGGCAACTCCAGCAGACCAAAGAACTATGACCTTTGCCACAAATGTGGAAAGCCAGGGTACTTCATCAAAGATTGTCCTCTCATGAAGCATAAACACTCCAAATACAACCCTGATAAAACCGCAAAGAGGAACCCGGTTCCTGACAAGCACTTTAAAAGGAAGAGATCTGCTGACAATGTGGTGAAACAGGCTCTTGCAGCATGGGGAGATTCCTCTAGTGAGTTTGAAGAAGAAACTGATGCAGGTGACATTTCCATGATGGCAGTTGAAAGTGAAGAAAATGAATATGATTCAATATTTGTTTTGATGGCTCAATCAGATAATGATGAAGATGATGACAACAGTGAGGTAAATTTCAGGGATGTTCAGAGAAATCTGAAATCCTACTCCCCTAAGAAACTCATGTCATTAGCTAGTGTATTAATTGATGCCTATCATAGTCCTGTGGAGGATAAAGATGCCTTGACCTTAGAACTAGAAGAAGCTGAACAAACAAGAGATGATTTGGTAGTGTGTGTAGTTGACCTAAAGGAAACTATAAGCAATTTGGAAGATGAAAAAATGGTTTTGACTGAAAAAATTGCTAGTATAGAACAGGAAAGAGATGACTTGGTGGTTGTAGTTGTTACCTATAAGGAAACCATTGAAAATTTCAGTAAAGAAAAAGAAACCTTAGTGAAGAGAGTGACTGAAATTGAGGAGGAGGGAGATGATCTCTTAATAGTGATTGCAGACCGGAGGGAAACTATAGAGGGACTAGGAACTGAATCTAGACCTGGAAATTCTGAAAAAGGAAAAGAGGTAGCCAATGAGGCACATATTAGGCTTGAAAACGAGTTGAAAGCTGTGAAAACTAGATTGTGTGTTGAAATTGAAAAATAACAAGCATCTCCAAACTAAACTAGAAAGAGTAAAAAATGATCTTGAAAAATCCATTAAGTGGACCTGATCCTCAGAAGCTATTACTGCCATGTATGTTAATAATGGTGGGAACCGACAGAGAATAGGGTTTCAAAGGGAGAAAACTCCTTACAACCCCCATAGCAAGTATGTTACTGTACCGGATAACTGGTTGTGTACCCACTGTGGGAGCAATGGGCATCTCAAGAAAATTACCAAGCCAGGGTCCAGTCTATTCAGAAAAACAAAGCGTTTAATGAAAAGGTAACTACTAAAAAGGGACCAAGTGCCACCCATAAAAAACGCATGTTACCTGCATGGACTAAGAGAGCTCTTATTTATCCTCTTGATTACTACAAGGGACCCAAACTTGTTTGGGTTCTTAAAACTAACTCTTGATTTCCTTGTGCAGGGAACAGTGAAAGGAAGCAGTCAACAATGGTTCATTGTGTCGCGTCCCCTTTTTCTCGCGAAATCGGTCTTGTGACATTTAGGAGGACAACTCGTTCCCTATTGGAAATTGGGTTTTGGAACTTGAAGAGTCTCCATCTAATGATTAAATGCATTAGGACACTAAGAAGGGTTTGAGTTTGAAGAACCAGAGTTTGGGTAAGGGCTAGAAATTATCTCGAGGGGAAGGTGTTAGGCACCCCTCAAGATCCACCAGTGTGGTTCCCGGCCATGTTACAATTGGGACTTCACATAATCAAATAAGCAATTAAGGGCCTCAAATAAAAGGGGATTTTCACATATTATTGCAAATAAATTGAAAGTTTGGAGAGAATAAGGAAAGCAGAAATAGTTCGGACAATAAAACAAGTTAAAAGGAAAGGGGGTTCTAGGTTTACAAACAATATGGATCATATCAATGCAATACCCGGCAATCGCTCCTCAGAAGAGGGGTTGCACGTGGTATTAGCGCACCAGTCATCATATCCATATCTACCCTTCCCACCCCGTTAAGGTAGTAAAGCGTAGAATGGTGTCGTTACTTATTGCATGCTAGTACCCGCCCCAATGCTATCAGTCCCGGAGGCATTTGGGACTACTAGTCCTAAAGGAAAGGAAATTTTGCTTTTCAGAGTTTTAAAAGGATAAAATTCTAGGGCGACAATCAAAACATATAAGGTAGGTATGGGGAGAACACATAATAGTTTAAAGGGCTCAAACAGGCCTCATCATTTAAAGAGACAAATTGGCTAGCATGACTTACAAGTACTGGTTATGGTCTGAACTCAAATTAAAGCGTAGGATAGGCTGATTCATCACATATTTCTCAGATGAGGAGTCCGAATTAGCCTTCCATGGTTGTAATTTATCAAAGACTGATGCAGTTAATTAATTACCTAATGGTTTGCCTAAGTGAGACCTATAGGCATGATATCTACCAGTGCTTACTCCGATTTTAAAGAAGGCTTACTGATTGTAGAAAACACATAAGTTATACAGACGTTAAACGACATTACCACTGATTTTAGTCTTGTAGATGAAATAAACGAATCAGATTCAACTGGTTACTCCTATAGGCATGATGTCTAGGCGTTGTTGATTTTATGACGATTATAAAAGTGCAGGAGTCCTATAGACATGGTATCTAGAATGAAAATTATTATTACTTAACCCATAACTGTTTGCCTAATGATAGATGTAAAATGCAGAAATGCAGAAACTATAGGCAGGATTTCTATATGACGTGCATGAATGTAGAAAACTTATAGGCATGATTTCTAATGAAATGCGGAAGTGCAGAAATTGTAAATGGTAACACCTATGAGCTTGCTGTCTACCCTTTGCATATATGAGTGACCCTCCCCTTTCACTAGAACTCCATAAGTTATTACAACATATTACAGACCAGAATGAATTAAGAAAAGTAAAATTACATCAGAAATTAAGCTACAACGAAGGAGCCTAATTCAGACTCAAGGTCCAACAATATGAGGTGAACCAACTTCCAGGATCCGGTTTCCAAAGCCTTCTCTTATTTGGGATGTGTCAAAGCTCATCAAGAGCCTCAAATGAACTCCGGGCAGTGCTTGCAACCCAAATATATTGCAGAATTAAGAGCATAGTGCGGTGTGGAAATGTCAGGCCTCAAATGTTCAAGTTCATAGGGAACTCAAGGTCCCAAAGCAAGGATCACAAGAGGGGGGCAGAACTTAGAATCAAAGAGTAAGTGTAAGTGCATAGATGGGGAATTAGGGAGAGCCATGGCAGGCTGGTAGTCATGCCCAGCAATCAGAAGTGCTGGCACACCCCTGACTAGCCTATTAGCCACATTTGAGAGTTGGGATCCATTGAGGATCAGGTTCAGACCTAAGCAGCAATTAGATGTTGTCAGGCCATGAACCTTAACTCAAACCATAGA
This sequence comes from Nicotiana tabacum, assembly GCF_000715075.1. Lineage (NCBI taxonomy): Eukaryota > Viridiplantae > Streptophyta > Magnoliopsida > Solanales > Solanaceae > Nicotiana > Nicotiana tabacum. The sequence continues at coordinate 24,827,144 of NC_134084.1, forward strand.
AGGGAGTGGGGGTATAGGGAGTTCATAACGAACAACAGATGCAAAGAGAAAGTAGCATACTCAATACAGAACATGAACAACAAAGTAGACAGGAGTGTAGCAACTGTAAAATAAACACATAGGGATGGTACTGAAATCGAAATTAAGGCATACCAATTTCAGGTAAACAAATAAGTGAAAGTTGAAGTCTTGTAAACCAAATTGCAAGCAAACATTACAAACAGATCTCAGAAGAGAGTAGAGTAGAGTATGTAATTGAGAGGTGTGCATGTAAAATGTTGAACTGAAGGTTCAAGGTGTCTAAGTGTAGAAGGGTCGTGGACCTTTTATAGTGCAGAAAATAAGTAAGAAAAGGTAAGGGAATAGTTCGCAATCAATCACACAGAATCTCCCTTCAGTTAAGGGATTCTGATTTCAAACGGGTAAAAGACAATTAAGGAAACAATTGGATTAAAATCTTTTCCAAAGTAGTACAAGAAGGGTGAATACACAGGGTTTATTTAAGGCAAAAGTCCAATGGTACGCAGTTTGTAAAAAATAAGGAAATGGAATCAATCAAACAGCCAGGGAAATCAAAATTACAAGTTCAATTCGAATGAACCAAGTCATAAAAAGGTAAAGGAGGTTCAATCAAAGAAAATCAGTAACAATCAATCAAACCCCCATTAGAGGATTTCAGAATCAATCATTAGTTGGTAAACCTTTTAAAAGCAGAGTTTCTCATATATAAAGCACACAAATATGTGAATCAAGAAGGAATTGTAATGTTACTTAGAAAAGAGTCCGACATAGAAAGGTTTAGAATCATAAGCAAAGGGGTACAAGTTCAGTTTGTAGACTCATAATGAGTCTGAGAGTCCAGGGTCCCAAAGTAGAACCCTAGTCCAAGATAAAACTTGCCAAAACCTAAAGTCTAGGGTTTTCAACTTTAATCAGAAGCAGAGACGAAAGGACAGATAACAGGCTCAGAGGTCTCTTTCAGAGACTCATGAGAAACAAACAGACATGATACATAGTCAAGAGCATAGAGAACACGTTTTGAGAAAAACTCAGAACTTAAACAAGTTCAGAAGAAAAAGTGATACAAACTTAAGAAGCGGTAGATGAAACACATTTAGCAAGAACACGAACAGAGTCCAGTAAAGCAAACAAAATTGAAGAACTTAACAGTAAACACATATAGTAGAAGAGCAATGAAAACATAACAAGGATAATCATGTGAGCACAGGAGTAACATGTATAAAAAAAAGTAGAAGGACAGTACATGTGTAGTAAAAAGAAGTCACACGAGCATGATATATACAAACATACATAAAGAAAAGAAGAAGAAGAATCAGAAAGATGTTTTTTGAAAACCCTTTAAGAAACCCTAAATCGAAGACAAACGATTTTGAAAAAAGAATTTGGGGAAAACACTTTAAATGTCAAGTAAAGCATAGATACAACACAGATCTAAGCAAACAAACAGAGAAAGAACCTCGAATAGCTTAGGGTTTTGGAGAAACCCTAGAAATGAGAAAGGCTTGGAAGAAGGTCCGATCTTGAGTCAGACGAGTTAGAATCAGGCTCCTAATGCTTGAATATGTCGGAGCATGGCCGGAGAAGCCATAGAACTGTAGATTCTGAGAGGATCTGAAGGGGAACCATCGAGGTCAGGCCTTGAAGCTTTGAACAACCATGGTTTGATGGTGGAGGGGGGTGAGTACCAACCATCCATGGCCTGAGAAGCCGTGGATTCCGGTGAAAGGCGGTTGAAAAGGGGTAGGAGGAGGCTAGGGTTCCAAAGAGTTTTGAGAGACGAAGGGTTTCAAGGCGGCTGAGAGGTGGAAATGAAGGATTAGGGTAGGTCATTTGAGTTTAATTATGGAAGGGTGAATTATGGTCGTTGATTTGCATGATCAACGACCTAGATCTAAGAAGGTAGGTGGGGAACCGGGTAGGGCCGTTTGGATTGGGTTATGGGTTGGGTCAAATAGAAAAATGGTTCGGTCCGGTTGGGGTTAGGATTGGGTCAATTTAAGGGCTAAAATTGAAATGAAATGGGGCTGTAATTGAAATGAAATGGGGCTAAATGTTAAATAGCCAGTTTTCCTTTTATTTTATAAAGAATAGTAAAAATAATTTTAAAAGAAAATTAAAAGTAATGAGCCAATTAATAATATATAAATATCAATTTAAAAATACTGTAACCAATTTTACAATTATAAAATGCTATTAATCTTAAAGTAGGCTAGAATTGCAATTATATGCAATTTAGTCTTTTAAATACCAAATAAATTTGTAAAAATGTACAAAAATTATCTTAACTATATTTTGGTATAAATATAGGAATAAAATAAATTATTTACCATATTGATAATTTTGGGAATAATTATGGATTTGTACTGCTAAAATGGATAGTAAATTGATTTTAAAAACTCTTCAAAAGATCGGAAAAATACTAAAACACTTGGGTATGCTTACGTATGCATATATATGCTAGTTTGAAAGTATTTTGTATATAAAAATACATAGGAAAAAATTGGGTATCGACACATGGATAGTGGATGTTCAAAGCACATGACTGGGAACACCATGGACTTTCTTTCACTAAAAGTCGTGCAAGGAGGGAGTGTATCCTTTGGCAATGGGAAAAGGGATACATTCTCGGAGTTGAAAAAGTTGGGAAATCACTCACTCACTCAATTGAGAATATGTACTATGTCAATGATCTTAAGTACAGTCTCTTGAGTGTCTCTCAGATTTGTGATAAAGGAAACAAGGTGGAGTTCTTGTCCAAGACACAGTTACAAATCTGGTAACTGGTGAAGTGGTACTTGTAGCCAAAAGATACAAGAACATCTATGTTGCTGATTTCGAGTCTATACAAAGTGGTGATCTGAGTTTCCTGAAAGCTATTGATGATGATGCTGAACTTTGGCACAAAAGACTGGGGCATGCAAGCTTCTCTCTTCTGAACAAACTAATTCAGAAGGAACCGGTTCATGTTCTGCCCATGTCAAAGTTCAAAGAACACAAAGTCTATGATGCTAGTGCTAGAGGGAAGCATGTGAAGTCCTCATTCAAGTCAAAGAAAGATGTCAGCACCTCAAAACCACTTGATCTCCTTCATATGGATATGTGTGGCCCTATGAGAGTGCAAAGCAGGGGAGGAAAAAGATACATTTTTGCGATAGTGCATGACTACTCCAGATTCACTTGGACTTTGTGTCTTAGAACAAAAGATGAAACCTTTGAGGTATTCATGGCCTTTGTGAAGAAAATCCAAGTGAAGATGGAGTCTAGAGTAGCATGTATTATATTGGATCATGGAACAAGATTTGACAATGCTAAATTTGATGAGTTCTATAATGAAAATGGCATTACCCTCAACTTCTCAGTCCTAAGAACTCCCCAGCAAAATGGAGTTGTGGAAAAGAAGAATAGAACTTTGGAGGAAATGGCAAGAACAATGCTAATGACAGTGGGATTGCAAAGAGCTTCTGGGCTGAAGCTGTCAACACTGCCTGCTACTTGGTGAACAGGTGCATGATCAGATCTCTCCTGAACAAAACTCCCTATGAGTTGTTGAATGGAAGAAAACCCAAGCTGACTCACCTAAGAACATTTGGGTGCAAATGTTATGTTATCAACAATGGAAAGGATCGGCTTGGTAAATTTGATGCCAATAGTGATGAAGGAATCTTTTTGGGGTATTCTTCTCAAAGAAAACCTTACAAGATATATATCAAGCGGACTCAGTGTGTTTAGGAAAGTGTTCATGTAATCTTTGACGAGTCATATCCCTCCTTTGAGAAAATCAACAAGGATGATCAAGATGGGGAGCCCTTACTGGTTCCAGGTAAAGTCATCGACATGACAAATGGAAAGGCAGACATGATGAGTCAAGTGAAGGAGCCAAGTGGAAACAATGCAGCTTCTTCCTCAAGGGAACCAGGTACCACAATTACAACTACTGAAGCTGAAGAAAGAGTTGTTGATGCAGTGTAAGGTACTCCAAAAGCATCTGAGAGAAGAACACAAGGGAACCAGATAGATCTTCCCAGCTCCTCTACAAATAAGGTTCAAGTACCCAACTGAAAACACAAAAGCTCCTATCCTCTTGACAACATAATTACCCCTCTAGATTCAGGTGTGCAAACCCATTCAAAAGCCATAAATTTACTTGCCTTCTCAGCCTTTCTTTCCCAAATAGAACCCAAAAATATCAAAGAAGCCTTAAAGGATGCAGACTAGATTACAGCCATGCAAGATGAGTTGCATCAGTTCGAAAGGAACAATGAATGACACCTAGTACCTAGACCCTCTGATCGAACCATCATAAGAACCAGGTGGGTATTCAAGAATAAGCTTGATGAACATGGAAACACATCAAGGAACAAGGCTAGGCTAGTGGTTCAAGGTTATAATAAGGAGGAAGGAATTGATTATGATGAGATGTTTGCTCTAATTGCTCGAATGGAAGCTATTAGAATACTAATCGCTTTTGCATCACATATGGAATTCACTTTATTCCAAATGGATGTCTAAAGTGTATTTATGAATGGATTTATTAAGGAATAAGTCTATGTAAAGCAATCTCCAGGGTTTGAATGTCATGAACACCCTGAATATGTGTTTAAACTGGACAAGGCATTGTATGGGTTGAAGTAGGCTCCTCTATCTCGGTATGAAAGGCTATCAAAGTTCCTCTTAGAAATTAGTTTTACAAGAGGGAAAATTGATGATACCATTTCCTGAAGAAATGGGGGAGGAACCTGCTCATCGTTCAGGCAATTGATGATATCATTTTTGGGGCAACAACTGATTCACTGTGTGAATAATTTGCAAAACTCATGGGAAGTGAGTTTGAAATGAGCATGATGGGTGAGTTGAATTTCTTCTTGGGTCTTCAAGTGAAGTAGTCCACAAAGGGTACATTCATTTGCCAGCAGAAATACATCAAGGAGCTCTTGAAGAGGTTTGATATGGAAGCATCAAAAGTGATATGCACTCCCATTGCAACGGTTACTCGACTGGACATGGATGAGTCTAGATCTTCTGTGAGTCAAACTATGTATAAAGGCATTATTAGGTCTCTTCTCTACCTTACTGCCAGCAGACCTGATATTGTCTTTAGTGTGGGGCTATGTGCAAGGTTTCAGTCAAATCCCAAGGAATCTCATCTGAAGGCTGCCAAAAGAATTTTGAGATATCTTAAGGGAACACAGGACCTTGTCCTGTACTACCCCTCAGGTGACAACTTTAATCTTGTTAGGTATGCTGATGCTGACTATACTGGTTATCTTTTGGATAGGAAAAAGTACTTCTAGAATGGCTCACTTTATAGGATCTTGTCTCATCTCATGGGGCACAAGGAAGCAAAACTCAGTGGCTCTTTCAACAACTGAAGCAGAATATGTAGCTGCAGCTTCCTGCTGTGCTCATCTCCTATGGATCAAACAACAATTGGAAGATTTTGGGATGTTTACTGACTGTGTACCTCTTCTATGTGATAACACCAATGCACTCAACATGGCCAAGAATCCAGTTCAACACAAAAGAACCAAGCACATTGATATGAGACATCATTTTCTGAGGGACAATGTGGAGAAAGGGCTTATCTGTATGAGGTTCTGCAGTATAGAAGACCAAATTGCAGATATCCTCACCAAAGTATTGAGTAGGGAGCATTTTGAAAGAAATAGGGTGAAGCTGGGGGCTATTGAAGCCTAATTGAGAACCTGATTCCCATCAATGGCTATGAAAGTCCCCTTCAGGTAATATTAGCTAAAGTGTTTTTTGGGAAAATCTAACTCACTTCAATACCATTGTAGGTAGACACGCATGATGATTATAGAAGCTGTAAATGCATTGCATGGGCGGTGAAAGAGGATTGAAATTTTCAAAGACAGGTCAAGAACCTGGTTCTTGTACCAAAGGTTAGTAGTCCTATGCATTCTTTAATACACATCTTGAAAAGAGGTGCAAATATCAACTGTCATGTCATCCACCTTTTCAGACTCTACTGTCACGTCTTTTCATTTCAAATCCTTTCCATCTCCCTCTGAAACGTTGCAACTCCCCACACACTACTGCCGTTTCAGAACCGGTTTATATCTTTCTTCCTCATAATTATCTTCTCTCATTAAAACCCTCTCTTCTCTTGACCGTTCATATTTCTCTCATCAGACCTTCTTTAAAAATTCTCAACTTTATCTCTTCAATGGCTGACAATCACTCCAAAATCCGTTCTTCAGTCGACACTAACCTAGAGAAAACACTTGAGTCCTCCGTCCCTAATGAATCCTCTGTCACCATTCCAGTCTTAACCACTGAAACCACATCAAACCCAGATTTCCCTTCACTCTTCAGTTCTAATGCGACTATCTCAGACCTCACTCTCCTTCCAAATGATAAGGACTCAGAAACCCCAAAAATCGATGATCCTTCATTTTTGTCGTCTGAGATTCTCACCGACCAAGGCAAAAGTGGAGAACGGGGTAAAGCTCAAAAATTTGTTGAGGTTTTAGAGGCTAGTGTTGATCAACCTTCCGCTATTGTTGCTTTAGATTCTATGGTGTCCATGGAGTCTCTAGAGGAGGAAATCGTTGCAACCATTATTGTTGTATCTATAGATGGAATAGTATATGAGGTAGTCTCTAGTGAAACCAAGTCTTGGAGGAATGAGACATAGGAGTTAGTGGAAGAAGGAGCCATGGTGATAGTTGAAAGCTCTGCACCAGCAAAAACTACTGGGACTTCTTGTGAAGGACCTGACTCCTCTCCGGAGGAAATAGGTCAAGGATCCCCCTTCCTGGTCAGTTCTGCTCCTGCACCTTCTCCACACTTTGATGTTGAGCCCTTGGAAATTTTGGTTCCTGAGATGAGGTCTACTGATGAGGAAGATTAAGACAACATTGCTCTTGATGCAATTATTGTCAAGCGAAGGGCAGTAATCACTCCTAAGTCTTCTACTAAGCGACCTACTACTAGGTTGCAAGCAAAGGAAGCTTATGAGTAAGAAAAAAAAAGAGGTTGGTGAAAAATGGTGAGGTAGTATGTGATAAGAGTGTCCCTGTGGAGGAAGTGGATGAGGAAGCAACAGAGAAACCTAGTTCTTTGGTGAAAATGTCCCAGAAGAAGAAGCAATCTGCTTCAGTGGAAGATGTTACAACCCCCAGTTCAAAGTTGAAAGATGCTGTGAGTGAACCATCAGTTTTTGATGAGGATGTTTTGGTCAAGTCTAGTGGAAAAGCAAAATCAAGTATTGTGAAGTCTAGAAAGAGAAAGTTGGAACCTGTAAAGAAACCTGGTTCGGCAAAGAAAGTGAAAATGGAGACAAGGTCTGCTACAGAACGTTTCAGGCACCAAAAGGTCTTGTTGGGTCACACTTTTGACCCAACAATTTTTGATATGGCTGGCATAAGACAAGTAATTGAAATGGTTGAGTTTCAATAGTGGGGGCATTTATTCCAAATGGATGCGCCCAAGGTGTAAGAGGATGATGTTCAAAGCTTCTATGCCGACCTCTTTCCTATTGACACTGACCATATTTGTGCCTTAGTTAATGGGGTGGATATTGTGTTCGATGTTGCTCTGCTTGAGGATATTCTGAAAGTCCCTACTGTTGGTTTGTCTATAGTGAAGGATGTGTGGGGGTCAAACTTCAGAAATGCTATCGTGAAGGAAAATGCAAACCAGAAAGGGGAACGGGTTCACAAGAAAGCCTTGCTCCCTATTTATCAGTTGCTCTTCGAGCTGGTGAACAAGGTTCTTCTAGTCGTGCTGAGAGGAGGTGCATGACTTCTAGGTCTGACTTGTACCTGATGGAGGCACTGTTGTACCTGATGGAGGCACTAGATGGATTTACACATGTGAGCTTTCCTGCTATCATGATTGAGCACATGCAGAAGGTAGCAACTTTCAAGGATGGCAATTATGGTCTTCCGTATTGGTTCCTTCTTACACACGTGTTTAAGTTCTTCAAAGTGCCACTGGGATAATGCAAAGTAGGAACCAAGAAGCAGACTTATCTCAAACAACTTTGGAGGAATGTGAGTGTATTGAAAAGAATGGAGGGGTAGGCAGTACTTCGACAATCTCTCAGCTCATCAATGCTCAAAATAGTACAACTGAGGAGATTCAAAAGTTGAAGGCATGGAATGCTATCCTAGAAGGTCAGCAGGCCTAAGGGGCCTCAGGGTCAAATGAGGAGATAGCTCGCTTGACCAAAGAAAATGTTGACCTCAGGGCACAAGTGGAGAACCTGAAGAAGAAACTGCTCATCGAGCAAACGTTGGCGAATGCCCGAATAGATCTTGTTCTTCAATCCTTGTTGCAGCTTCCAAACCCTCTCTCCTAGTGCCCCCTAAGCAACCCCTTTCAGTGACCAGTTTCTGGATTTTCTATTCTTGTTTTAATAACTTGGTAGTTGTTTTTGTTTATCTTTGTTTTGATGTGGATGGGATGTACCTGTACTTCTTCCGATGACAATAGTCCAATCTTTGCCTTTACTGTATAGCAAAGGCATATGTGTTATATATAAAACCTATCCTCTTTTGCTATCTAAATGCTTATGTTTTCAGTTTCTCTTTTGTATCATGTTGTGTGAACATATGTGGCATGAGTTAGCTAGGCTAGACTTCTTTATGCTGATTGCCTGCTTGTGTATTTGATACGCTCAAATTACACTTTAATTAAATAGTGTAAGGTGGTCGGTGTCAAATATAATAACCCAACAAGGTTGGGGTCGAATCCCATAGGGAATAGGTGTGAAAAGGTTACTCAGATAGTGTGTTACTTGACTAAAGTCATAATTCTATTTGGTTAATGGTAACAAGAGTATGAATTGAGTTTGGTTTGTAGAAATAACTAATTGTAATATTGAGAATGTAAATAATTTGATTAAAGAAACCAATGTTGTGTTCCTTTCAATGAAGTGTAATGCTATCAGTGTTAATATGATATATTTCTAATGGAAGGTTCTTTTGATATGCAAATCATTTCTAAATGACTACCCAATATTTTCCAATAGTTGGGTAGTATTTCCTCTTTATGATTTTTCCAAATATAAAAGAGTTGAAATTAAGAACAATCAATATATTCCAAATAGAACCCACTTATTCTCAAGCGATTCTATTAAACAAGGTTTAAAGCCTTGAGTCTTTGATATTTACCAAATTCTAACCCACTTTCCCAAGCAAAGTAAGAATTTAATGGCACTTGTTAAACTTTGCAACCACCAACAATAAATGAAGAATGAGAAGTAAATAAATATCAACCAATCATTATATATATATTCAATGTTAAACACCCATTAACATAACACCCATTTAGGGTCCACAACCTTAGTATTTAAAGCTAGTTACACATACTAGAATACAAAAGGAAGAGAATATTTAATGCCATGAAGCTTACAAAGTGAAAGATTTTTGACCCAAAAGCTTCCAAAAGAGAGGAATATTAAAGTCTTGTATTGTAGCTCCAAAATCAGACAAGATGCCCCCACAAAATCCCAATAAATCTATTTATAGTGGGTCAAAACTCGGGACAAAATTTGGATAAAAATACCCTTTCTAGTTAAATATGCGACCGTATATCTGTCGCATAACAGACATGCGGTCTGCATTCTTGACATAGCCATCGCATCTTCAAACCCTAGTTTACAGGCCTTCATCGCATTGATATTTTGCAGTCCACATTACAGATATGCGATCGCATTTCACGTCGCACTTTCTACCTTCAGCAACCTTTATGTCGAGTTTACGGTCCATTATGTGGCTCGCAAACATGTTATACGATCGCAGACTGGACTGCATTTCTTGCACTGGACTTTGCCCAGAAATCTGTTGTGGTTTGTGATTCCCTTGAGCATTCTACGACTCGCATGTTGGATTTGTGATCGCATATCCACATTTGCGATGCCTTTTTGCTCTTTTCTTGCCTTTTTGTGGACTTTTGATTTCATTTCCATGCTCTTAAGTCCTTAAACCTCATACACTGCAAAAACATTAAAATTACATAAGTATAAAAGATATTTGCATCTAAAATAAGCTAAAATCTAAGCAATTTATATCAAATGTGCCGAAATTCTCCGGCACATCAACACCCCCAGCTTAAACTCTTGCTTGTCCTCAAGCAACTAAGACAACACTATCCTATTCTAGACTCCATCTAAAAGATATGAAACAATAGTGACTGTGGACGGTGTTTGTTATTAGTACTACAAGCATGAATTTTCGATTGTTTTACCCTTCCTGAACCATCAATATTTACAAAGAAACTAATCAACTTGTGAAACTTTGAGCCTCGAACAATGTGACAAAATGTTACCCTCAGCTGAGTGTACTTGTATTTGACTCAAAAACTCAACTTTTGTCCAACCTCACAATTCATGTGCCCTCACTAGAAAGAAAGTCCGAAATCACAATATTTACAATGACAACAAAAAGGGACGAATTCACAAATACACTCACTCTCAAAAAGAGTTTCAAGTGTTAAAACATATCATACCATAGGCTTGCCCTTATTTTAATTCATCGCTTTATTCTAAGAACGATCGGTTGGAGATCCCATAAGGACTTTTTAAGCTTGTAATGTAGGTTTAGGGAAGGGTCTGATAAGCATTTGGGTACAAGTGACTACACCCTCCTTGAACACTACTCACATTTTTCTTTCTTGTTGCTCTTTGCTTCTTTTCAAACCACATAGCCCTCATTAGCTTCAATGTTTCCACCATTTAGCCACCTCAACTGCCTCTTTTATTCTCTTCAAAGCTCCTTATGTATATATACTCACAACTCTTATATATATATATATATATATATATATATATATATATATATATATATATATATATATATATATATATATTTTTTTTTTTTTTTTTCTTTTTTTTATTTTGCTTTTTGGAACTTGAGAGTTTCACATTTTGAGGTACATTTTCCTACGCTCATTGCACAACCTTGCCAATTTCCAGCTTGACACCACACCCCCAACTTAGGCCATGTGTGTAATTCTACATGAGCAACCTTGCCAATACCTATATATGTTGCTCAAGCTTTGAGTTCTCAAGCTTGACACCACACCCCCAACCTTGCCAATACCTATATATGTTGCTAATTACTAAAGATGGACAACTATCTACTTGTTTTTATTTTTTTATACACAAGGATAACATAACTTATGTACTAAAACCACAAAACACCAATATATACATAATCACGAACACAAATAAATATAGAAGTTTGCTTATATAGCACAAAAAACATAAACATGTACAACAGTTGCCAATTTCACAAAAATATCTACAAGGCTACCACCCCCAACTAAAAAGCATGCATTGTCCCCAATGCATAAGAATGTAAAAGAGAGTTTAGGGGCTCCCTGAGGTGCACTAAGCGCTATGGGAGTTGAAAGCCGGATGAGTGATGGTGGGGTCACCCTCTGATGCTAAAGCTGGGACCGATGAGATCTCGGCCTAAGGAGTGACCTCCACTAATGGAGGAGGGATCTCTGGCTGATCCAATACTGGAGCTGGGGCCTTTAAGCTACTAGCCTCGCCCGTTGATGGCTGAGTGGCCGATAGATCTGCAGGGGCGGCCATATTTGCTAGCAAATGTTCTATTGCTATCTGAATTGCTACTTGTTCCTCGTCCTCAACTGTAGAGGCAGCAATTTGCTTGCCCTTCTCCTGAGGGCCATCATCCTCCGTGGACCATGAATCCTCATCATCCTCTCCCTCGTCTGCCTCCTCACCCTCGGACTCTGTAGAATGTTCGGAATCCTCCTCGGAAGGAATCTCAATATGTGCAGAGGAGCTGAAGGCTGGGAAGCCCCGGCAGTCGGAGGTGCAATATCTGTCATCAGAGTGGAGAAGTCAAGATCCGAGCCTGGTGCTGTTGTGCCTGCTCCCTGCTCACCTTCCTTGGGTAGGAAGGATAATAGATCGAACTCCAAAGTCTGCATCTTGTGGAGCTCAGCCTTTATAGTGGCAACTTCCTCCCGGAGCTATCTTCTCAACCCTCAACTTAAGCTGTTACAGGCGATCCCCATAAGTTGTTTATTGTTGTTGGAGTGTTGTCACTGAGGACTGTATAGGAGTCAAAGCCTGTCTGGTGAGGGTGGGCAAGTTCTTCAGAAGCTGGTCTACCTTAGCATTGGCATGCAGAGCTATGAGACCAAGCCTCGAAATGACTGGCAGTGCAGCAGAAGGCTGAGCAATGGCGGACTGAGAGGCGGGCTATGAAGTAGAAGTGGATACAGCTGGAGCCTGAGGGGACACAAGAGCTTGGGAATCTGAGGGCTCTACATCAACTGAACCCTGAGTCTGAACCTCTAGGGGAGCAACAACATCATTAATGCGCGTGATATCAATGTCCTTCAATGCCTTCCCTGTCTTGTCAGTGTGTGGCATGGTAGGGACTTTCACAGCCTTACAGAGGGTTGTGATCAAATAGGGGAATGGAAGTGAAGTGGCTACCTGCTTTGCCCAAATCCCTAACTCTAGGAAGATAAGAGCACCCACATCAATCTTGATTCCCTCTATAATGCATGTACTGAGAATAGCTTTCTCAATGCCTATATCAGTTTCATTTCTTGACGGTATCGGTCGAGAGGTGACAAAGCTAAGCCAAAATCGGCCCTATCATGTGAGATCATCCTTGTATATTTTGTGCACAGGGTTGATCCAGGCAGGGGTCCCCTTTGCTATCACAGATGCTATCCAACTCCGCTCATTCTCCCGGTTTGCCCATTTGGCGACATACTCAGTTGTGCCCAGGCTCTAGTCAGGGATGTAAAACTCATTGATAGTCTCATCGCTGTAGAACACACTCTTCCCCCAAACTAACATAGTGTCACAGAAAACCCTAGTGCGCTTGTGATGAGTAGTCCTGGAGGCTCCATATGAGGCATAAAACTCATGGACAATGGTTTCATTATATTCATCAGGCAGCTCGATGAAGCTCTCCCATTTTCTTGCCTTGATGTTCTCCCAGATGTGGGGGTACTGCTCTTGTAGCCCATTCATACTCGGTTGTTTTTCGGCCAGGATTTTTCGTTTGTTCAGCCCTTCTCTATAAAGCTCCCTGGACCCTTCAACCCCAGACCTAAGCTGGAAGTCATCTCCTCATTTCCTTTTTGCCTCAACTTGTAGGTCAACTTCGGGCAAGGTCTCCTCCTCATCTGACTGGGAGGGACGTGTAGCTGTAGGGTTCAATCACGACGTTTTGCTTGTTGAGTGTAACGACTGGAGGATGCCCTTTTCTGGGTGGAGGCTATATGTTTCTTGGGAGCCATATCTGCACAAAAGTGAAATTTGAGCGATATGGTGGGAAACAGTGAAAAGAAAATAGAAAAACTAAAAAAAGAATTTAAGTATGCGACAGGTATTGCGGTCGCATAACCACTATGCGGACCACAAACTTGTCGCAAACTGACAGACTCTAGAAATGATCTAAGTATGCGATAGGTTATGCGATTACATAACCATTATGCGATCTGCATAACCATTGTATACTTGATTGTTCAGAAAACCAAAATCACAAAATGCGATCGCAAAATCCATCGCAAAGTTGGATTTGCGATCGCAAACTGGTCGCACACAACATGTTCTAAAACTGGGTCTACTGTCTCATTATACGGTGACTTTGCGGTCCTCATATCAATTATGCGCTCGCAAAGTCACCGCATTTTATCATCTTCTTTAGCCAACTAGGGTTTACTTATGCGGCAGAAATGCAAACCGCATTTTGATTATACGAGCCGCAAACTTCATCGCTCCCAATGATTAAGCTCAACCCTCAACAATGGTGGTCCTAATTTTTACTACCTAGCACCCCAAACATACTTCCTAACCAAAAAGACTATCACAATACGGGCAGATATCTACTCACAAAACACAAACAAGAAGAAAGAAAGGAAAATAGAAACAAAAAAGGAGAAACAAGAGCAAGAACAAATATAAAAATTAAAACTTGCAAGGATGAAATTAGGACAAGGAAAACATACCAATGACGGGTTTGTGAGCACACTTGGAAGATTAGTTCACAGATGTTGCCTTACGTACGTGATGCACTAGCCGTTTTGTCTTCACCGTTCCTTTTCTTATTTTTTTTCGTTTTGTTTTGTTTCTGATAATAAAAAAAATTCCTTTTTGTTTTGAATGAAGAGATGCGAAAGATATACCTGAATGATTTGCGGTGAGTAAGTCACCGCATAACACACTATGCGACCGCATAACTGTTATGCGGTGGATTCAAGTGAGTTGCTGGAGGGCCAAAGATGTAGTGCACTATGCGATCGCATAGTGGAAATGCGGTCTGCAAAGTGCACCACCTTGTCGCATTTTTATCACCAATTTTAGCCAAACCTACTGTCTGGGTTTGCGACCAAACTGCGGTCCGCATAGTGAAAATACGACCGCATATGTGTAGAAAACTTCCCAAGGTGATATTTCTTCCCTTTCCCAAGGGTTGCCTCCCATAAAGCGCTTGATTTAACATCGCGGCACGACGAAGTTGGCATTCCTTTGGATTCACTCATTGGTCGGGCACGGACCATCTTTGAGAGCCAACTGCTCCACCAAATGTTTTTTTCCATCTGTGCCCAAGTAGTGCTTGATTCGCTGGCCATTCACTTTGAACGTTCAGAGCCCATCCTCTGATTCTAGTTCCACAGCTCCAAAAGGAAAGACATTTACCACCTTGAACGAACCGGACCATTTTGATTTGAGCTTGCCCGGAAAAAATTTGAGCCTTGAGTTAAAGAGCAAAACCAAGTCACCCAACTTGAACTCCCTCTTAAAGATCTTTTTGTCGTGGACGAGCTTTATCCTTTCTTTATACACAGCTGCACTTTCATATGCATGGAAACACAATTCCTCCATTTCATTGAGTTGTGTTAACCTCAAATTTGCAGCTTCAGCCCAGTCCAAGTTCAACCTCTTCAGAGCCCACATGGCTTTGTGTTCCAGTTCTATGGGTAGATGACAAGCTTTTCTGAAAACTAACCGATAAGGAAAAGTGCCAATAGGAGTTTTGTACGCCGTACGGTATGCCCATAATGCATCATCTAGCTTCCTTGACCAATCGGTCCTATTTTCATTGACAGTTTTTGCTAGAATGCTCTTTATCTCCCGGTTGGAAACCTCAACTTGACCACTTGATTGGGGATGATAATGTGTGTCCACCTTATGCTTGACGCCATATTTCTCTAGTAGCCCCGTGAACGCCTTGTTACAGAAATGAGACCCACCATTACTAAGAATGGCTCTAGGAGTGCCAAACCGAGTGAATATGTTTTTCTTCAAGAATGCGGTCACACTTATTGCGTTGTAGTTTGGTAAGGCAATCACTTCAACCCTTTGGACACATAGTCAACATCCACCAAGATATATTTCATCCCACAATACCTTACAAATGGACCCATAAAATCAATTCCCCACACGTCGAAGATTTCTATCTCCATCACAAAGTGCATTGGCATTTCATGCCTCTTGGAGATTGATCCTTGCCTTTGGCATTGGTCACAAGCCTTGACCATTTGATTGGCATCATGATAGATCGACGGCCAATAATAACCACATTCAAGTACCTTAGCCACCGTTCGATTTTCCCCATGGTGACCCCCAACCGGTGAGTCATGGCATGCCTTCAGAATTGGCATAATCTCTTCTTCTGGAACACACCTTCTGATGATGTTGTTAGTACAAACACGTAACAAGAATGGTTCTTCCCAATAGTATTGCCGACAGTCTCTCAAAAACTTCTTCTTTTGATAGGATTCCAATCCCTCCGGAATAAGGTCACTAACCAAGTAGTCAGCAATATCGGCATACCAAGGAGCAAAAATGCTAGATAGTGCCAATATGTGTTCATCCTGGAATGCATCGTTGATTTCAAGATCTCCCTTTGGCCTCCCTACCTCTTCAAGCCTTGATAAATGACCCGCTACTTGATTTTGAGTTCTCTTATGATCCTTGGCCTCGAAGTCAAATTCTTGCAACAACAAGCCCATCGAATCAACCGAGGCTTTGCATCCTTCTTTGTAATGAGATAGCGAAGAGCAGCATGATCTGTGTACACTATCACCTTGGATCCCAACAAATAAGCCTGGAACTTCTCAAAGGCATAGACAATGGCAAGAAGTTCTTGCTTAGTCACTGTGTAATTCATTTTCACCCCATTGAGTGTCTTGCTTGCATAATAGACCGGGTGGAGAACCTTGTTGTGATGTTGGCCAAGCATTGGTCCAATAGCTACACCACTGGCATCACACATGAGCTCGAAAGGAAAAGACCAATCGGGTGTGACAATAATAGGTGTCGTTGTGAGCCTTTGCTTCAATTCCTCAAAGGCTTTGAGGCATTTCTCGTCAAACACAAATTTGACATCTTTCTCAAGGAGTTTGCACATAGGATTTGCAATCTTGGAAAAATCCTTGATGAAACGCCTATAGAACCCGGCATTCCCCAAGAAACTTCAAACGCCTTTAACGGAAGTAGGTGGAGGAAGCTTGGAAATAATCTCGATCTTTGCCCGGTCAATCTCTATGCCATGTTTTGAAATTTTATGCTCCAATACAATGCCTTCATCCACCATGAAATGACATTTCTCCCAGTTGAGCACAAGGTTGGTCTCTTCACATCTCTTAAGCACTTGTCTAAGATTGTTAAGACAATGCTCAAAAGAGTCACCTACCACCGAGAAATCATCCATGAAAACCTCTAGAAAATCTTCCACCATGTCAGAGAAAATGGACATCATACATCTTTGAAAGGTAGCCGGAGCATTGCACAAACCAAATGGCATCCGGCTAAAAGCAAAAGCTCCATAAGGGCAAGTGAATGTTGTCTTCTCTTGGTCCTCCAATGCTATGTTGATTTGGTTGTTGCCGGAATATCCATCAAGAAAGTAATAGAATGACCTTCCCACTAGCCGATCAAGCATTTGATCAATAAAAGGCATAGGGAAATGGTCTTTGCATGTGGCACTGTTGAGCTTCCGATAATCCATACACACCCTCCATCCTGTCATCGTTCTTGTTGGGATGAGCTCATTTTTATCATTTCAATCACGATAATGCCTCCCTTTTTCGGCACACATTGTACCGGGCTCACCCAAGAACTATCGGCAATAGGGTAGACTACCCCGGCATCCAACCACTTGATGATTTCTTTCTTTACCACCTCTTGCATGGACAGGTTCAACCGTCATTGATGTTCCACACTTGGTTTCGTCTCACTCTCCAATTAGATCTTATGTTCGCAAATTCCTGGGGGAATCCCTCGAATATCCGCAATTGTCAATCCAATAGCTTGTTGATGCTCCTTCAAGACTTCCAATAATTGTTCTACCTGCACATCATTCAACAAAGGAGAAACGATTACCAGTAAAGTACTATTTGAGCCAAGAAATTTATACCTCAAGTGTGGTGGAAGTGGTTTGAGCTCTAGTTACGGTGGCTAAATAATAAAAGATTTTGCGGGAGGAGTGGCTCCATTCTCAAAGTCGAGAGAGAGCTTTGCCGGAGCATAAGTGTAGGACCCAATCCCCTCCAATGCATTTACCGATTCCATATATCCTTCCATATCTTCACCATCAAAGTTCACCAAGATAGCTACCAATGCCTCACCAAGGCATTGTTCTTCCATCCTCATTTCAACTGCATCTTCCACTTCATCAACAACATCAATCACCGAGATGCTCTCATACTCATGCGGTAGTTTCATACCATTACATGCTTGGAACGTGACCTCTTCATCATTCACACGAAATTTGATCTTATTCCGTTCCGAATCCATTAGTGCTCTTCGTGTGGCTAGGAATGATGAAGAGGTCACGTTTACGAATCTATTAGTGCTCTTCCTGTGGCAAGGAATGGTCTCCCCAAAATGATAGGGATCTCTTTGTCAACCGCACAATCAAGGATTACGAAATCGGCAGGTAAATGAAACTTTCCCACTTTAACAAGCACAACATCGACAATTCCCATCGGTCTCTTTATGGAACGATCGGCCATTTGCAATCTCATACTTGTGGGCCTTGGCATACCTAACCCTGCTTGCTTGTAAATGGCAAGAGACATTAAGTTGATGCTAGCCCTATTATCACAAAGGGCTCTTGCAAAATCACGTGCCCCAATAGTACAAGGAATGATAAAAGCTCCCGGATTTTCTTTCTTTTGAACGGTAGATGTTGCAATGATGGAACTAACCCGGTGAGTCACACTCACCACTTCATTTTTGGTGGTTCTCTTCTTGGTAATCAACTCTTTCAAATATTTAGCAAAACCCGACATCTCGTGAAATGCTTCCACAAATGAAATATTCACTAATAATTGCTTGAGAATGTCATAGAACTTTTCGAGTTTGCTATCATCAACCTTCCTAGCAAGTCTTTGAAGGAATGGAGGAGGAGGTCTAGGAATAGGTGGTAGAGTTTTTGGTGTCTCTTTTACCTTTTCCTTTACCTCTTCCCGATTTTCTTGTTGCAATTTCAACTCTTCCGGAACCTTTTCAACTTGAACAACACTTGGCTCTTCAACCTCAACTTCATGTTCGGACTCTTCAACTTCAACCACTTGTTCAATCCCTCCTTGTAGTACCTTCCCACTCCAATTATTAATTGCCATGACATAAGAAGCTGGACCACTCCCACTACCCTTGGGGTTCGCAATTGTGTCACTTGGAAGTGTCCCTTTTTGCTTCGGATTTTGTTCCCTAGAGAGGTCTCTCATTTGCATCTCCAATTTTTGAATGGATGCAGTATGAGAACCAACAAGCTCGGTCATATTCCTCATAGAAGTGTCGGACTTCTCTTGATTTTACAATACCCGTTCAAGCATGCCTTCCAATTTAGACTATCTTGAGGAACCTTGATTTGAATATTGACCCTTTGGAGGAACATAAGGGTTTGAACTCCGATTTGGGAAGTTGTTGTTGTTGTTGTTGTTCCAATTACCTTGATTTGAGCTGCCTTGGTCATTTCTCCACTGTTAGTTGCCTTGCCCTTGCGGGTGAGGCCTCCATTGATTTTGTTGTCCTTGACCTTGGTATTGTTGCCTTTGATATCCTCCTTGAGAGTTGTTGACATAGTTTTCCTCCTCAAAGTCTTCATTTAATATGGGTCGCACATCTTCCACCACATTTACTTTCTTCGTTTGGCTTTATGTGAACATCTTTGTCAACACATTGACATTTGTGGCAAGCCCTGCAATGACTTGATCCCTCTCTTGGTTTTCCTTGATCATGGTGGCCAAGGAAGGAGACCCATATGCAATTCCACCTGTGGTGTCCTCTGAGTGTCATGCTTGATTATGCTTCGCCATTTTGTCAAGTATTTGTGTGACCCTTGCGAATGATTTGTCCATGAAAGACCCGTCAGCTGCATTCTTGGCTATAGATTGGTTCATAGGATCCAAGCCCATGTAGAATTTTTCCAACAAGATAGAATCCGGAAAACCATGGTTGGGAGACCTCACCAAATATAACTTGAACCGATCCCATGCCTCATGTAGATGTTCTCCCGGTACTTGCTTGAAAAAGAAAATTTTATCCCGGAGCTCAGACTTCTTACTTTGCGGGAACCATTTAGCTAGGAATGCCTAGACAAGTTCTGGCCAAGAATAAATGGATTTTGGTGGCATACTTGAAACTTAGAGCATCATCCGAGATGTTGTTCTGCTTATGCATCGCACACACACCCAAGAAGTTTCTAAGATGTTGTGTCGGATCATCATCAGTGGAATTCCTGAAAAACCCCTCCGCTTTGAGCATAAGGATTAAACCATGTTCCACCTTGAAAGTTGCAGTGCCAACGGCCAGAGGTACAATAGCATTGGTATCCTCAATGTACTCCTCTATATCCGCAAAAGGATTTTCTTCCATTTCTGCATCCATTTCTTCTTCATATTCGGTCATGTATTCCTATCAACACCAAGCAAAACAAGCAAAGTGTGATGGAATAGACTAAGACGTAAAGTAAAGCACACACTATTTAGTAATTTCAAAACCGTATTCCCCGGCAATGGGAACCAAATGATACGCTCAAATTACATTTTAATTAAATAGTGTAAGGCGGTCGGTGTCAAATATAATAACCCAACAAGGTTGGGGTCGAATCCCACAGGGAATAAGTGTGAAAAGGTTACTCAAATAGTGTGTTACTTGACTAAAGTCGTAATTCTATTTGGTTAATGGTAACAAGAGTATGAATTGAGTTTGGTTTGAAGAAATAACTAATTGTGATATTGAGAATGTAAATAATTTGATTAAAGAACCAAGGTTGTGTCCCCTTCAATGAAGTGTAATGCTATCGGTGTTAATATGATATATTTCTAATGGAAAGTTCTTTTGATATGCAAATGATTTCTAAACGACTACCCAATATTTTTCAATAGTTGGGTAGTATTTACTCTTTATGATTTTTTTCAAATATAAAAGAGTTGCAATTAAGAACAATCAATATATGCCACATAAAACCCAATTATTCCCAAGCGATTCTATTAAACAAGGTTTAAAGCCTTGAGTCTTTGATAGTTACTTCTAAAGTAAGAATTTAATGGCACTTGTTAATGTTTGCAACCACCAACAATAAATGAAGAATGAGAAGTAAATAAATATCAAGCAACCATTATACATATATTCAATGTTAAACACCCATTAACATAACACCCATTTAGGGTCCACAACCTTAGTATTTAAAGCTAGCTACACATACTAAAATACAAAAAGAAGAGAATATTTAATACCATAAAGCTTACAAAGTGAAAGATTCTTGAACCAAAAGCTTCCAAAAGAGAGGAATATTAAAGCCTTGTATTGTAGCTCCAAAATCAGACAAGATGCCCCCATAAAACCGCAATAAATCTATTTATAGTGGGACAAAATTTGGACAAAAATACGCTTTTCGGTTAAATATGCGACCGCATATCTGTCGCATAATAGACATGCGGTTCGCATTCTTGACATAGCCATCGCATCTTCAAACCCTAGTTTCCAGGCCTTCATCGCATTGATATTTTGCGATCCGCATTGCAGATATGCGATCGCATTTCACGTCGCATTTTCTACCTTTAGCAACCTTTATGTCGAGTTTGCGGTCCATTATACGGCTCGTAAACAGGCTATGCGATCGCAGACTGGACGCATTTCTTGCACTGGACTTTGCCCAGAAATCTATTGTGGTTTGCGATTCCCTTGAGCATTCTGCGGCTCGCATGTTGGATTTGCGATCGCATATCCACATTTGCGATGCCTTTTTGCTCTTTTCTTGTCTTTTTGTGAGTTTTTGATTTTATTTTCATGCTCTTAAGTATTTAAACCTCATACACTGCAAAAATATTAAAATTACATAAGTATAAAAGATAATTGCATCTAAAACAAGCTAAAATCTAAGCATTTTGTATCAAATGTGCCAAAATTCTCCGGCACATCAGTATTTTTAATGATGCCAAAAGGGGAAAGTATAATTGAAACAAGGATCTGATTAAGAGGGAAGCATAAAGTCAGGGGGAACTTGTGAAGTTTATGTTGCTTCATCGGGTTATTTCTGTTCTAAAAATATGTTATCAATGTCTAAGTTTATCATCATCAAAAAGGAGAAAATTGATGGGTTTTCAATGTCTTAGCTCTATTCTTTGATGATCTAACAAACTTACTATCAAGAACCAGATAGGAAACCTGACATACTTGGTATACATTGCTAATCAATGGACTCCAGCTAATGTGAACTACTGCAACTATTGAAGATAGAGAACCAACACAGGGACCTGATTCCTTGTGTTTCCCTGATAGTAGTATGAAAGTCAATTGTGTATAGCTGGAAAGTGACTGCCACAGAAATAGTGCACACAGTGCAGCACAGTTCTACAGCTTTGACCAACCAAGTGTTTACATCATTCAAGTGATATCATCAAAGGTGTATTAACAAGAGCATTACAATAAAACATCACTTGAACACTTGAGAATTCACTTCAAGCATTCAAGCCTTCTGAGATTCGTGCATTCAATTCTCAAGTGCATCAAGAACAAAGTTCAATGCTACTACGGACCAGTTCCTAAATATAGTATTTTATTGTCCTTAGTTGAGTTGTAACTTTGTAATTGTTCTTTATTGTAATTCCTAATTTGCTTAGCTAGAAGCGTTGCTTAGGAACCCCTTTGTAAAACAATAAACCCTTCGTGTTTTTGTCGTGATTAGAGTTAGTGATGAGTTAAAGTCTTTATAATAGGTGTATTGCAAAATGGCTTGTAATAGGTGTATTACGAGTTAGTGAGGGATTAAGAGTTTAATTCCTAGATTGCATAGGTTGTAATCTAAAAATTGCTCATAGTGAAGTTGAAATCCTACCAGTGTAGGTCATGGTTTTTATTCCCTTGAGCAGGGATTTTTCCATATAAAAATCCCTGTCTTATTTACTTACTGTTTCATTAACGTTCTCCGTGGAAACTCATAGAGGACCTTGTACTCAATAGTTTGGTGGACTCACATAAACTATCAATGCTCCTGAAGATCTAAGCTCTTTCACGCCATATACTTTAATACACTATCGAAAGTCTCTTGTTTCCCCCATTGTTACTTTACTTCCTATTATTTCCTCCCTGTTGAGGACACAATTGAAATCTCTCCTAACAGTCCAAGGTCCAATTATCTGAGAAGCTATCTATTTTAATTCTTTCCACAGATTTCTTCTTGTTGCTTGGTCATTAAAGTTATATACTAAGGTAGCACTAAAGGTGAATCCTGCCCCTTGATGTTTGATCTCACCACCTCCCTTATGTTTACCTCATATATTTGAGGTTTCCACAAAAGCCATATCCTCTCTCCTGGGTGCTTACCTAAATTTGTAGTAAACAACCATCCTTGACAAAGATTAAGAGATGCTTTCTGGGCCTTAGCTCTCTTAATCTTTGTTTCCAGAAGTCCAAACAAACCAACCCTTAGATTATGAATAAACAGATTTATTTCTCTATTTATCTTGCTTGTTTAGACCTCTGGTGTTCCAAAATCCGATCATATCCATTAGGTTTGGGGTTCCCCCATCCTTTCCATGTCCTGGTCCTCCCTCAACTTCACCTCCTCCAGGGTTAGAGGGTGCAACTATGCCATCTGCTTTGCTTTTCTGAACTGCTAAGGCACCAAAGAGTTCCTTGTATTGATTTGTGGCTCTCTAATGACAACTCCTCTTCTTACATTGCCTCTTCTGTGATAGAAATTCTCTTTGCTAGGCATTACCATCAATTGTTTTCCTTCCCTTTGCTTGCTTATCTCTTCATCAATTTCCTTTTTATTCATCACGGTGCTACTTTCTTTTTGATCTCCTGTGCTTGGCTTTTCTATCCCAATTTTCATTCCTTCTTGTCTTGTTGGTGCCTTTTTGCTTGTCTCTTCTCTGATGTACTTCCTGCATTCTTTTAGTTCGTGCCCAAAGTTTTTATATTTGGCACATAAGGTTGGCTTCCACTCAAATTCAACCTCTTGTTCCACAATTTTGTCATGCTCAATTGTAGCTGGGAATACCTTGTTGAGGGGTACTTCCACCAATACTCTAGCAAATGTCATGAGTTCCTTCATTGTGGTGGCTTTGTCAGTTTTCAGGGAATTGCCAACCAGCCCTACAATTTTTGCTAAGGATTGTTTTCCCCAGTACTTCACATTCAATCCCATGAGTCTGATCCACACTGGTATGCTATCCATAATATCTTTCTTCAATTCTATTTCTAGTTGTCATGGTTTGACTATAACAGGCTTTCTGTTAAACATATGGACTCCATCCTCTGCTACTTTAGTGCGACTTTTAATTGTGTGAAATCTAACCAGAAATACTCCTCTATGTACTTGTGCAACCTTATCAATTCCCAATCCTCCCCAAATTCTTGTAAAACATCCTTCAATGATTGTTTGAGGTGGATTTGATCCCAATACATAGCATACAACCCCTGTTTTCAAGTATTTCACTTCCTCATAGATATCATCCAAAGTTATTATCACATTGTTGTTTATAGGAATTTCTCGTGTCAAGTCCTCTCCTTCATTCATAGGAATATTGCCTATAATTTTACTCTATGATAGTCTAGCTTCTAGGGTTTGAGTCTTACCCTTTACAGTGAGTGCATCATCTTCCTCCTCTGCAATATCAGCCCATGAGAGTCTACTTGCATCACTTCGCCCCTCCACAATTTCATCCAGTTTCCTCACTGGTGTCATTGTTGGCATTGGAGTTGCCGATACTTGAGCAATGTCTAGTGGTACAATTCCATGAATTGCATTCAAATTCCTTACTTTCTTCGAATCTTCTGTCCGTGAAACACCTTTTCCTCCTTGATTTTGGCTTGGATTTTCCCCTTGTGTGCTTTGCCCTCTCGCTCCAGTCTTCGATTTCCTGCCAGTGTTCAGCGTCTGATGAGAGGAAATTTCATTCTAATAAAATCCTTAACTTGAGCATCACTTGGCCAGCCTTCTACAAATTGTAATAGTTGTGCAAGGGAAGCAAGTCCAGTCCAATTATCTCACCAATACATGGTACTACCATTATTGATTTTCCATAACATATGATGTTAACATTATTTTCTACTTTAAAGTAACTCTTTCTAGCTTTGAGATTGTCAAGAGTTCCAATATCCTATATATGTAACGAGGAAATTTTGATATTTGAAACCTATGATTTTCTTCATTTTCTTCTTGATATTCCGATTAAAATGAGTGGCTATTATGAAACAGTTCTGCCAGGAATGATCCTTTGCCCTCAGGGTCGAAGCCACATTGTCCCAAGGATGGTCAATTGATCACCACCCTTCGTCGAAATATTACACTGTATATAGGTAAAATATTAGGTTTTAGAGGTATATAACATATATTGAACACCCTTTGTCGAGAATGTTTGTAACTTTTTTCAAGTTTGA
Organism: Nicotiana tabacum; assembly: GCF_000715075.1. Taxonomy (NCBI): domain Eukaryota; kingdom Viridiplantae; phylum Streptophyta; class Magnoliopsida; order Solanales; family Solanaceae; genus Nicotiana; species Nicotiana tabacum. The sequence goes on from NC_134084.1 coordinate 24,852,030, forward strand.
AAACCCTTAGAAAAGTCTGTGGCTTCAGCCACTTTTTTGCCTGAGATTGTTTCATATTTCCTCAACTGTCTCATAATCAGCTTAATATTAAAAAAGGTTGATCTATGATGTTTTATACTTCAATACTACACAAGAAGGGGGGTGATTTTTGTGGTACCCAATTTTTGCTTAACTTGATTATAGAAGGTCCTGGTTCTTCTATGTGTTCCAACTACTACTGTTGCGGAATAATAAATACAAAAACTAAAGAACACAGAGATTTTACATGGAAAACACCTAGCTCAAAAGGTGAAAAAACCTACCTTCCATTAGTACTTTCCCAAACTCTCCACTAAAATCACTAAGCCAAAAACTGCATTTACAAAAACTCTTTTGTAAATCTAGGATTAACTCTAATCCCGTTGTGGCACACAACCTCAACTGGTGCGACAACTTCAAGTTAACTCTAACTTGAAAACTCTAACTACCTAATACAATTGCTTCTATAAAAGCTGAAAGGTACTGTAAGCACGTGATTTTTGACCCTCCCCGAGAATTTTCACATTTTTAGCGTGAATATGTGAAATTGGGTCTAGTATAGCTATTTTAACTATTTTACCTTATTTTGTTGCAAAAAGAAAAAATCACAAAATATATATATAAATTTTAGTTTATGTATTTCTCATAAACTTGAAAAATACAAAAATTGTACTTTATTTTTGGTACTTTTTATAAAATTCGAAAATTACAAAAAAATATAATTCTATTAATGTTTTGTAGTCGTTTTAATTTTGGAAAAATACAAAAAATAATATATAAAATAAATATATTTTGTCTTTATTAAAAACAAAAATTACAAAAAATAGTTTTATTAATATTCTATAGTCATTTTAACTTTGAAAAATATAAAATATATTACTTCATATTTTATCTTAATATTTAAGAAAAACGAAAATTACAAAAAATAGTTTTATTAATATTTTGTAGCTATTTTAAATCTTTAAAAAATATTTTAAAAATATATAGTTTTGTTGAATACTAGTCTTATTTTTGGTAGTTATTTTTGCTTACATAGGACTAGTTAAGCAACGTGTTCCTATTTTTCGGGTCCGGACAAAAGAATAATATTCGGGTTTAAACTACCCGGTTTTAGGCCTAATTTTCGGACCTAGCCCATAATAAACAGTGTCCAGGACACATGGGGAACCCCACCACGCGTGGGGGACATATGCCTTGAACCCCACCACGCGTGGGGCTCATTTTTTGAGGGCAGACCATGTCAAATACACGGACTACACATTTGACAAGGGAGGATTTTTGAATTGAAGAAAAAAACGGACTTTGGAAAAGTTGGGAATATACTACTGTTCATCTTCTTCTTCTTTGAGAAGAAGAAGCACAAAACCCTATTGACCACGACCACAAACTCCATTCCCCACTCCCAAACTCCCTCGCGACCACTCCGTCATCTTCCCCGGCAACATTGCTGCTCGTCGTCACCCCCACCAAACGCCACCACCCTCGTTCCACCTCCAAACCCTCTCCGTCTCGCCTGCGTCGCCCCTCCATCGACGACCACTACCCCATCAACCCTTCCCCAAGCTCCATAAACGACCCCCACGTCCGCTGCTATCACGCAGCAGCTGCTGTTGCTTCCTCGTCGGAACAGCTGCAGCGTCAACGACCCACCGCCACTGACCCATCTTTTCTGTCCAAGCAGCCCGCCACTAGCAACCTCCATTACCACCATCGTTGTCCGGCCAGCTGACCTCTCTCCGTCTCGCCTGCGTCGACCAAACACCACCACCAAACGACCACCAAACCCCCAGCTCGACCCAACACCACGTCCAAACCCCCCAACGCACCAGCCCCGTTGTCACTGCCCAGTCCGTCACCCCCGGCGACCACCAGCAGTCCACCATTTCTGCTTCGTCCGTCGTCAACTACACACCACAACCACACGATCAGTTGAACCTCCATAATTGGTTATTCACGCTACTGTCCAGCATGTTGGTTCCCTGCGTTCCATTTTGTTGTGCGATCTCTTTTTGTCATTCAAAGTGTCATTGCATCCCAGCCCGTTAGTTTGAGTCCATTTTTGGAGATCGTTTGTTGAGGTCTGTTCGGAGGCGAGTATCGAAGCTTCGAGGTTGTTGTCCGAGGTTTCGTCGCAGGTCCAACGCATCGGACGATAATATCAAGTAGGTCATCTCTGTCCGTGTCCTTCATATCTGCTGTTTAGTAACATGTACATGCGTTTGTTGAAATATAATCCTAGTTCATGCGGATAGTACGCGAAATTACGCGAGACATATATACATGATGATTGCGAATTGCTATATTTGATAATTAACTCCGTATGGTATTGAAATTTGGCCGTGAATGTCTTTTCCGTTGTTTCGTTATTTTAAGTAGCTATTTGACATTTTGTTTCTTCATGTTTAAATTGTTGTTATCCAAATATTTGTCGTAATAGAGGTTTGCACATATTCCGAAAGGTGTTAATTATTTAGTTTGTCTTAATAGTTGTTTATACATGTGGTAGTAATGTTGAAATTATAGTAGCAATTTTAATTCCGCGGAAAAATACTCGCTTCATCAAATAGGTTCAATCTATAACCTATGATCTCGCGAAGTAGCAAAAAAAAACATAGTTATTTTAGCCTTGTCCTATTTCTAAAAAAAAGAGAAAAATAAATAAATAAATAAAATGAGACGAGCCTCGCCAAAAAAAATACAAGCTGCGGGGCCTTCCAAATGTATATATTAAATACTTAGATTCCGGGATGGGTCGTTTAGTAAATTTCACGGCCCTACCCCAAAATAATAATGCGCTAGTTGCTTTAGGAGCGCCTTTAATAATGTTATCTCCCTAAACTCGGGTGCACATTTATGTGACCCAAATCCAAATCTCAACGGAGTCGAAATATGTCTCTAGTCACGGGCGCATGATTGTGGCGTGGCCCGAGATGCATTTCCATGACGTTGCAAATTCTTTAAAAAATAAGAATGAGATGAGCCTCGCCGAATAAAAATACAAATTGTGGGGCCCTCAGTAAATACTTGTTTAAAATTACTTAGAATTCAGGAGGGTCGTTTAGCGAATTTCGCGGCCTCCGCAAAAAATAATAACGCGATAGTCTCTTTAGGCGCATGTTTAATAATTTACTTTCTTAAGCTCGGGTGTGCATTTCATGCGACCCAAATCCAAATCTCAAAACATCAGATAAAATGCGTTCTGGATTGTGGGTGCATTTCATGTGACGCAGTCCAAAGACGTGTTTTAAGCGATGTTCACATTCTCCTAAAAACAATAATAGTAAAGCGGTTAAAAGATAAATTTGCACATAAGTTCATAGTGTATTAAAAATCAGATAAATAAGCCAAATATAACAGTTGAGCGACCGTGCTAGAACCACGGAACTCGGGAATGCCTAACACCTTCTCCCGGGTTAACAGAATTCCTTATCTAGATTTCTGGTACGCAGACTGTAATATAGAGTCATTATTTTCCTCGATTCGGGATTAAAATTGGTGACTTGGGACACCGTAAATCTCCCAAGTGGCGACTCTGAAATAAACAAATAAATCCCGTTTCGATTGTCCTTTAATTGGAAAAAACCCCCCTGCGCCCCCCGGGCGCGGAAAAAGGAGGTGTGACAGCTCTGGCGACTCTGCTGGGGATTAATAACCCAGAACCACTGGTTCACGGTTAGAAATTCGAGCTTAGATAAATTGTTATATTTGGCTTTATCTGATTTTTTACATGTTTTAAGCCTAATGTGCTAAATGTTGCTTTTACCGCTTTGATATTATGTGAACTGTATATAAATTGTGCCGAAACCCATCTTCTCTCCGAGTCTTCTAAATCATGAAGAAGGGCGTACTTCGTATGACTTCTTTTCTGTATAGTGTCAAATCCCAATTTAGAACGAGGTTCGGATATGTTGCTAAGCCGGTGAAGCTTCTGTATTCCCGGTACGCTGCCCCCCCTCGGCTCGAGCTGTCCGCTCGGGTAAGCCAGGTCTAGAACAAACACCCAGGTTCTGAACCTAGTATAACAAAGCCACATGCCGGATCCCTAGTAGGAACGTTTATTTGCATCATGTGCATTTGACTTAGGGGACTCAACACAGGGGTTGGGTCCGTCTAGGACAAGCAACCTGAAAATAATAGACCATCTTATGGCATCCTATGTGCTACATGTTGTATTCAGTCAAGGGCAAATGGGTCATTTGGTCATTTCCAGCATGATGTTATTTTAATCAAAGCATGGGGAACATTTGCGGAATCCAAGAAGCCTTGGAATTCCCTATGTCCCCCACGCTTGCTTTTTGGGAAAACACATGGGGAACATTTGTGGAATCCAAGAAGCCTTGGAATTCCCATATGTCCCTCACGCTTCATATGTTGGAAAAAGCGCATGGGGAGCATTTGCGGAATCCAAGAAGTCTTGGAAATCGTTATGTCTCCCATGCCACATTTTTGAAAGAAATAATAAATAAAAAAAAATTACAAATAAAACAAAGCATGAAAATTCAAAAAGATTTTGTATGTTTTCATTATTTTCCACAGATTAAAAATAAATCGTGAAAAAGAGGAGAAAATAACAGCATAGAAGTCCGAGTAGAGTCGAAACTCTGCCGAAATTTTAAAAAAGAAAAACGTCTTGTTAGTTTGTTATATTAAAAGCAAAGGGAAAATAAAAAAAAATCACCATTGTTCTGTCTGTTTTTTAAAAAAAATATTAAAGAAAATAGTTTGTTTTGCCATTAAATGAAAATGAAAAAGAGTTTGTTTTTTTTTTAAAAAAAATGTTTTATTTTATTTTATTTTGTTTGTCTATGAAAATGCCAGAAATAAAAATAAAAAGAGTTTTATTATTTGTTCCAAAAATAAGTATATATATAATCAAAAAAAAAATTCAAAAGAAAGTTCAAAATTCAAAAAAAATAAAATAGATAAATAAAAATCCGAAAATATTTTGATTCTTCTTTAGAAAATTCAGGAAAAAAAAACATTTTAGAAGCATTTCTTTTATTAAAGGTAAAATTCCAAAAAATATTTTCTTCTTCTTCTTTAGAATAAAAAAAAAGCAAATGAAATTCAAAAATATATCTTAGAAGTGTTTCTTTTAAAAAGAAAATCAATCAAAAATAAAAAAATATACTTCCTTTCTTCTTTTAAAGTAGTTCTTTCAAATTCAAAAAAAGTTAGTTCATCTACTTATCCTTGATTAACCGAACTACGCGGGTTTGATTCTCACCGGATGTGAGATACGTAGGCAACCCTCATCGGGTCCAACCCCACCTTCTCAAAAAAGAAGGAATGTTTTATGTTTTTCGGTAATTTGTTTGTTTGTTATGAATGAAAAATAATAGTCTATTTGATTGTTGTGAAAAAAGAATAATAATAAAAAAAATAGAAATGGAAAAGGGTCTTCTCAAAAATAGCTTATTTGCCCGAACTACGCGGGTTTGATTCTCACCGGATGTGAGATACGTAGGCAACCCTCATCGGGTCCAACCCCACCTTTTGCTAAAATAGCCAAAAATCAAAAAATTTAATCTTGTTATAAATAAGTCGGGTGATGTCCAAACCACCTTTTGCTAAAATAGCCAAAAATCAAAAATTTTAATCTTGTTATAAATAAGTCGGGTGATGTCCTACCCACCTTTTGCTAAAAAGCCAAAAAACAAATAATAATAATAATAATAATAAAAAATACATGTCAAATTTTAGTCTTTGTCATAAAGAAGTCGGGTGACGCTGTTTTATCAAGACATAGCCGAATGTTCCCGAAAGGGACGCCGGAAGGCTGACTTTGCATAAACAGCCACCTTTGAGTCATTTTAAGATTTGGTCCAGTTGATCCACACAGCCTTAAAAATCTTCGTCCCCGAGACGTTGAAAGGCCGTGTTTGCAATATTGACTTTTCTAATTTGAAAAACGATAAAAAAGAGTTATAGATAAGTCAGCTGATGCTGTTTTGTCATAAATAGCCCAATGCTTTCGAAAGGGACGCCAGAAGACTGACTTGGCATAAACAGCCACCTTTGGGTCATTTTGAGTGGGCCCACACAACCTTAAAAATCTTCGTCCCCGAGACGTTGAAAGGCCGTGCTTGCAATATTGAGTTTTCTAATTTGAAAAACGACAAAAGAGTCATAAATAAGTCAGGTGATGCTGTTTTGTCATAAATAGCCGAATGTTCCCGAAAGGGACGCCGGAAGGCTGACTTTGCATAAATAGCCACCTTCGGGTCATGTTTAGAATTTTTGGTCCAAGTTGACCCACACAGCCTTATAAATCTTCGTCCCCGAGGCGCTGAAGGGCCGTGTTTACAACGCCATGTCTTTTATTGTAATTTGAAAAGAAAAAAAAAATCAAAGAGTCAGCGGTCATGTGAATACCGTCTTTTGTCATAATAAGCCGAGCCAGTTTCGGCCGCATCTTAAACCGTTCTTGCCGAAATAGCCTTAGAGTATCTTTCAGTTGTCGAAAGGTTACTTTCGTAAAAGAATGGATAAATTTGTAAAGTGTCGAAATAATCCTCCCCGGCCTCAAAATTCATGTGAAAATTGGAAGGGGCCACATTTGAAAAAATAACCGTTCGGTTACATTTGTCAAACAGAGAAAGGGGGTCAGCCTTTTGTTTTTGAGTTTGTAAATCTTTTGATTAGAATATGTGGTTTGTTCGATTTTCAAGTTTGCAGGTCATCTTCAAACCTTTGAAACCTAGTTTGTTTTAAAATTGAAAAATGTGTATTATTGTTTAGCTTTTATTGGTCCGAACTACGCAAGGTCTGATTCATGCGGGGTCATGATACGTAGGCAATCTCCATAAGATTCGACCACAACACAAAAAAAAATGAAAAAAGAGAATGAAAAAGAAAAAAGAAAAAGAAAAGAAAAGAAAAGAAAATAAATAAATAAATAAATATATATATATATATATATATATATATATATATATATATATATATATATATATATATATATATATATATATATATATATATATATATATTGATAATAATAAGGACCGACTGAGTCCATTCTAACATATTTGGTTTTGAATTGTGAAGAAAGTTGAGGTGGTTGGTTTGTGCCTCAAAGAAAAATGACAACTAACGTCGAAGCTGCTACAAGTGCTCCAGAGACTCAGAGTGGGAAGGTTCCTCGTCATGAGTCACAATTTGCGACACAACAAGAGCAGTACCACTCTCCTGAGTATCACTCGTACTCGTTTGATCTTGCTGCAAAAGCTGAGAAGCCTGCCCGAAAGATGGTACAGGAAGAAATGACCCAACGAGTGAAAAGCTTAGAACAATGGTTGGAAAACATGCAAGGGCTAGCAGGCCAAAAGAGTGTTGCCTTCAAAGATCTATGTATGTTCCCCGATGTCCACTTGCCGCCTGGTTTCAAGACTCCAAAATTTGAAAAGTACGATGGACATGGAGATCCCATAGCCCACCTGAAAAGGTATTGCAATCAACTGAGAGGTGCTGGAAGAAATGAAGAATTGTTGATGGCTTATTTTGTGGAAAGCCTTACGGGAGTAGCCTCCGAATGGTTTATGGATCAAGACACGTCTCGCTGGTATGTCTGGGATGACATGGCACAGGCCTTTGTCAGACAGTTCCAATACAACATCGACATTCCCCCAGACCGCATTTCCCTTTCAAACCTGAAGAAGAAACCAAGTGAAAGTTTCAGGGAATATGCCATAAAATGGAGAGAGCAAGCAGCTCGAGTTAAGCCACCCATGGATGACCACGAGCTAATTACTGTCTTCCTTCAAGCGCAAGAGCCAGATTACATTCAAAACATGGTGTCCGTAGTTGGCAAAACCTTCCCGGAAGCAATCAAAATTGGAGAAATGGTAGAGAATGGTCTTAAGACAGGCAAAATTATAAGTCAAGCTGTTCTTAAAGCCGCAACTCAGGCTGTCCTGGTTGAGTCAGATAATCTTAGCGACACAAATGAGGAGATTGAAGAAATCATGATGACATCAGGGTCTAGAAGAGGTCCCAGGAGAACATCTCGAAAGTATGAGCAGCCTCCTCAAATTTTCTATGGCTCCCCTGAGCAGTATTATCCACCTCAGGATGCTCAATACTCTGTCGCTCCACCTCAATATGTTGTCCAGCCACCAAAGCACCTCAGGAGGCGAGCACGAGCATCACAAAATCTCCAGAAGTCTCCACAAAATTTTCGGGTGCCCTATAACCCACAGCCAAGCCAGTGGTATAAAGGTGAACAAAGGCTGAAAGATAATTTTACACCAATAGGAGAGTCCTATGAAAGCTTATTTGAGAAATTAAAGAATCATGACATGATTGCACCTATTCCTCCAAATCGTGTGGACCCACGTGCAAGAAGCTTTAACCCTTCTAAAAGGTGTGAATACCATTCCAATGTCCAGGGGCACAATGTTGAAAGCTGTCGGGATTTGAAAAGAGAAATAGAAAGAATGATCCAAGAAGGGCGGATTGTGATTAATAACAGTGACATAGAGCACTCGAACCTCCTCGAGAACTTGCCTGCGGAGGTTGATGAGGTTGAAGCTGGTAATATTGATGCAAGGCTCAGTGGCTAAAATGCCAATTTTGATAAAGTGGGAGGACGTTTTGTTCCTTGGTCAGCAAGAGAGAAGCTTGTGGTGGCTTATTTTGTTGTCATTTCTGTTGTCCGGATTATTAAGGTTGTAATTTGGATTTTGTCCTGTGTCAAACCTTCTTATCTTTCCATTTTGTCATAGCAATTTGTTTAAATTTTGTCCAGTTTGTGTTAGGATTTTATTCTGGTTGTTTTGTTTGTTTTTTTTATTCAAACCATTTCGCCGGTAGTCTAATGCAAAATCCGGTCTTTTATTATTTCCAGTCATCTTTTTGTTTAGTCCTTTTACCATTTTTTGTTCGATGCCGATTCTAGGGACATAACATGCGCACCCAGTTTGGGCCTAATCTTAAAAGTTAATCCAAACCCTGGAGAGGTGATCAGAACAGTTAAAGAAAAATAAGAACAGTTGAGATCATACAGAGCTCGAGTCATGTGGAACTGGGGCAAGTTAAACACAAAGGAAACCGTTAAAAGGCAAAGATTCGCCGAATTGGCATGAGGGTCATTCATAATAATGAGAATGGGAGTGTCGCCAACGGTGCTTTAGAAGTGACAAATGAACAAACAGATGTTGAATATAATTGTCAAGTCCAGCACCATCAAAAGAGACTACAAATTTAAATCGTGTTGTTTGCATTTGACATATTTTGAAGACTGGAATGACGAAGGCATTTTGTTCTGCTACCCAAACACTTTATCCTTCGTTACCCCTTTTGAGTCTTATTTATTTTCTTTCATACCCCTCGTTCGGAATTAGTAGCAACGAATAGAATACGCAAGCATGGCAGGTAAGAGAAAAGAAAGAAAAGAAAACAACAAAACGGAAAAAGAAGAATAAAAGAAAAAAGAGAGAAAGAAAAAAAACGACAAAAAGAAAGGAGAAATGAGAAAAGAAAAAGAGAAAAGAAAACTGATAACAAAGAAAAAAAGAAAGTCAAATAAAACAGAGGAATTGGGAACTACGTTTGACCTGATTCCTCAAAGAGGATACGTAGGCGCTTCACGGCTCGGTCGTAGTTTTGAAAAATGAAAAAAAAAACAATTAAAATATCCCCAAGCAAGAAACTGGGGCAGATGTTGCGTTTGATGTAAATAAATCTAATTCCGAAGGTTGTAATTAATAACCCAAAATGAATGCATTTTTGAGCCTTTAAAACCCTTTCTTTCTAGCCCAATCCAAAAACCCACATTACGGTCCAAAGAAAGACCTTCCGATCAGTCTTCAAAAGATGCCAAGTCAGACAAATGAAGAGTCTTACCGGCGAACATAACATTCTGTTCCGTAGCAGAAAGGACTCTAATCTCCAACAGAAAGAGTCATACCAGAAACACTCCAAAATCCCCAGCTGGAGAGAGATATAAAACGAGAGAGTCTTATTGGTGAAAACCTTCACAGGCACCATAAGGCGATGAAAGCTGAGAGAAAACCAAAATGAGAGAGACTTGATAGTGAAAACCCTTCGGGCACTACAAGTCGAATAAGATTGAGAATCAGAGGGGGAATCGCCAATGGAAGATCTTAAAAGATGATTGACGGTAAAGGATGGGCCCATATGCATGTCATGGCCATTAGAGTCGGTATCTACATTTGATAGGTTTTTTTATTTATAGTTTCTTTTGTTAAAGAGTCATGTTTTTTTTTCCTTTGTTTTTTTTATTCTGTTCCCTTTTATCTTTTTCCTTTCATAGAAAAATCCCCAATAGAGTCTGTCTGGTCAGAACAAGTATGAAATGACTTCAAATAGGCCATCAGTTTTCCAAAATGAGATCTGACTAGTACATCCAAGTGGTATAGTCAGCAGGGAACAAACGTGAGGCCAGTGTCAAAAGATATCCCCAGCAAAAGGGAATTGACAGAAGGATTGACGAGCGTCAAGAGAGATATCCTTGCCAAAACCAAGGTTATAAACCTCAAAGGCCAAGGCCCATGAACAGAGCAAGGAGAGCAGTGAGCATGATTGGGCGAAATCCATACTAGACTAAAAGGTCGGGGAAATGCCAGTTTCCAAGCTATGCCACAAAAGAAGAGGGATATCCCCCAGCAGGAAGGGATTATCCCCAGCACATAATATCATCCCCAACAAGTTGTGCAACGCAAAGCAAGGAAGGAAAAAATAAGGGAAAAACCATCCCGTCAGGAGTATCGCAACCAACCACCATGTTTTAAACTAACAATTTTGTTTGATTTGAAACAGGTAAGGGAAATGGCATTGAGGCAGAAACGCATGCCACAAGGGATATTATCAAACTGGGGCAGAAAATTTTCCTTCCATTTAGAAAATTTTCTGGAAGTCAGGTACCCCCAGCTGATAACATTTTACCCAACAGTGTTATCCCTAGCAGGTAAGTAAATAATTCCTCAAAAGTGTTATCCCTAGCAGTTGCGAGGGGCCCAACACAAGGTTGGAAAGGCGGCATCCTCAGCGGTTCCTTTCGGGGAAATGCAAAACGACTCTCAAGGGAGGTAGTCTTCGAAGGAAGAAGCTATGCGAAAAAAAGAATAAAATCAAAAAGAAGAATAAAAAGATAATAATGAAAAACAAAAGGGTAAAACGTCATCCCCATCTGAATAATCCCCAACAGTTTCGAGGGAGGACAACGCAGGTAAGTAAATAATTCAAAAAAAAAAAGCGAAGGTTTCATTAATAGGAGACGCACTTCCTAGTTTGAAATCATTAGAGTTCTACCCATAGGAGATGCATTTCCTCCTAAGTTCGTTTTAGTTGTACCAATAGGAGATGCATTTCCTCCTAAGTTCTAGTTTTACCCATAGGAGATGCATTTCCTCCTAAGTTCGTTTTAGTTGCACCAATAGGAGATGCATTTCCTCCTAAGTTTTTGTGTTACCCATAGAAGATGCATTTCCTCCTAAGATTGTTTTAGTTGCACCCCATAGGAGATGCATTTCCTCCTAGGTTTGTTTTAGTTTTACCCATAGGAGATGCATTTCCTCCTAAGTTTAAGTTTTACCCATAGGAGACGCATTTCCTCCTAAGTTTAAGTTTTACCCATAGGAGACGCATTTCCTCCTAAGTTTAAGTTTTACCCCCTAGGAGACGCATTTCCTCCTAAGTTCATTTTAGTTTCACCCGTAGGAGATGCATTTCCTCCTAATTGGTTGTTAAAGAAAAAAAAACAAAAAAAAAACAAAAAGAAAAAAAACCTAGTCTGATGAACCTTCTCCTAGGATCAAAATCTTAGTCTGACGAATTTTTCTCCTAAGATAGAGACCTAGTCTGACGAACCTTCTCCTAGGATCAAAATCTCAGTCTGATGAATCTTTCTCCTGAGATACCAAAAAATAAAAGACCTAGTCTGATGAACCTTCTCCTAGGATCAAAATCTTAGTCTGACGAATTTTTCTCCTAAGATAGAGACCTAGCCTGATGAACTTTCTCCTAGGATCAAAATCTTAGTCCGATGAATTTTTCTCCTAAGATAGAGACCTAGTCTGATGAACCTTCTCCTAGGATCAAAATCTTAGTCTGACGAATTTTTCTCCTAAGATAGAGACCTAGTCTGACGAACCTTCTCCTAGGATCAAAATCTCAGTCTGATGAATCTTTCTCCTGAGATACCAAAAAATAAAAGACCTAGTCTGATGAACCTTCTCCTAGGATCAAATTCTTAGTCTGATGAATCTTTCTCCTAAGATAACCAAAAACAAAAAATCTTAGTCTGACGAATCTTTCTCCTAAGATACCAAAAAATAAAAGACCTAGTCTGATGAACCTTCTCCTAGGATCAAAATCTTAGTCTGATGAATCTTTCTCCTAAGATAACCAAAAACAAAAAATCTTAGTCTGACGAATCTTTCTCCTAAGATACCAAAAAATAAAAGACCTAGTCTGATGAACCTTCTCCTAGGATCAAAATCTTAGTCTGACGAATTTTTCTCCTAAGATAGAGACCTAGTCTGACGAACCTTCTCCTAGGATCAAATCTTAGTCTGATGAATCTTTCTCCTAAGATAACCAAAAAATAAGAGACCTAGTCTGACGAACCTTCTCCTAGGATCAAATCTCAGTCTGATGAATCTTTCTCCTGAGATACCAAAAATAAAAGACCTAGTCTGATGAACCTTCTCCTAGGATCAAAATCTTAGTCTGACGAATTTTTCTCCTAAGATAGAGACCTAGTCTGACGAACCTTCTCCTAGGATCAAAATCTTAGTCTGATGAATCTTTCTCCTAAGATAACCTAAAAACAAAAATGACCTAGTCTGATGAACCTTCTCCTAGGATCAAAATCTTAGTCTGACGAATTTTTCTCCTAAGATAGAGACCTAGTCTGACGAACCTTCTCCTAGGATCAAAATCTCAGTCTGATGAATCTTTCTCCTAAGATAACCAAAAAACAAAATGACCTAGTCTGATGAACCTTCTCCTAGGATCAAAATCTTAGTCTGATGAATCTTTCTCCTAAGATACCAAAAAAAAAACATTTTGAAAAAGAGTCATTTTCCTAAAACCAGGCACCTACCTGCATAACAAGGGAATACATCCTAATCTAGTGTTTAGTTCACTCTCAGCACTGCACCAGTAGTATCAGTGGGCTACGATTTTGCTAACGACTCACAAACCTCCCTAGTGCAAACTGGGTTAGGAAATTTCATTTGTGTTTGTTTGTTTTGGTTGTCAGGGGCCTGCCTGTAGAGCAGAAGATTGTTATATGTCAAAGGTTGAAGAAGTTAGGGGTCTGCCTGTAGAACAGCGGGATCGTTCAAAGTCAAGCCGTAACCCATTGGAAGGCAGAAGGCTACAACAAAAATCCCTAGCACTCAATCCAAGATAGAAGCAACAAGAAGCTCGCCCCAAGAATGCGAGTCAACAGTCTGAGGGGATCAACAAAAGCTAGTCACAAAAGAAAAAGAAAAAAGAAAAAGAAAAAGAAAAAAATGAATGAATCCGAAGCACGGAAGTGGAGAACGGATGTGATCTGCTCAAGAACTAGCGCCTGCAACTAGCAAGTATCAAGGTTCAAATCCAAAGTCTGTATGAAGCACCATTCAAGACTCAAGACCAAGTTTCAGAAGACTTAAGAGATAGGAATCCTTGTAACTAGTAGCTGATAGGCTTAGTTAGTCTTTTCAGTTTTCATTTTTGTTGTAACGACAGGACCGCGGACCGGAACCTCAACGGAACGGCACCTCGATCGGCTCTTCACCTCGGTACACTTCACTATCTCTCTCATTCCCGAACTACACGTGGCCTGATTCCTGTATAACCAAGGATATGTAGGCAGCTCAGATACCAGGGCTCGGTCACATTCCCTCCCTTTCCTTAAGCGTAGTCCGTCCAAGTAATGGTCGGGTCAAAAACACGTCTAGTCGTTCTTTGTCGGAAAACTCTTCGTGTTTCCAGTCAAAGAGGGCAGCTGTAAGCACGTGATTTTTGACCCTCCCCGAGAATTTTCACATTTTTAGCGTGAATATGTGAAATTGGGTCTAGTATAGCTATTTTAACTATTTTACCTTATTTTGTTGCAAAAAGAAAAAATCACAAAATATATATATAAATTTTAGTTTATGTATTTCTCATAAACTTGAAAAATACAAAAATTGTACTTTATTTTTGGTACTTTTTATAAAATTCGAAAATTACAAAAAAATATAATTCTATTAATGTTTTGTAGTCGTTTTAATTTTGGAAAAATACAAAAAAAAATATATAAAATAAATATATTTTGTCTTTATTAAAAACGAAAATTACAAAAAATAGTTTTATTAATATTCTATAGTCATTTTAACTTTGAAAAATATAAAATATATTACTTCATATTTTATCTTAATATTTAAGAAAAACGAAAATTACAAAAAATAGTTTTATTAATATTTTGTAGCTATTTTAAATCTTTAAAAAATATTTTAAAAATATATAGTTTTGTTGAATACTAGTCTTATTTTTGGTAGTTATTTTTGCTTACATAGGACTAGTTAAGCAACGTGTTCCTATTTTTCGGGTCCGGACAAAAGAATAATATTCGGGTTTAAACTACCCGGTTTTAGGCCTAATTTTCGGACCTAGCCCATAATAAACAGTGTCCAGGACACATGGGGAACCCCACCACGCGTGGGGGACATATGCCTTGAACCCCACCACGCGTGGGGCTCATTTTTTGAGGGCAGACCATGTCAAATACACGGACTACACATTTGACAAGGGAGGATTTTTGAATTGAAGAAAAAAACGGACTTTGGAAAAGTTGGGAATATACTACTGTTCATCTTCTTCTTCTTTGAGAAGAAGAAGCACAAAACCCTATTGACCACGACCACAAACTCCATTCCCCACTCCCAAACTCCCTCGCGACCACTCCGTCATCTTCCCCGGCAACATTGCTGCTCGTCGTCACCCCCACCAAACGCCACCACCCTCGTTCCACCTCCAAACCCTCTCCGTCTCGCCTGCGTCGCCCCTCCATCGATGACCACTACCCCATCAACCCTTCCCCAAGCTCCATAAACGACCCCCACGTCCGCTGCTATCACGCAGCAGCTGCTGTTGCTTCCTCGTCGGAACAGCTGCAGCGTCAACGACCCACCGCCACTGACCCATCTTTTCTGTCCAAGCAGCCCGCCACTAGCAACCTCCATTACCACCATCGTTGTCCGGCCAGCTGACCTCTCTCCGTCTCGCCTGCGTCGACCAAACACCACCACCAAACGACCACCAAACCCCCAGCTCGACCCAACACCACGTCCAAACCCCCCAACGCACCAGCCCCGTTGTCACTGCCCAGTCCGTCACCCCCGGCGACCACCAGCAGTCCACCATTTCTGCTTCGTCCGTCGTCAACTACACACCACAACCACACGATCAGTTGAACCTCCATAATTGGTTATTCACGCTACTGTCCAGCATGTTGGTTCCCTGCGTTCCATTTTGTTGTGCGATCTCTTTTTGTCATTCAAAGTGTCATTGCATCCCAGCCCGTTAGTTTGAGTCCATTTTTGGAGATCGTTTGTTGAGGTCTGTTCGGAGGCGAGTATCGAAGCTTCGAGGTTGTTGTCCGAGGTTTCGTCGCAGGTCCAACGCATCGGACGATAATATCAAGTAGGTCATCTCTGTCCGTGTCCTTCATATCTGCTGTTTAGTAACATGTACATGCGTTTGTTGAAATATAATCCTAGTTCATGCGGATAGTACGCGAAATTACGCGAGACATATATACATGATGATTGCGAATTGCTATATTTGATAATTAACTCCGTATGGTATTGAAATTTGGCCGTGAATGTCTTTTCCGTTGTTTCGTTATTTTAAGTAGCTATTTGACATTTTGTTTCTTCATGTTTAAATTGTTGTTATCCAAATATTTGTCGTAATAGAGGTTTGCACATATTCCGAAAGGTGTTAATTATTTAGTTTGTCTTAATAGTTGTTTATACATGTGGTAGTAATGTTGAAATTATAGTAGCAATTTTAATTCCGCGGAAAAATACTCGCTTCATCAAATAGGTTCAATCTATAACCTATGATCTCGCGAAGTAGCAAAAAAAAACATAGTTATTTTAGCCTTGTCCTATTTCTAAAAAAAAGAGAAAAATAAATAAATAAATAAAATGAGACGAGCCTCGCCAAAAAAAATACAAGCTGCGGGGCCTTCCAAATGTATATATTAAATACTTAGATTCCGGGATGGGTCGTTTAGTAAATTTCACGGCCCTACCCCAAAATAATAATGCGCTAGTTGCTTTAGGAGCGCCTTTAATAATGTTATCTCCCTAAACTCGGGTGCACATTTATGTGACCCAAATCCAAATCTCAACGGAGTCGAAATATGTCTCTAGTCACGGGCGCATGATTGTGGCGTGGCCCGAGATGCATTTCCATGACGTTGCAAATTCTTTAAAAAATAAGAATGAGATGAGCCTCGCCGAATAAAAATACAAATTGTGGGGCCCTCAGTAAATACTTGTTTAAAATTACTTAGAATTCATGAGGGTCGTTTAGCGAATTTCGCGGCCTCCGCAAAAAATAATAACGCGATAGTCTCTTTAGGCGCGTGTTTAATAATTTACTTTCTTAAGCTCGGGTGTGCATTTCATGCGACCCAAATCCAAATCTCAAAACATCAGATAAAATGCGTTCTGGATTGTGGGTGCATTTCATGTGACGCAGTCCAAAGACGTGTTTTAAGCGATGTTCACATTCTCCTAAAAACAATAATAGTAAAGCGGTTAAAAGATAAATTTGCACATAAGTTCATAGTGTATTAAAAATCAGATAAATAAGCCAAATATAACAGTTGAGCGACCGTGCTAGAACCACGGAACTCGGGAATGCCTAACACCTTCTCCCGGGTTAACAGAATTCCTTATCTAGATTTCTGGTACGCAGACTGTAATATAGAGTCATTATTTTCCTCGATTCGGGATTAAAATTGGTGACTTGGGACACCGTAAATCTCCCAAGTGGCGACTCTGAAATAAACAAATAAATCCCGTTTCGATTGTCCTTTAATTGGAAAAAACTCCCCTGCGCCCCTCGGGCGCGGAAAAAGGAGGTGTGACAGGTACAATGTAAAATCACCTACTACAATTGAACTAGAATAAAAGATAGACACTTGGAACTGGTTCTTCTATCTGGTTCAGGTAGCTGCAGGATTGCACGCTTGAATCACACATAAATTTCTTGCAAAATTGCCTTGCTATTTTGCTCTCAATTCACGTTTAACTTCTGCTTATATGCATTACCTGTAAAAGAGAACAACACTGATATTTAAGGGGTTAGCAATTAGAGATTTACTTGTATACAGATGCTACTCTTCCATGGTAGAAGAATTCTAGTTGATCTCATACTCTAACTCTATCTTTTTCCTAAACCGTGTTCTCTTTGTGTAAGGAGTCTTTCTCCTTATCCAATATGCAACCTTTTTTATCATGATTAGGAGATATTACTTCTGATAAGTTAGGTTTATCTCCTTCACGTGCATCTCACATGTTTGGGTTGATCACAACTGTGCTTTACAAGATGGACTTGGTCTATGTCTGAGTTCCTCTGTCAGTCTTCAAAATTTCACCTTTACTTGGGCCAATAAATTCCCCCTTTTTGATGATGACAAACTCTGTGTTTTTCACTCACTTAGGCCCTATCAGAACTCAGCTTATTCATTAACTCAAAGTTTAGAAAAATTCACTTATCATCAAGGATCAGGTTAATTAGGTTATAAACATCACTTATTCAGAACATGTAAAGCAAATATCTCTTCCCCTTTTTGGCATCATCGAAAAGTTGCATAAACAAAGTGTGAGTCCCAGAATTTAATAATTACTCATGGCCACTCGACAACTACAAGTGCAATCATGGATCAATCATCAGTAATCAAGAAAATATATTTAAACTATCAAGGAAATATTAACAGTCAAAAAGAGCAAAAAATAGTAGATATCATTGATAGAAGATATGTTGCTACCACAATCCACAACCAGAAAGCAAAAATATTCAAAACATGAGCAAAAAGAAATATAAATCCCTAATCTGGGTCACTGGTGGTACTAGACAGGTTCAGAAGATAAAGGCTAGAATTACTAAGGCTTGGGGGAGCTAGAGGGTTGGTTTTGGGTTTGGAGAAGATTCAGCATATTGTAAAGAATCCCATCATTCTTCTCATTTTCCTTGGTAAGCTCAGTTCTGAGAGCATCCCTCTCAGATTCAACCTCTACTAAGCGAGCCTTCAGCCTAGCTATCTCAGCATCCTTGGTCTCACTTTCCTGAACTAGAGCCCTGACTTTATTATTGATAGGTGTCCTCTTGGATGAACCAGGTTCATTTGGAATGGCATTGACTAGATAGTCACAAGCAATTAAAGTATTAATGCCAAAATGGTCCTTGCTTGTGGACATTTCCCACTTCTTTAGAGGCACCTTGCACCGATCCAGAACAGTAGTCAGAATAAATCCATAGGGGGTGGCATGGGCCTTGGTGCCATTGATAACCCTGTCCAGTAGCTTGATGATGAATGTAGGATAGTTGATTTGCCTTCCACTTTCAAGGAACTCCATGTCACACCTCCTTTTTCCGCGCCCGGGGGGGCGCAAGGGAGTTTTTTCCAATTGAAGGACAATCGAAACGGGATTGGTTTATTTATTTCAGAGTCACCACTTGGGAGATTTAGGGTGTCCCAAGTCACCAATTTTAATCCCGAATCGAGGAAAAGAATGACTCTATATTATGGTCTGCGTACCAGAAATCCGGATAAGGAATTCTGTTAACCCGGGAGAAGGTGTTAGGCATTCCCGAGTTCCGTGGTTCTAGCGCGGTCGCTCAACTGTTATATTTGGCTTGATTATCTGATTTTATACATGTTAAAACCTAAGTGCGAGTTTTAAACTCTTGACCGCTTTTATTATTATTTTTTACGAGAATTGCAACGTTGTGAAAATATATCTCAAACCACGTTACATCAATGCACCCGTGGTTATTGACATATCTCGACTCGGTTGAGATTTGGATTTGGGTCACATAAATGTGCACCCGAATTAAGAAAAATACGTTATTAAGACGCACCTAAAGCAACTAACGTATTGTTATTTTGGAGAAGGCCGCAAAATTTGCTAAACGGCATGTCCCGAATTCTAAGTATTTTTAATATATATACATTTAGAGGGCCCCGCAGCTTCTACATTTTTGTTTGTCGAGGCTCGTCTCATTCATTATTTTTAAAAGAATTTGCAACGTCATGGAAATGCATCTCGGGCCACGCCATAATCAATATACCCGTGATTAGAGACACATTTCGATTCCGTTGAGATTTAGATTTGGGTCACATAAATGTGCACCTGAGTTTAGGAAAATTAAATTATTAAAGGCGTGCCTAAATCAACTAGCACATTATTATTTTTGGGTAGGCCGTGAAATTTACTAATCGGCCCGTCCCGGAATCTAAGTATTTAATACATATATTTTGCGAGGGCTCCGCAATCTGTATATTTTTATTTTTGGCGAAGCTAGTCTCGTTTTTTATTTATTTTTTTTTCTTTTTTTTTTTAGAAAAAGGACAAGGCTAAAATGACTACATTTCTTTGCTACTTCGCGAGGTCATGGATCGTAGATTAAACTTATTTGATGAAACGAGTATTTTTTCCGCGGGATTAAATTACTACTATGATTTTAACATTACTACTACATGTACAAACAACTATTAAAACAAACATTGAGATAACAATAATCTGAGCATGAAGAAACAAAATGCCGAATAACTACTTAACATGACGAAACAAAGGAAATACATTCACGACCAAATTTCAATATCATACGGAGTTAATTAACAAGAAATAGCAACTTACAAACATCATATGAATATGTCTCGCTCATTTGCATACTATTCGCATGAACTAGGATTGTATTTCAACAAACACAGGTACATGTTACTAAACAACAAATATGAAGGACGCGGACAGAAATGACCTACTTGATATTATCGTCCGATGCGTTGGACCTGCGACGAAACCTCGGACAACAAACTCGACGTACCGGACCTCGACGAACCAAAGACGACCTCAACGGACCTCACCCCGGACAGAACTTCTGGGCTACCTTTTCGTACGTTTTCAGTTAGGCTTCAGCTGGTGTGTGCGTGTGTTTTTCGGTCAGCCATGGCAAGGGGGGAAGAGTCGTTCATGGCTGGACGTTGCAGGCAGTCGTTTGGACGTAGGGGTGCGACTAGATGGTCACCTTGGGCAGTGACGACGGGAGGGGCTGCTCATGGTAGCTTTTGGACTGGTGGGGATGATAGTTTGATATGAGGTTGTTTGGGCAGTGTGGTGCAGCAGCAATGGTGGACAGCAGGTGGTCGCCGGTGAGTGACGTCGGAAAAGCTGGAAGGGTCGACGGGAGGGTCTGTTTAGTGTAGGGTTTTGGTTGTGACAGTAGGGGTGGTGGTCGACGATGGAGGAGATGGTAACGACGATGGTGGTCGTTCGGAGGAGCTGGGCGTTGTTCGGGTGATGGAGGGGGCTGTTTGGACAGGAGGAGGAGGGTGGTTGCCGGTGGGTTTTGACGCGGGGGAAGTGATGGTGGGTTGTTGATGATGGTGGAGCTGGGAGGAGGAGGGTGGTTCGTTTGTGACAGTAGGTCGATGGGCCTGTTTGGTTTTTGTTTGGTGTTTGGACGTGGTCGACGATGGAGTAGGGGTTTCGATCGGGAAGGTGACGTTTGGTGGTGGTCGTGAGGCGGAGAGGGAGCTGGGGAAGGTGACGGGGTGGTGTTTTTCGCTAGTTTTTTCTCCTCCGTAGGGTTTTCTTGCTTCTTCTTTCAAAGAGAAAGAAGAAAATGCACAGTAACCTTTTTTTCCAAAAATTCCAAAAAATCAGTCCCCCCTTTTCCAAGTGTTTTGTCCGTGTTTTGTAATGTTTTGCCAAGAAAAATGAGCCCCACGCGTGGTGGGGTTCAAGGTTTATGTCCCCCACGCGTGGTGGGGTTCCCCGTGTACGGTGGACTCGGTTTATTATGGGCTAGGTCCGAAATTAGGCCTAAAACCGGGTAGTTTGAACCCGAATATTATTCTTTTGCCCGGACCCGAGAAATAGGAAACACGTTGCTTAACTAGTCCTATGCAAGCAAAATAACTACCAAAAATAAGACTAGTATTCAAACAAAACTATATCTTTTTTAAATATTTTTTCAAGATTTAAAATAGCTACAAAATATTAATAAAACTATTTTTGTAATTTTTGTTTTTTTAAATATTAAGATAAAATATGAAGCAATATTTTTTTTGTATTTTTCAAAGTTAAAATGACTACAAAATATTAATAAAACTATTTTTTTGTAATTTTCATTTTTTAATAAAGACAAAAATATAATGTAATATTTTTTGTATTTTTCCAAAGTTAAAACGACTACAAAACATTAATAGGATTATATTTTTTGTAATTTTCGAATTTATATAAAGTACCAAAATAAAGTACAATTTTTGTATTTTTCAAGTTTATGAGAAATACATAAACTAAAATTTATATATATATTTTTTAAATTTTTTCTTTTGCGAGAAAAAAGAAAAAAAACAGTCAAAATAGTTATATTAGTCCTAAATTAAATATTTAAGCTTAAGAACGTAAAATTCCCGGGGAGGGTCAAAAATCACGTGCTTACACTCCATCAGAACTAAGTCCGTATAGTTAGCAATGTGCCTTCTTTCCTGCTTGGGCAGTAGGCACTTGTTGACAAACTCAAAGAGGACTTTGTGCGGTGGCTTCATTTCACTCTTGTGCACAAACGTGGCCTCATTCACTTCTTCAACATCACAGAATCTCCTAGTGATTTCAAGGTCAGGAGGAAGGGAATCCATACTTGGCCATCTTTTCCTAGTGTAGTCATCATATCCCTCAACAGGGATGTCAAGAATCTCTCCCAGCTTCTCTGCATCAAAGGTCACTTGAACTCCTTTTACTTGGCTGGTGACTCTACCATCTTTGACCTCTACATTGGCCATGAATTCAATGATTTCATTACTAGCTAGCCTTCCATCCATCTGAAGGATCATGTCCTTCCAGCGCTGAACAGCTAGGGCATCAACCAAACGAACCATTCCTGGTTCTACCAAGTCTTTCAGCAATCTTCCCTTCAAAAAATTTATTTTGCCAAACTTGGTCAGCTTGTCTTGTTTACCATCAGACTCACTCTCTTCTTCATCACTTCATTCCTCATCTTCAGTAATTCTAACTTGTTTGTTTTTCACTGTAGATCTTGTCCTCTTGGCCAATGAAGTTTCAGCAGCCTTAGACACAAATGAAGACTTCTTGGAAGAAGTATTTGTCTTTTTGGGCTTGGGGGTCTGAACCTCCATTGTTGTATGTTCCTCCTGATGGACATGTTCCATCTCCTCAACATAAATAGCTTCAGAGGACTCTGCAACCTTACCTTTTCCTTAATCCATCCTCTTCTTCTTGCTTTCAGCCAAAGCGTTTTGTAATTCACTCTCACTCTGTTTCACCCTACTTCTTGTGGGTCTTCCCTTTGGCAAGGGAATTTCAGTAGTTGTTAGGGAGGAAGCCTTTCTCTTGTTGAAAGGTTTTGCAGTGCTGGGGGATTTTGGTCTTATAGTTCTCCTTTTTCTTTGGATCATAACTGGTACCTACTTTCTTCAGAAGGTTTGCTAGGGTCTCCTCAATAGATGAACCAGGTTCATCTGCCAGTGAACTTAGATTAACCAACCCTTCAACAGCCTCCCCTAAACCACTTCCCCCTGACTTCTTGTCACTTTCTTCCACAATTGTATGTTCAACCCCACAAATAGCTGGTACCATCAATTCAGAAGTGGGTGAAGAGCCAGCCACTCCTTTCCCTTTTCCCCTCACATCACTACATACACCCTCTCTCTATTTTTCTTTTTCATTTTTATTTTTACCTCGTCTCCTTCCCAATTCAGGCAATTCCACATTCCTGACAGACCCAACCAAAACAAACCTATTTTCTAAATTTTCAGCCAAACTAGAACGTACCTCAGAAGGGGAGTTTTAAGCCTTCTCATAGTCAGAATACCCAGTTCCTTCCCCCTCACTCGCAGATTTGAACGACTCGTTTGAGTTCTCAAAATCTTGGGTTTGGCTTGACTTCAATTTCTCGTTCAATTTCTTTGAAAGAGCACTAGTTGCCTCCGTCTTCCGAGCAAGCATTTTTACTCGCCTTCTCCTAGGTTGAGGGGTTGTGCTGGGTGGAGGTGGTGTGGAGGAACCAAAAGGGGAGGGTGGTGGAGGAGTGCCTAGATTATCTTGAGGGTTCGACATTGTAACTGATTTCTTGAGAGAGTTTGTGAGTTATACTTTTGGAAGAGAAAACAATTGTGAGTGAAATAGATTTTTGACGGTTTGTAATAGTGAGGTTGGCAGAGGGTAATGATGGGTATTTAAAGAAAGATACCTATTTAATAACTAACTGTAGCTTTTAGCAGTCGATTAGAGGTCTAATCAACCTGAAATTTTAGGTTGAATGAATGGTTAAGCTTCCCTAGATTTTAGGCATTTTATGTGGTGAGAACTCTAGTGGAGATGGAACTGGTTCAAAAAATAAACGGATAGGATTTTCTGATATTTTGGAACATAGGTAGGACTTTGCTCATGATTTAAATATTTATATTTCTAATTGTGCAGAGTATAGAAAATATACATCGTTTTTTAGATGACCAATACTGATGGACCAGGTTCTTCATTTGGAATTCTCTTGATCATGCCTCAATTTACTATAATATAGAAAATTTTGTTAGAGATCAGTGAGTCATATCAACATATGTCACAGGAGTATACTATTTACAGTATGAAACTGAGTGAAAATTAATCTAGATATTTACACAAGTTCCAGATTTCCTAGCCAAAAAATCATTTTTTTCATTTTTTTAATTTTTTTTTTCATTGTGCATTCTGAGCTGGTCCCATTAGGTGATCTTAATCATCCCTAATTCTAACTGTTCCTTTCAAAGCTTTCTCATAGTTGTCAGCAATTTGCTTATCAGTAGCACAAAATTTTATAGTAATCAATCCTTTCTCATAGTTGTCCCTTAAGAAGTGATGCCTAATATCTATGTGCTTAGTCCTCTTATGATGAACTGGGTTCTTGGTCATACTAATAGCATTAGTGTTATCACAAAAGATAGGGATGCAACCAACTTCAATGCCAAAATCCATCAGCTGCTACTTGATCCACAGCAGTTGAGCACAACAAGAGGTAGCAACAACATACTCAGCCTCAGCAGTGGATAAGGCCACTGAATTCTGCTTTTTAGTGGCCCATGATACCAAACATGACCCAAGGAAGTATGCCATACATGAGGTGCTCTTCCTATCCACCAGGAAACCTGCATATTCAGCATTAGCATATCCAACTATATTAGAGTTACTACCTTTAGGGTACCAAAGGCAAAGATCAGTAGTGTTTTTCAAATATCTCAGTATCCTCTTGACAGCAGGCAAGTGGGTATCCTCAGGATTTTCCTGAAAACGAGCACAAAGCCCTACACTAAAAACTATGTCAGGTCTGCTAGCAATAAGATACAAAAGTGAACCAATCTTACCCCTATATAACTTCTGATCAACAGATGAACCAGGTTCATCTATGTCTAATTTAGTAGTTGTTGCAATGGGTATGTCTATTTCTTTTGATTCATCCATTTTAAACTTCTTAATCAACTCTTTTGCATATTTCTGTTGATGGATCATGGTTCCATTTGGGTTTTGTTTGATCTGTAAGCCTAAGAAAAAGTTAAGCTCACCCATCATACTCATTTCAAACTCACTCCCCATTAATTTGGCAAATTCCTTACTCAGTTTGTCAGTGGTTGCCCCAAAAATTATGTCATCAACATATATTTGTACTACAATAAGGTCCTTACCTTTTTCCCTCAGGAATAGAGTACTGTCAATTTTACCTCTCTTATAGCCATATTCCAGCAGGAATTTGGACAGTTTTTCATACCATGCTCTAGGTTCCTGCTTGAGTCCATAGAGAGCCTTGTCTAATTTGTTCACATGTTCGGACACTCCTTGCTCTCAAACCCTGGAGGTTGTTTGACAAACACGTCTTCCTTTAGGTAGCCATTTAGGAAGGCACTTTTGACATCCATATGATGAAGAGTAAATTCCATATGTGTTGCAAAGGCTATCAGGAGTCTTATTGCTTCCAATCTTGCAACTGGAGCAAAGGTCTCATCATAGTCTATGCCTTCCTCCTGACTGTAACCTTGAACCACAACATTGCCTTGTTCCTTATAACAGTTCCATCTTCATCAAGCTTGTTTCTAAAGACCCATTTAGTGCCAATTACTGATATGTCATTGGGTCTTGGAACCAGATGCCAAACTTGACTTCTTTCAAACTAATTGAGTTCATCTTGCATTGTATTTACCCAATCTGCATCCTGCAAAGCCTCAGAAACATTTTTAGGTTCAATAAGAGATAAGAAAGCATCAAAAGCACACAGATTCTTTAATTGTGATCTAGTTTTAACACTAGAGGTTGGATCAGTAATTATGTTCTCAATGGAATGAGAACTTTGATACTTGTAAGGTTTCACAACCAACTGATTTATATTTGATGTTTCTCCCATGTTCTGTTGCTGAAGAACAAGCTCATGGACAGGTTCCATTAGGGGATTAGTTTCAGTTCTTCTTGGTTCAGTTCCGCCTGTCAGGTTGCCTGGATGAAAGAACCTATTCCATTACATGTTCCTTCTTTTAATGCAGTTTCAGCTTGAGTTATGACTCCACTCAACTCTTTTACCAGCCCAATAGTTTTATCTTCATGTTCCTGTCTCTCGGAAAGAATGTTAGTTTCATCAAAAACTACATGTACACTTTCTTCTACATACAAAGTTCTTTTTTTGTATACCTTATAGGCTTTTCTATGTGAAGAATATCCCAAGAATACTCCCTCAACACTTTTGGGATCAAACCTACCTAGGGAGTCCTTTCCATTATTGTGCACGAAGGACTTGCATCCAAATTCCATAAGATGAGATATATTTGGTTTTCTCCCTTTAAGTAACTCATAGGGAGTCTTCTCTACAATAGGTCTAGTTATGCACCTATTAATAATGTAACATGCAGTATTTACAGCCTCTACCCAGAAGCTATAGGGCAGTATACTAGAAAGAAGCATAGTCCTAGCCATATCTTCAAGAGTCTCATTCTTTCTTTAAACTAATCCATTTTGTTGAGGAGTCCTAAGGACAGAGAAATTATGATCTATACCATGCTCATCACAAAAATCAACAAACTTAGCATTTTCAGATTCAGTTCCATAATCATACCTAATCTATGCAAGTTGATTATCTAGTTGTTTCTAAATTTTTCTAACAAAGGCAGTAAACATGTCAAATTCTCCATCCTTAGATGTTAAAAAAATACCCAAGAAAACCTAGAGTAATCATCAACAAGTATCATCACATATTTCTTACCACCTCTACTCAATATTCTCATTGGACCATAGAGATCCATATGAACCTGTTCCATCATCCTGGTCGTGCTTACCATTTTTTTGCTTTTAAAAGAGGATCTTACCTACTTTCCCCTTGCACAAGCCTCACAAATTTTGTCTTCCTTAAACTTGATGTTAGGTAACCCTATCACCAGGTCCTTGGAGACTAATTTATTGAGTTGATTTAGACTTGCATGACCAAGTCTTTTGTGCCACAAGAGGGGATCATTGTCCAACACACTCAAGAAAGTGGTTCATTTTATGAAAGAGTGGACAAATCTACAATGTAAATATTGTTAACTCTTTTTCCCTGCAAAACAATCTTCTCAGTGGTAAGATTAATCACAAAACATTTAGTAGAGGTGAATGCTACCAGGTTACCTCTGTCACACAGTTGTGATACACTGATTAGGCTATATTTCAAGCCATCTATCAAGTAGACATTCTCAATGGAATGTGAGTCTGTCTTACCTACCTTTCCAACCCCAATGATCTCACCTTTCTTCTCATTTCCAAAGGAGACATTACCTCATTTTAGGTCCTCAAATGAAAGAAACTGGTTCTTACTTCCAGTCATATACTTTGAGCAGCCATTATCCATGTACCATATTTGGATACTTCCCTTCACTTGGACCTGCAAAACGAAATCAGGGTTTAGTCTTAGGAACCCAAACTAGTTTGGGTCCCTTTCTATAGGCAAATGGGTGAATTAAATTCTTTTTAGCCCATCCTAGCAGCCTATTTTTCTCTTGAACAAAGGTTTTGTTCTTTTGACTGGCCTTTTCTTTTGCATTACATTCACTTTTGTAAATACCAGTCTTGCCACAATGTGTGCAGATTTTGTTCTAAAGAAGTGTGATGTACTTGCTTTTGGGATCCCACTTAGGTGCTGGGATCCCATAGCCAAGTCCTCTCTTATTGCTACTGTGGTGCTCCTGTAGACAGGATAGTGCATCAGAGGACTTTTTCCATTTGCAAGTTTTATCTAGTTCATGCTTCACCTTGCCTAAATCTTCTTTTAGGACTCTTATCTGCTCATCTTTCTTATACAATCCAGCCTTCATTTTTCCTAGATTGTTTTCTAAGGTGAGATGTGTGTGATCAACTTTCTTCTTACCTGTTCCTAGTTTCAGTTTTAAATTTTCAGACCTAAGTTCTAAGACACTAGTGTCAAGTTCAAGAACCTGGTTCTTCAACTCAGTATTTTTACTATCACTTTCACTAGCCCTAAATTCTAGATTTTTGCATTTGGCTTTTAGGATCACACATTCCCTAGACATCTGTTCCTTCTCATTGTCTATGACCTCAGACTCATCAATGAAGTCTAGCAATAATTCAGATAGCCTTTCTTTACACAAAAATTTAATCTTGTCTTTAAGATGAATCACACTTTTCTCTTGTTCGTCGTCTGATTCTCCAATGGTCATAAGTGCTTGTTCATCTCCAGTTTCATCTTATGAATCCCTATTTGAGCTTTCTCCCCCAAGCAGCAACCATAACCTGTTCCTTCTTCCTGTTTCTTCGTTCATCCCTTTCCTTCTTCCATTCAATTTTCCACTGAGGACAATTCTTGATCATATGGTCAGTCTTACCACATTTGCAGCAGCCCTCGTTGGTCTGTTTTTCAGGAGCCCTTGGTTTGTAAAAAGTTACACCTCTTGAAGAACCCTTTCCTCTCATTAGGTACTTCTTGAAATCCTTTGTGATCATAGCCATTTCATCATCCTCTAAGTCTGCACCTTCAGCTATTCTGAGAGCTAGGCTTCGTTCCTTCTTGGGTGCATCTATCTTCATGGTTTTCCTTCTCAGTTCATATGCAGTGAGATTTCCAATCAGCTCATCCAACTTGAGAGTAGCAATTTTCTTTGATTCCTGATTAGCCGTGATTTTTCTTTCCCAAATTACTGGCAAGACCCTTGTCAAGATTTTCTCAACCTTGTCTTCTTCAAGGATAATTCTTCCAAGAAACGTAAGTTCATTTGTTAGTGTTGTGAATCATGTGTATATCTTTTGGAATGTTTCTCCTTCCTTCATGGTGAAATTCTCATATTGAGAATATAGTAGTGTTCCTCTTGATCTCTTTACTTGAGGAGTTCCTTCATGAGCCATTTGTAGAGTGTCCCAGATCTCCTTATAAGTGGTACAGCTTTGAATCCTGATGTACTCGTCTGGACCTAGTCCACACACAAGCCATTTCTTGGCCTTGGCATTCTTTTCCCATTTCTTCAAATCTTCAGCAGTACAGTCAGCTCTCGTCTTTGACACGTCCACTTCTTCAGCATTCCTCTTTGTAGTAGCCAGGGGACCATCAGTAATAATGTCCCAGAGTTCATAGTCTTCTCCTATGATGTGTTCTCTCATCCTGTTCTTCCACCAGGAATAGTACTGGCCATTAAAGAGTGGAGGCCTAGCAGTGGATTGCCCTTCCCAGTTTCCAAGTGGTGCACTCATCTTGATATGTTCCTAAGGTGTTAGCCTCTTCAAGGATAACCCGCTCTGATAGCAATTAATGTTTTATACTTCAATACCACACAAGAGGGGGTGATTTGTGTGATACCCAATTTTCGCTTAACTTGTTTATACAAGGACCTGTTCTTCTATGTGTTCCAACTACTACTGTTGCGGATAATAAATATAGAAAATAAAGAACACAGAAATTTTACGTGGAAAACACCTGGCTCAAAAGGTGAAAAAAAACACAACCTACCTTCCAGTAGGATTTTCCCAAACTCTCCACTAAAATCACTGAGCCAAAAACTGCATTTACAAAAACTCTTTTGTAAACCTAGGATTAACTCTAATCCGGTTGTGGCACACAACCTCAACTGTTGCGACAACTTCAAGTTAACTCTAACTTGAAAACTCTAAGCACCTAATATAATTGCTTCTATAAAAGCTGAAAGGTACAATGTAAAATCACCTACTACAATTGAGCTAGAATAAAAGATAGACACTTGGAACTCGTTCTTCTATCTGGTTCAAGTAGCTTCAGGATTGCACACTTGAATCACACATAAATTTCTTGCAAAATTGCCTTGCTATTTTGCTCTCAATTTACGTTTAACTTCTGCTTATGTGCATTACCTATAAAAGAGAACAACACTGATATTTAAGGGGTTAGCAATTAGAGATTTACTAGGATACAGATGCTACTCTTTCATGGTGGAAGAGTTCTAGTTGATCTCATACTCTAACTCTATCCTTTTCCTAAACCGTGTTCTCTTTGTGTAAGGAGTCTTTCTCCTTATCCAATATGCAACCTTTTCGATCATGATCAGGAGATATTACTTCTGATAAGTTAGGTTTATCTCCTTCACGTGCATCTCACATGTTTGGGTTGATCACAACTGTGCTTCACAAGATGGACCTGGTCCATGTCTAAATTCCTTTGTCAGTCTTCAAAACTTTACCTTTACTTGGGCCAACAATCTGCCTATACCAACAGGCGGTAGATTACAAAGATTGGCAAATTGCTTTAAGTCGGGTTTAGATCATTGAAGTTATTGGCTTGTCTTAAGAAGTTATGGTGTAGCCAACCTCGGAAATTTCATAAGGAGTCATGGAAGTTTCTTTATGGTGTGTTTTAGAGTTTCACCATTGGCAATGCATAAAAAACTTAAAATTGTTGATGAAGACCAACAAGATTTTAGAGTCCATTAATTCATTAGGTAATATTCACATGACTCATGAAGTGGTTGGAGGAGTAAAAAAAAGGGTCCTATCAACTTGTTCTGACCTAGGATAATAAGCTCATGAGCTATCCATGACCAGGAAGAAGCTTGGGTAAAACTGAGTGGAGGTCCAAACCGACTGATGTTGGAAAATCAACGGATGAGTTGTGGTTAGGGGTGAAATGCCACTCGAACCCAGAGCTAGTTGGTTCTCCCCGAAATGCTCGTTTAGCCACTGGTGCACCTCTCACTGCCTAGCTATCGGCATATTGGTATGGCTTGGGACGTTATTTGAAACCATGTGAATGTCATGCTACAGAGTTTAACTTATGTTGCACTTACAGTGTCAAAGAATTTTGCCACTATTAATTCATCTAAAAGATAATTACATGTAACCGTTTATTAAAAGTGCAATTTACAATTGAGAAATAAGACAATTTAAATGCTACACAACATGTAAAACGCTAATAGCAATCATGCGAATGCATGCTAGACAAAGATGATTCAATGATACCAGAGTTCCCTTCCCTTCCTATATCTGTCATTTTCTTGTGTGCTTTTAGTGCAATATTTTTTTCCTCTAAGAGCTTTATCACATTTGTCTTCAAGACTACCTATTAGCAGGCATTAGGCATTAAGTTTATGATCTAGTTACTCAAAATATAATGCAAAGATTGTTTATGTGGTGAATAATAATATAAGAATTTTTATGTGATGAATAATACTGTAAAGATGGTTAAGCAGTGAATAAATAATACATGGATTGATACCAACAAGGGTTGTGGTGGAGTGGTAAGTACTCCTTTATCCTTAACCAGAGGTCTCGGGTTCGAGTCCCTGGGTATGGAGTCGCCTTTGTTAGGGAGTGCTTTACCCCCCAATGTGGGACTTCCTGGCGCGAATCCGGATTTAGTCGGGCCCCAATGTGGATACCGGACACCGGGTGGGAAACCAAAAAAAAAATACATGGATTGATGAGATTGTCTAATTTTATGATATTTTGGTCTTTAGATACTGTTATCCTTGATTTCTAATACACATGTATTATATTATCCCAAATTCTATCCGATAAAGTAATATGTAGATTCATGTATAAGTTATATAGAAATTAGTAATATAGAGTATTGGTTTTCTGGTAGTAACCACTGCCTAGTTTATGCGGAGTTTATTATCATAAATCATATGATGCATTAGTAATTCAAAGATTTTACAGTTATGTTGGATCTTATACCAGAAATCGAACGTTGTATAACTAATAAAAAAGGTTATATGTAATTAAATTTTCTTTTACTTCAAATCGAACAACCCCTTTACGTTGTGTCTTTTTTATTTGTGTAGTTGACTATGCTTGGTTTAATTGAAATTTGTGTGATGTCTATATTGTTTAGGGAGCTTTAGTAAGATAAGTTTTTTACTTTTTTGAATTTTGGCCCTCGAATTGGTCTCATTTCAATAGTACACGTAAATCACTTGTAAATAAAGTTTTCTATGTTGTATTGGCAGTCTGGTGCACTAAACTTCTGCCATGCGCGGGATCATAAAAGGGCCGGACATATTTTTTTTTCCGGTGCATTATGTTGTCACATGTTCCGTTGCAGAACATAAGCTGCCTGGCGAACTAATTTTGAATTTTTGTATCCTCCTTTGATAAGACCTATGCTAACTATCATTATTGTAGAGCACAATATAATGTACTTATTCATCCTTTTGGAGATTATACAAAGTAGATAAATCTATTTTTAATGCAGGTTCATTATTGTTAGATGTAGATTTCAATGGAAAAAAAAACATATTATTATGTGCAGGATCATGAGAGATGAAAAGAAGGATACGAGCAAATCTATCAATAATATACGGACGAAGTCAAGAAAGGAAGGACTAAAAGAATCAAGGCGAAGATCTATCAACGGAAGCAAGTAAGGAAGATTCAAGATTGAAGCAATATAACAACCAGGATGATTGGTACAATGAAGGAAGGACCAAGATTTATGACTAACCTAATTGCTGAAGATATGTGTCGAAAAAAGAATGTTATCAATCTCATGAATCAAGGAACAACTTAAGGAGAAATTATGACAAATCCCATTTAGAAGAAGGAAACGACCGGCAGTCATGGACCATCTATGGAAGCTCTGTACTTATTCTTCGAATGAATTATAACAAATTCAATTCCAAGGATCAATTCTCTTAGGATTGCAAATCTCTCAACGGTCTGCCAAATATTCGTCAAGCCAAGCTTAAGTATAAAATGAAGTATGTCAAGGAAGAATCACATACTTTGATCGAACTACTATCAATCTTTTTGTTCTACTCCAAACAAATATAGTAGTCTACTCTTGATCTACTGTATAACTAGGGAGCGAAGAAATTAAAGAGAGAAAAAAGCACTAGTAAGGCATTGTATCGAGAAGGGAGAAAAGAAGTAATATAGTGACGATGTTGTTGTGTATAACAACACCAACTCTCCTATATCAAGAACTTCAAATTCTTGAAAGAGAACACCCTTGCAATCAAAGGGGAATGAACGTAAGATTCACATTGAATCCGAACTAGTATAAAATCCTTGTGTCTTTCAGTCCTGCATCTTTACTTTTGCTTTTATTCAGAGTCTGTTTTATTTTCAGTCGATTTATTGGTAAACTAGTCAACTACATAGGATAAAAAAATAAAAATCGGCAATCCCTCCTGGGTCTCCCGTACTTTCAATTGTCACTAAAATTAAAGGCGATACAAGTCGCAAAAGTAAAACTGGGAATTTTTGAACAGTTGGTGTGCAAGACAGCAAGGCGTATCTGATTGACAAGTTTAACATCAAGAAGCAAGCAAATCACCCCTCAAAGTTCATTCAATCAAATAAAGGACATTTTATATGTATTCAAATCGTTCTACTCACACAGTTTCACCCCAAAATTAGGTATTTAACAGTGATTCTATTAAGATAAAATTGAAGAAATTTTGAGGAAACCCCCAAAACAAGACTGCAGTAATATAAAAAGAACTAACCAGAATGTAATTAATGGTAAGATTGGCTAATATTCTTCAGGCTACACCAATACAACGGAGGACCAACATGCTTATGCAACGGTTATAACCGTAGCATAAGGGCGGCAAGTGGGGTCGATTAGGCCCGGGCCCGCGAGCCCATATGGGTAGTGGCCTAAACGGGCCTACCCGTTTAAGCCCGGGACCAGGGGGTTTGAGGCCCATGTGGGACGGTTCACACGCGAAGCCCGTTAGGACCAGGACCGTTTGGGCCCGGGTCCGGCTCCTAAGTGGGCCAGTTCAACCAGTCCTAACGGGCCCAACGGCTATAATTTTAAAAAAAATCTATTTTAAAAATTTGACCGTTGGGACTTTAAAAAATAGCCGTTATGGCTGCCAAAATGGTCGTTGGCTATTTATAAAATAGTCATTTAACCCCCTCCCCCCCCTGCCCTCCCAACTTTGTTTTAACCCCAAACTTTTTATAATTACACTTTTCCCCTATTTTCAACTATAAATACCCCCTCATTCTTTCATTTTTCTTCACCAAATCATCAATCTCTCTCTAATTTTCTTCTAAAATTTGTTACTTTGTTGTTGCAACTTGTGTGAAAAATTGTGAAGTTGGTGAATTGAAGTATTCAAGTATTCAACGATAATTAATTTCAACAAGTTGTTCATCAACTCGGTAAACTCGTTCCAACTCTTTAGTTTTAATATTATAGTTTTGTTTGTTTTATTTAATTATTTTGTATAATTATAATTAAGATGGAGTTTTCGTTAAAAAAAATATTTGGTAAAAATAAGGAAAAATCCAAGAGTGGTGAATCTAGTGACCAATATATTCCTCCTCTAATTCCCAAGCCTCCCCTACCCAAACCCCATACCCGCCCTCCACTTGTTCCTATTCTTGATAGTGATAATACTTTATTACAATTTACTAAGAGTCAATATGTGCATAATGTTGGTGGTGGTGAATGCTTAGATGATGAATATATGAATTCTCTTTATGGTAATCCAACTATAGATGAAGAAGATGAGCAGGAAATAGATTTAGATGAAACGCAACCGGATGATGATACACACACTAGTCATGTTGCTCAAGTTAACCCAAGTAACCCAAATGATGCCCCGGTTGACCCCCCTGTTACTACCCCTACTTTTCTAGAGAACCTTCTAAACGGGTCGAAACATCTCTTGTTTGGCCATTTTTTATTCAAATAAGAGAAAAAATAAAGCTAAGTGTAAACTTGTGGCAAAGAGTTAGCTTAACTATGTTGATCGGGGAGAGGGGGACGGGAAGTTTGAGGAGACACATAATGATACACCCTCAAGATAAAGCTAAATTGTTTCAAATGAAAGTTAGCGGCCGGAGGAGAGGGGGCAAGTCCAACTACTCAGCCTGACCCTAGTACCGGGTCAAATCAATTTCAACTGGGAATTAACACTATTACCGGTGGTATTTTATATTATGCCCCAAGAAAAGATAGGGAAGAATTGGCAAAAATGGTTACTGTTATGTGCTTACCCTATAGTTTTCCATCTAACCCCCACTTTGTGTATTAGAAAAGTTTTTAATCCTACTTATAAAGGATGGCCTCGCACAACTGTAAAGAGCGATATTTATAAATATAAACATGAATATGAACAATATTTGCGCTATTTATTTACTCATATTAATTTTCGTGTTGCTATTACTACTGATATTGGTAGAAGTGGCAATGACTGTGATTATCTTACTGTTACAAGTCATTGGATTGATAAGGAGTGGATAATGCAAAAGCGCATTATTGCTTATAGAATAATTAATTCACGTCATACATGGCAGTTTATTTCTAGCACGATTACGGATATTTATAGAAAATTTTGCATTAGTGATAAAATAATGTCAATTTCAATGGATAATGCTACTAGTAACACAAATGATATAGCCTTGCTTACCACTACACTAAATCCTGCATTTAGTAATATTTTTCATGTTAGATGTATTTGTCATATTTATCATTTAATTGTGGGTGATGGTATGAAAATTTTAAATATTGAAATTGAAAAGGTTAATATGGCTCTTAATTGGCTTTTTTATTCAAACTGTAGAAGTAGACTTAGAGAATATTTTAAAAGATGCGATGAATTTGGCCTAAGAGAAAGAAAGGTTCTTAAACCTTCTCCAACTAGATGGAATTACATGTATGACAATTTAGTTGTTGCATATGAATATTGAAACCCCATAAACTCAACGTTTAATGCTCATGTAAGTGATGATGATGAGCACCTTACAAATGGGGATTGGGCTAATGTTAAAATGCTTGTAGATTTTTTAGAAATATTTCATGTTGCTACAAATGAATTTTCTAGGCAATATTATCCTACTATTTCAAACTTTAGTTTATCTTGCAGATCTTACAAATTTATTTGCTCATTTTTCAGAGGGTGGGAAAATTTATGAAGTAGCTATTGATTCTATAAGAAAGAAATTTATAAAATATTTTTTTCCTATTTCCCCTATTTATGGTATTGTTGTCTTGTTAAATCCTACTATGAAATTAGGTGGTCCTCAATATTGGTATCGATCTATTTATAATGGTTTATCAGTTGCACCTGAGGAGTTCTCTACACTTTTGGACGCACAAGCCTTAATTAAAATAAATGTTCTAACTATTTATAGTGCTTATCAAATTGCACTAGATAATGCTAGACCAGATATTCTAACTCCTTCTTCTTCTAGTTCTCAATCATCTAAAAAACCTGCAGGAGTAAGAGCACTTACTTCTTGGACCGAGTTCAGGGATTCTCAAGGTTGTACCACTAGTGATTGTTCATAACTAAATGTGCTTGAAGTTTATTTGTCACAGGGACTTGAGTAGGAGGATCCCAACGGCTCATTTAATCTTTTGGAATGGTGGAAGGGCAAAGAAAAATACTTTCCGGTCCTTTCAAGGATGGCCCCAGATATTTTAATCATTCAAGCTTCAACAGTGGCATGGGAGAGTGCTTTCAGTTAAGCAAGACTACAACTCGGTGATTATAGAGAGTCTATGAGGGAGAGCTTGGAAAAATCAGTACTTTTCAGAGATTAGATTCATTTGGAACGAAGAAATTTTGGACTTGCTGAATCACAACCAAAGGTAGACGAAGCTCACGAAGAAATGCTAGCTGAACTTGCGGAGGAAGTAGCTTCGCCCGGAAGTGGTGATGAACAAGCTTCTTTTCTACCACCACCAACGGAACTGTTGAAATCCAATTTTTCCCTATATATTTTTCATATGCAAAATACTTTCAAAATAGCATATGTATGCTTATATAAGTATGTCCAAGTGTTTTATTATTTTTCCAATTTTAAAAAAAAAAAGATTTTTAAATCAATTTATCGCCTTATTTTATCAGAAAAAAACAATAATTATTTCCCAAATTATAATTTTTGGTAACTCCTTTATTGAATTCTCATATTTATACCAAAATATAGCTAAGATAAATTTTCCACATTTTTTACAAATTTATTGAGTATTTTTAAAATTAAATTGCACATAATTGTAATTTTAGCCTATTTTAAGATTTAATTGTGTATATAATTACAAAATTGATCCCAGTATTTTTAATTTTATATTTGTGTATTATTAATTAATTTAATACCTTTAATTTATTTTCAGAAATCATTTTACTATTCTTATAAAATAAAAAGTGGAAAATGGCTATTGAAATACTAGCCCTAACTATTTCGATTTTAGCCAAAATCAACCCCCCAAATTGACCCCAATTTCAATTTCAAATGGACCGGCCCAATTCCTAAACTACACGCCCCTGATCTAATTAAGTTAACCCATCAGGCCCCCATTAAATTCAGGTCGTTGATCAAAATGATCAACGACCACAAACATTTCTTTCCTTTTTTAATCTACCAACACCCCTTAACCCTAAATCAGTTCACTTAACCAGCCACCTCTGAACTCTCAAACTCTCTCGAACATTCCCAAACCCTAACCGCCTCTTACCACCACTTCTACCTTGAAACCCACCGGAATCCATGGCTTCTCAGGCTGTGGGAGTCTCATACCCACCTCCTCTTGCTCCCACGCACCTGATACCTGAATATTCGAGACCTGACCTCGAAGGTTTGCACCCAGATCTCTGTCGACTCGAGGTTCCACGGTCATCTCTGGCCTTGCTCCGGCCTACCATGTTGGTTTGAGCCTGATTCCGACCTCTCCGACTCAGATCAATGACCTTTCAAAGCCTATCTCACTTCTAGGGTTCTTCTAAAACCCTAACCCTTCGAGGTTTTCTTCGATTTATTTAGATCCGTTGTGTATTTGTGCTCTCCTTGAGTTTTCAAACGATTTCCCTAACTTTTCTTTCAAAAATTACTTTCAAAATCGCTTCGTTTCCGATCTAGGGTTTTCTGAAAATGTTTAAATGTTTTTCTAACTTTCTCTCCTTCTTCTTTTGTGTGTATTTGCCTCTATTATGTTCTTATGTTTTCCTTCTACCATGTATGTTCTTCTGTTGTGTTTTCTATACCCCGTTCTTGTATGTTCTTCTACTGTATTTTCTATACTATGTTATCGTATGCTCTTCTACTATGTTCTAGTATTTTCTTCTACCATGTTCCATTATGTTCTGTCTACTATATTTTTCTACTGTATTCTTAGGTGTTTTTACTATTTTTTCTTCTACTGAGCCCTGTTTAATCTTCTTCTAGAAAACCTCTTAAGCATGCTTCTTCTACTGTTCTTATCAGTATTTTCCATTATGTTCTTTGAATCATTCTACTATGGTTGCATGTTACTTTGCTATCATATTTTCTCATGAGTTTCTGTTTATGAAAGAAGCATGCAAGAGGTTTTAGTTCTGAAACCTCTGAGCCTGTTTCGACTACTTGCCTTCTCATCTTTGTACTTGATTCAAGGCGGAAACCCTAGAATTTGGGGGTTCCGCCAAGTTTGATTTTACGATTTGCCTAAACTAGGGGTCTTATTTCAAAGCCCCAACTCTTTCAGACCAATTCCTTGTTTTCATATGATTCTGACCTTTTTACTAAACCCTTCTACTCTGGATTTTTCTACTAATGTTATAGTGACATGACAATCTTTTCTTTCATGCTTAACATGTCCGTATGATCCTTATATATGATAGACTTCCCTTTAAAGTGGCTTTTAAATTTGTGACTAGTTCATACTTCCCTCTGAATATGGTCTGATTGAATCCCTTTCCATTGTTTGCTGATTTCCCTTAAGTTAAAATCCTTTCCTATCTTTTTGACTCGGTTCATTCATACAAAATCCCTGACTGTTGAATTACTGGCTGTCAATTGATTTTCTTACCTTATTTATACAAACCGTGTATTTCAAAAACCCTATCTTTAAATAACTTTTATGTATTCACCCCTAATTGACTACTTTGCACAAAGTGTTTGATTAATTTATTTCCTTAATTGGTTTATACCCGTTTGAATCTGAATCCCTTAACTAAAGGGAGTCTTGTGTAATTGATTGACAATCAGCTCTTCAATTATTTCTTACCTTATTTCTACTTGATTTTTACACTACAAAAGGGCACGACCTTCCTACACTTCAGACGAACAATTCACAATCTCTTATGAATTCTCACTCTCACATAATAGAACTCTCTCTTCTTGTCTGCACTGAGGTTTTTACCAGACTACTGCATTTTTCTCTACTTGTTTCTTTGAAATTGGTATGTCCTAATTTCAAATTTCAGCATCCCCACAATGTGTTTACTTACAGCTTTCTGCATCTATGTCTACTTTACTACTTCTGCAGAGTTAAATAATTAAACTAGCATGTTGATTCCTTTTTGCTTGTTTCTGCTATGAATCCCTATTCCCTATTCCCTATTTCCCTTTATGTGCTTTGAGTTACAGTTTAAAACATGGCAATATACAAGTTATTGTCTATGGATTGAACTTGACCTCTAAACAATGTGTTCCAGTAGGCTTATGGGTGTGCCAGCATCTTCCATTGTTGGGTTATGCCCACTATCCTGTTTTTTACCTCTTGCAACTCCCCATTCCCTATATCCCTATGTGTGTTCTTTCCATTTCCCTTTCCCCCTTTCAGAATTGTGCACTTACACTCTCTCTTAGTTCCTAAGTTCTGCCCCCCTCTTGTGAGCCTTCCCTTGGGACCTTAAGTTCCCTCTGAACTTGGACACCTAGGGCTGGCCCTTCCACACTGCATTTTGGCTTAATATGGTGATGCATTTGGGTGTACGTACTGCTCGGAGTTCTTATGAAACTCTTAGGGAACTCTGACACACCCAAGTGGGAGAAAGGCTTTGAAACATGATCTTTGGAGTTGGTTTACTTCATACTTCAGACAGGAAAGTCTGAATCAGGCTCTCCTTGGTTGTAATTTTCAATTTCTGATGTATTTTTCTTTATTTTAGTTGGACTATAATAACTTGTAATAACTTTTGGGGATGGTTAGTGAAAAGGGAAGGGTAACCATGCATGTAAAAAAGGGTAGATAACTTGCCTATAAGATTCCTGCATTTTTTATATAGCTACCATGCCTATAAGATTTCTACATTTTTTTATATAGCTACCATGCCTATAAGATTTCTGCATTCTCATTTAGTCGCGATGTCTATAATATTTTTTGCATTCTCATTTAGTTACCACGTCTATAGGAACTTCAGCATTCTCATTTAGATACCATGACTATAGGGACCCTGCACTTTCATGTAGATATTGTGACTTCTGCATATGCATGTAGAGAACATGTCTATATGTTCTGAAAATCAACTACAATTAGATGTCATGCCTATAGGGTTTCTGCATTCTTATTATGTCCAAAAGTTTTTTTAAAAAATCAGCAACGCATAAAAGCATGCCTATAGGAACTATCAACCAAGTCTGAAATGTTTCACTCGCTTATAAGTCTAAAACCAGTAACAACAATGTCTAATGTCTGCAGAATTTATGATCTTTTGTCAAAACTCGTCTTTCCTGAATAACTGACAACCTTTTCTAAAACCAGTATACTTCATCTTTTCTAAAATCAGTAGATATCATGCCTATAGGTTTTCGTCTAACACTTAGACAAGCCATAGGACAGTTTATAAACTGAATCAGATTTTATTAACTACAACCAGCAGGCAGGCCTGATTTGGGCTTCTTATCTGAAATATGCAATAAATCAGTCTGCCCCAACTTTTAAGTTTAATCAGACCCTAATCAGTATGTGTAAGACATGCTAAACTATATGCTTTTCTTTGATTTAAGGAGGTCTGTTTGAGCCTTATTTACTTATGTGTTTCTCATACTTTCTATATATATATTTTTTCTTGGCGCCTTAGTATTTTTACCTTTGAAACCACAAATAAGCCCAACTTCTCCTCCCTTTTAGGAATAGTAGTCCCAAGTACCTCCGGGGCTGATAAGATTGGGGCGGGTAATAGCATGCAATAAGTAAATGAGACCGATCTGCGCTTTAATACCTTAACAGGGTGGGAAGGGTAGATATGGATATGATGACCACGCGATAACATCACGTGTAGCACCTCACTGAGGAGTGATTACCGGATGTTGTGTGGGGTGATCCATATTATTAATAAACCTAGGACCCCCTTCCCTTTATTTTCTTTGTTTCTTTTAAATCTTTTTTTACCATTTCTTTTAAGAAAATCAACTCTTTTAGTTCCTTTTTCTTACTTTTGTTTATTTGTAACCATTACATGAAAATCCCCTCCTATTTGAAAGCCTTACTTGCCTACATGTTATTTGTACTTAAAGTCACAACCATAGCCTGGCCGGGAACCACACTAGTGGATCCTGAGGGGTGCCTAACACCTTCCCCTCGGATAATTTCAAGCCCTTACCCAAATCTCTAGTTTTCTAAATCAAACCCTTCTTAGTGTCCTAATGCACTTTAATCATTAGGACTCTTCAATTCAAACCTAATTCCCAAAGGGAACGAGTTGTCCTCCCAAATGTCATAAACCCGATTTCGCGAGAAAAAGGGGGCGTGACAGCGTGGCAACTCTGCTGGGGATATCTTTTAGGCTTTTACCATTTCATGCTATTTGTGACTTTACGCTTCTTTACATGTCTTTATTTAATGCCTTTAAATATTTATTTCTCTCTTCAACTACAAAACTGACTTGGCTCTTTGTTTCTTTCCTTTATATCTTTTACTACCTTCCTTTATTACTTTCCTTTATTACCGTTTTAAATTCTGAGGAATTGTTGTAATTATTAACGTGCAAATACATGACAACTTGTTTAATTATTGTAACTGCATATTCAACATCATATTCCACTCGTGCCAAACAAAATACCATAGCAATGCATATAATGAGTGGTTGCGCTCTTCCGATATTATCATCCTTTAAATTCGGTAAAGGCGTATTTGCGGTAAAACTAGTCGATCAACGGTGTAGTCGATGGTTCCGTGCCTTTCCCTCTTGAGTTGTCTACTCAAGGGTACTAGTCTAAACCCCCCATAAAAACCTTACTCTGTTTAATTATGCATGCATCATGGTCAAACCTAGCCGAGTCAGTTATGTTGTCCGCATAATGACTCTTTAAGATAGCCTTATCCAAAGTCCACTGGGTTTCCCAAAAACCCAAACGGACACTATCACATTTTTTGCATTTATTTGGAGAACTAAATGCTTTTATGCCAATTATTGGTATTTAATAGTCGAGTCTGGTGGGGGTAAGGGCCTAACCTTTTTGTCTTGTTGAAACATGAGGCACGAAGTCCCCAGATTCGGCATGGTCACAAACATCCACCCAAAGTTGCTAAGCTGTGGGAGGATCTTCATTCTAGTGATCAGACTCTTGTCCGAAAATACCTAGGAAATCTACCTTCCCTCCTGAAGGTCCAACCCAACAACAAAATCATAGAAGCTACTACTCTGTTCTGGGATTGTGATAGGTCTGTGTTTCGCTTCGGAGAGATTGAGATGACACCCCCGCTAGAGGAAATAGGAGGATTGACTGGTATACCATGGGAGACCCAGGGTTTGTTAATGCCAGAAAATCGCAAGGGTAGAGGTTTTCTCAAAATGATGGGCCTAAAGAAGAATCCATACTTGACATGTTTGAAGGAGTCCTACATTCCCTTTGATTATTTGTATGAGAGGTACGGTTACAGCAAATCCTACCGTACATATCCGGATGAGTTCGCCCTTACATCATTGGGGCATATTCACCGAAGGGTCTTTGTCTTCATGTTCTGCTTCTTGGGGATGATAGTGTTTCCAATGAAGAAAGCAAGGATCCACACCAGGCTAGCTATGGTTACCAAAACTTTGATGGAGGGAATTGGTGGACAACCATTTAGCATAGTGCCCATGATCATCGCAGAGATATACCGAGCCTTGGAAAAGTGTCAACAAGGAGCCCCACACTTCGAGGGTTGCAACTTGGTACTCCAGCTCTGGCTCATGGAGCATCTTTAAAGGGGTGAATATCGACAAGAGATTCAGCATAGAGACTGGGACGATCATATAGCCTTCCATCAACCAAGGCGAATGAACTACATGCCCAACATGTTTGCTCAGCCAGAAGATGCCAAGGGGTGGGTGGAGCTGTTTGAAAATCTAACTGAGGATCAAATACAATGGATGTTCGAGTGGTTCCCTACTGAAGAGGTCATCGCCCGATCTAGGGATGCACCATTTACGATACTGATTGGTTTGAGAGGAACCTACCCTTATGTCCCTCTCCGAGTTATGAGACAGGCTAATAGGAAGCAGGTTATACCAAGGGTCGACAAGATGAGTCACTTCCGGGCTGACTTCCAAGCTGATGACAGTCCTTATAAGTATCAAGCTTAGCATATGTGGCATTGCAGGATCACCATGGGAAGAGATACTATCAAACTAGATAGATACCATGCTGGCTGCACCCCATACTATTCAGGCTGGCTAGAGGATAATCACAATGGTCTGGGCCAACCCGGGTTTTGTTCGAGGTCACAGATCGATGAAAGGGTTGAAGCACAGGTCAAATACAACCAACTACGCAAGAGGATCCGGGAATGTGAAAGAGAGCACCGCAAGATTCAAGAATCCCACCAAAAACTGATTGAAGAGTGGAAAGACATGGCTGTCCGTGCCAACAAGCGACTAGGACACCTGGAACAAGGTTTAGTTGAGCTGGAAAGGAAGTTTCTCAAGAGGATCGAGGACTACCAGAATGCTGAAGGAAACGAGGGTGGACACCTGGCCAGAGCCTACCTGCTGCTGGGACTTCGCGAGCTGGTGAAGCTGTTCGATAGAGCAAAAGATGCTGAGTCTGGGGAAGGTCCTTCTGGGACCAAATAGATAGGAGTTTTCTTTTGCTTTATGAAATGTATTAAGGCCAATGGCCACTAGTGACATTTTATTCCTTGTTATTTAGTATCGTTTTGGGATTCGTCTACTTTTATCAATAAAATGAGGCATTTAGCATTCTAAGTTCTCCAAATCAATTTGTCGATAGGCCAACCTCGGGCACAATGAGGCTCCCAAATTAGGACGCGATTTACATTCTTGCACTATGTGTTTAAATATCGCAACACTTTCTTATAATCCTCACTAACTTGTTACTTTTTTGTTTTTACTTTTTGTTTATTTACTCCCCTCCCCAAAGGTTAGTTCGTGCCCTCTGGCGTCATCATCATATTCCATAAGATCAAAGGGCCCTCCACCCACTCCTCCTCCTAGTCCTATCAGAAGTAGGAACAAAGGAAAGATGGAAGATTTGAACAACACCAGAAAGGAAAACTCAACTTAACGGGTAGAGGT
The DNA here is from genome assembly GCF_000715075.1 of Nicotiana tabacum. NCBI lineage: Eukaryota > Viridiplantae > Streptophyta > Magnoliopsida > Solanales > Solanaceae > Nicotiana > Nicotiana tabacum. The sequence goes on from NC_134084.1 coordinate 24,895,951, forward strand.
CACTCATGGTGCTCAGGTCTCCAAAGAAAGTGCGTCCCAAATTGAGCAGAAACTGGTGAAATTTTAGGAGGAACTTGATCAGGTTCAGAATCTGGCAAACTTGTCATTTTCCCTCACCACTCCAGATATCAATTTTCCAAATGCTCAGAACCCCACGCCTCCACAAAACATCCCAAAACCACAAAACCATCCCACTCCTCACCACCACTGCAATACTTGCCACACTCCACTACTCATCCCAGAACCTCTAAATTCCACAAATGACCATTTTCACCATAACATCCCCATCTATGTGGAAACCATGCCACCCTCCACCCAACCTGTCTCAAGCACACCCGAGTATGATGATAAAGACTCACTCATTAGGAACCTAGCTGCGGAACTCAAGAGATTGACTAGTCGAATTCAGGGTGTCGAAGGAAGTAAGGGGATTGAAGGGTTGAACTACGAAGATCTTTGCATACAACCGGATGTCGAATTGCCCGAGGTGTACAAACCTCCTAAGTTTGAGATGTTTGATGGTACAGGGGATCCGAGAGTCCACTTGAGAACATACTGCGACAAGATGGTCAGAGTAGGGAAAGGTGAAAGGATTCGCATGAAGCTTTTCATGAGGATTCTGAAGGGAGATGCTCTGTCTTGGTACATTAGCCAAGAACCAAAGAAATGGTCGAACTGAGTGAGTATGGCGTCCAACTTTATGGACAGGTTCAGGTTCAACATAGAAAATGCACCAGATGTGTTCTACATCCAGAACTTAAAGAAGAAGCCCACGGAAACATTCTGTGAGTATGCCACTCGCTGGAGATCAGAAGCTGCTAAGGTCAGACATGCTTTAGAAGAAGAACAAATGAACAAGTTTTTCGTCCAGGCTCAAGACCCGATGTACTATGAAAGGCTGATGTTGATTGAGAGCCAGAAATTTTCCGACATCATCAAGCTAGGCGAAAGGATCGAGGAAGGCATAAAAAGTGGTATGGTTACAAACTTTAAAGTTTTTCAAGCTACCAATAAGGCTTTACAGACTAGTGGTGCGTCCAAGAAAAGGGATGTAGGTGCCGTAATGGTTGCACAAAGAGCCAAATCCCCTACCAAGCCTATCTAATACCTCTACTCACATATCAGCCTACCCCGAATTACCAAGCACCATCACCCTCTTACCAAAATCCATCACCTACTTACCAATCACCCCCACCTCCTACATATAAACCTACTTCACCCAGATATTCCCAACCCGCACATGTCTACCAAGCCTACAATGCTCAGCCATCCCATTATCAATCACCTTCCACACATCAAAACTTTCCTAGACCTCGACCAAATTTTAACCGCAGATCCCCCAAACATTATACCGCCATTGCTGAACCGATTGACCAGCTATACGAAAGGCTCAAAGCTACTGGTTATGTCACCCCTATCCCTGCTATAACCCCTGAAAACCCTTCTCAGTGGGTCAATCCAAACAAATCATATGCATACCATTCCGGTATGAAGGTACATACCATTGATGAATGTCGTTCTCTACGAGATAAGATCCATACTCTAATCGATAACAAGATCATTGTAGCAAAGGAACCTACTCTGAATGTACGCAACAACCCTCTGTCAGACCATAAAGGTGTAGGTGTTCACATGATTGAAATATAGGATGATTGGGATCCCAATGGATCGATCGGTTTAATCACAGAAGGTGACGAACCAAAGAAGCCGATAGTCACCCTCAATCCGATCGTAGTCCAGACTCAGCCTTCTGGGGATGCCGAGGTAAACATGTTTGTACCACTTGAATTTGAAGCACCACCCCCTACAAAGACACCAATACCAATTGAGGTCGGTTTGGGTCTCCAGCAAACGCACCCGCACCGTTTGAAGTTGCGGTTTTACCCTCCAAAATAGATGCTCCTTTCAGAGTAAAGATGCCCATCCCAGTAACAATGTCAGTCGTAACACCATTCTATACAAATGCCATACCTTGGGATTACACAGCCGAGGTGAGAAGGAAATAGAAAGCTAAATTCGGGGAAACAGTTGCGACACAGGGTATGACAAGAACCGGCAGGGTTTATACTCCGGAGCATTTAGCTGAGTCAAGTATGTAGGCCTCTGGTCGGTCGACCATCACTGAAACTGGGCCCGATGATCTCTGGAGAAAGATACAAGTCAAGGAATACTTAGTCATTGACTAGCTGAACAAAACACCGGCACAGATTTCTATCCTAGCTTTGCTGCAAAGTTCCGACGTACATAAGAATGCCATGTTGAAGGTGCTGAGTGAGACATATGTACCAAGCAACATCACTAGAGGAGAAATGGCAAACATGGTAGGGCAAGTATTGGAAAGTCACAAGATCACTTTTCATGAAGATGAGCTACCACCAGAAGGGTTGAGTCACAACAAAGCATTGCACATCACCGTGCAATGCGATGATTATTTTATCACTAGGGTCCTGATTGATGGAGGGTCCAGCCTCAATATTTGTCCATTGGTAACACTCAGAATATTGGGGAATGGGCTGCATGAGATCAAGTATGGGGCCATTAACATCAAAGCTTTCGACGGTTCCCAAAGATCCACCATTGGGGAAATCAGCCTGTGTTTGCAAATGGGACCTACTTGGTTCGACGTTGATTTTCAAGTTATTGACGTGCCGACATCTTACAACTTGTTGTTGGGACGGCCATGGATTCA